>NC_142009.1:102910443-103275443 GCF_049901735.1 Notechis scutatus
GAGGCATCGCCGTTCACCTTCACGTGGCCGTTCTCCTGGAAGAGGAAAATGACTGTATTATTGGAGGGCACGCTCTCTTAAGACCCAGTGCATGGCAGCCTCTGGTTGGAGCCTTCATCTCCCAGAAGCTCTGGAAGAAGCCCAAGGGGGAAATTCTGGGAGGTTGAAGTCCAATCCAGAAGGACCAAGGGGGTGGGGGGTGGAACATTGCCTGGCACTTCTCCAAAGCAAAAGTGGAACAGCCCCATCTACAGCAGCCTCGCTTCGGTCTAGTGGGTAAAACACCAGGCTTAAAAAAAAAAAAAAAAAAGAACCAGAGACTGTGAGTTCTAGTCCTGCCTTGGGCTGAAAACCAGCTGGGCGACTTTGGGCCAGTCGCTGTTTCTCCGCCCTAGGAAAAAAAACCAATGGTAAATAATCCCCCCAAAAAAAAAAAAGGCCAAGAAAATTGTAGTGACTTGTTGTCAGGATTCATGATTGACTTGAAGGCACCCAAAGAACAAAGCAAAACAAAATAAAAACCAGCCAAGGCTTACAAGCTGTTAGGAGAGAGGCGGAGCAAGATCAAGTCACAAATTGGTGGGCACGTTGCCCCAGACCTTCCCGCGGCTTTCTTGGGAGGCAAAGCGCATGACGTGTCGCCAAAGGCTGCGAAGAACACGCCATCCAGAGCCGAGCCAAGCCACGCCCCCCCCGCGCCTTTCCCCTAGCTACTCTCTTAAGGGGCGCTACGCGGCAAGAAGCCCGCGTCATCATTCTCCAGACGCATCGCACGGCCCTCGTTCCGCTCTTCCCTTCTTTCTTTTCTCCCTCCACAGATCCAAGCCGCCGCCACCAAGCGAGCGTCGGCCTCTAGAGGGCACTGTGGCTCCGTCTTGCACTCCTCGAGGCCGACGGTGGGACAGCCCAGGAAACAAGGCTGAGGGAGGAGCGAGCTCGGCCAGAACCGGCTCCAATGAGCGAACAAAGCTTCCCCAGTCCGCTTCTATCTACTCAAGCCCGTTTTCTTTTCTTTCCTCTCCTCTCGCCTTCCTCAGTTCCAAAGCAGAAAACGGGCAGCCTTCCTTTTTCCGCCTCGGTTTAATCGAGGCAAGAGGCGCTTTCCAGCCACTCACCCGATCACATCTGTTGCTCGCTCTGGCTCTGGGGCTTGAACGCGCCTCAAAGGTTTCTTTCTGGAGCAACTACAGGGTGGCATATCGCGGGCCAAGCTGGCACCGGCCGACAGCACGGGTGGGACGAGTCCCCATGCCTCTTAGACACACTACTGGAAGGAGCACAAAGCGCCTGGATAAATACGGGGCGGATTACAACACCCTCGTAAGACACCCCCACACACACACACCGCTATCCCAGGTTCAAGCCGCGGCGAAGGGATTCACGCGGGCCAGTTCCCCAAGAAGTATACCCATTTACGTTTCACACACGCAAACGCCTCCCCGCATTCTCATCCTAAAGTCGCCGAAGAGCATCTGCGTTAAGAGGGCCCCAGCGAAAGGGAATGCAGAAGAGGCCACCACAGCCCAAGCAGTAAGCTACGAGCAAAGCCAGCCAAGCAAGATGGAGAAGGACAAAATTTATGCACGACAGCCCCTTCCTCTATAACGCGGACAACTCTCCAGCGCCCCTAATCTCAATCTTGCTTTTCAGGTATCTCCGGCAGCTCTATCACCATCAACTAGATCTCCGGCAGCTCTATCACCATCAACTAGATCTCCCTTAAGGCGCCAAAGGCGGGGATGGGGGGGGGACACGCCGACACACAGCCTGTTAAAAGTACAGGAAACCGCGGGAGGCCACATTCAATCCGACCACCAAAGCATATACAAGCCAAAAAGAAAAAAGAAAGAATGGTGGTAAATTAAGCCTTCCTGCGGAGACCAACTCGGAAGAAGACACCATACAGCAGACAAGCATCTCGCATTGTCTCCCCCTCCCCTCCTTACCACCGCATTATACACATGCAACCGGTTCAAAAAATAAAATCCCACATAAACACGATGCCATAAACAGCCACTATTTTTAAAAAGAGAGTTGTGATCGGTTGGAAAGCCATTCGCCTGCCCCCCCCCCACCCCACCCCCACCCCGGAAAAAGAAAGGGAGAAGCAGAATAAGCATTGCACTCAGCCCAGAAATCAGTAACAAATCCATTAGCCGCTCCTCTTCTTACCTGCCCGTTCGCCTTGGAAGGAGATGCAGCTACCGCTTCTCCGGGTTTTTCAGCAACAGTAGTTTCGCCTTTTGCAGCGTTCTTCGAGAACTGGGCGCCCATGCTGGTTTATTCAACAAAGAAACTCGGCAGATCCAAAAGAAGGCAAACAAAGAACACGGTAGGTTCGTTCGTATAAAATGCTGGGCGACCAGCAGCCTGAAGAGCAGCGATATACACACAGGCGCGCGCGCGCACACACACTCTCACACACCAGTGGGGGAGGAGGGGGGGAAAAAGAGAAGAGAGCCGAATATGTTTAAATATATGCACTCCTTTTTTTGTTTGTTTTAATAAAGCTGGAGAGGTCAAAAAAAAGACAGCAGCAGAGGAAGAAAGGGGGATTTTAAAAAAGGCAGGAAAATAGTCGAGCAAAAATATCAGAAGCCCAAGTTTAGTACAAAAAAAAAAGGAGAAGTAATAAAAAAAAATCCCAGATTTGTAGCCGTACTGTAGACAAGGGGAAAATGGAGAAATCTCCCTGGTCGCTAATAAGATGCGGAGTCCAACGCCCAAGTGCACAGATGAATGGGCTTCCCAAGCACTGACGGCAGCCCCCACCCGCCGTCCACCAATCAACGCCCCGCCAGACAAAAGAGAGGGCGGGGCCTCCAATTGGAGCGAACAATGGAGCTGCGATTGCAATAATTTGAATTCGGCCTTGGACTGATAATTAATGCTCCGAAGAACATAAATAAATTAGTGGCATAAAGACTTGTGCTCTGATTTCTTGCTAAAAAGAAAAATCGAAAGATACACGGTGTTTACTGCCCCCTGCCAAATGCTCCGTAAAAAAAAATATATAAAAAAAATAAAGGGGAGAGGGGAAGATTTTGACTTCAGGGTTGGTAGCCTCTGTTTGCTGTCTTGAGTCTCTTCCCCCTCCCCACCCCTGTTAAGTTAGAGACAATGGTTTGACTTGTGTCCGTTTGTGATTTCATTTTCTCGCCCCCGCTGCCGCCCCCTCTATTCCTCCCCCTGCCCACACCAGCTTCTTCCCCCCCCCCAAAAAAAATATCAACAGGTAGGGAGGGTTGGTCCTTTCCCCCCTTTAATTGGTTGCAATTGTTCAATTCTCTCAATTTGGAAAGTATTTAAACCACGTAGATAGAGTTTCGCTAAGGGAGATCATGAATTGAAAATTATGAGGTCTGTAGGCCAGATGTGAAAAATGCTTAAAGCAGCTGCCGCTGTTACCTTGGCGGTACAACGCTTAATCCCTTCCCCCAACAATACGGAGTGAGGGGGGGGAATGTGAGGAGCCTACAGCTCTAATTAAATTTCGCTGCCTGATTAGTTCTGATTTCAATCTTTTTTGGGAAACTGCCGAAAATGCGAAACCTTTTTTTCTTTTTTTAATGAGGAAGCTAGTACCGTAGGAATGTCGGTTTCTCCTTGTGTGCCTAAATAGCATCCACGTGTAAGTGAAAAAGACTTCCAACTCGACGGAGCTCAAATCTAAATCGTTTTATAGGTTGCTTGTCGGAGCCATGATGGTTTGTATTGTATGACAATTGCAAGATTCCGGATTTCGAAAGAGGGGAGGAGAAGGAGGGCTCGTCTTAAGAGAAAGAAGCAGCCGGATCCTAGCAAGAGTTTCTCATTTCCCCGCAACCCCATCCATGCCAGAGCGAGCAGATGCGCTTAACTGCTTAATCCTTGCTGAGTTGCCGCTTCTACCCCTTGGGTTTAAATCACTACAGTGGAGCCATAGGAAACGTCGGGGAAAAAAACATCTCTCGCTTCGTTGCTTGCAAAGCACATACCAAGGGGGTCGAGCGAATTACATATATTCCCCCGGAAATGTTAAGAAGCCGGTGGGCTGTTTGGGAGTGGAAGGTGAAAAATTCGAGATTAATGGCATGTACTTTTTCTCTCCTCTTCTCCCCCCTCGCGTTTCATTGTGTGATGAGTGCAGATTTATGCATTTGCCGCTATTCAGACCCCAAAGCCCCCTTCCCCTGCCAGCATTCTAGTATTTTTAGCAAGATGGCATTCGGTCAAGGAATATTTCATTTCTAGCGGGCAAAATTCACCACAAGGCGTTTTTGTTTTGTTTTTTTAACATCAAACTCCTCCTTCCTTCCTCATTGCCATCTCTCCCCCCGCGGTATTCTTTCAGATACAATTCCTTTCTCCACTTTCGTCTGCTCCGGGAATATGGATCTCCGGACGGAAAGCCATTCGTGCAAAACGCGTTTCTTGTATTCTCATCTTCCCCCCCCCTCCCCTCTCTTTTTAGAAAGGGGAGGGAACACGCTGTTTCAATTCGATGAATTATTCACTTTCTATATTTCCCTAAAGCTGCTTGCTTTTTTTTTTTTTTTTTGGCAGACATGCAGAGTGCCAACAAGCATGGCTTATCGTCCTTTAGGGAACGCGGGCAGGCAGTCGGCAGAGCTCTAGTGGAAGAAAACCGACCCCTTTTGTGAATATGTGGCACTCCCGAACCGAAACGTAATCTGGATAAATCCATTAACAACCAGGCGCTTGTAAAATGCACTTTGGAGCCTGTTGATTTTCTTCACTGGGAGAAAACAAAAAGGAAAACAGAAAACCGCGGTTACGTTCCATCTGCATTATCTGGTCTCTCTTGGTTCAAATTGCTGCGAATTCTGTCTAGAAGGCGGCGAGAGGCTTCGCTTCCAGCATCTGCATCAAAAGGGGTGGAGAGGACAAACTGAGCTAGTCTGGGTTGTGTTTTTTTTCCCCCTCTCCCTTCCTTCGCTCGCTCCCTCCCTCTCTTTTCTTTCTCTTAGTCTCATTTGAGAAGCTCGGCTCCTTTATTGCTTCTTTGTTACCGGCTGCGTTGCTTTTTCAGGGTGCCTATTTACACGGTATCGGCTAGTTTCCTAGGTGACGGCCGGGGAAGATTCGCAAGGCGGGGAGGGAGGGGCTCGCGTGAGCCAGGCGCTAGAGGAGAAGGGTTGCTGAAAAGCCCAACAGATGGACCCTAAAGGGGAGGGAGGGTGGAGGAAGATGGGCTGACCTCCAAGCGGCGGGGAGGAGACTCCAAGAGGGACCGGTTGCGAGCCGAAGGAACGGTTGATCCCAGTCATATGAACGGGTTTCTTCTGTTGCTCTCGGTTTCCTCGCCTGTCTTGGAAACGCACATTGCGGGGGTGGTGATGGGGGTTGGTATCGTCAGGAATAACGCCTTGGAGGGTTGCTGTAGGAGAAGACGCGGCTGGCGAGACTTGGAATCATTTATCTCTAGGCCTTAGAAACAAAGCCAGCAGATGAAAGGAAAATGGCGGGAGGTGGAAGAGAGAAAACGGGGGAAAGAGAAGATTAAAAACCACACTTGTTTTAGGAAAAGAGAGAAGGCAAGCGGCGATCTTTTATCAAATGCCTGCTTTTTCAGACGCGGTAGATTCATCTCCTTTTGGGAAAATCATGTGAATTCATGGCCTCAGACATCTGGCCAGTTTAGTGCACAATTTCTTCTGTTGTGGTGCAGGAGATCTTTTTAGATAAACTGGAGAGGAATTGGTGCCTCTTCTTTCTGTTGCAATTCTGTGGCTGCACTTGAGAAGCAGGATTCTGGAAGTTTGGAATTTCCTGACATGGATGTCATCTCTACACCTCCTTCCTGCCTGCTGCAATGGAGAAGTTTTGGTTGCTTTTTTTTAAGCATATGAGTATTCTACAGTATTCCTTAAAAGCATCGAAGCAGCTTATACTTCTATTTTTTTATTATTATTATCCTTATTATCTTTACAGTGACAACCCTGAGACTGACGAAAAGCCACTGGTTGAATGAAGATTTGAACCTGAATCCAGAAGTTAAAGTGGTTTCACAACATGCTTACCTGTAGCTAGCTAAACCATGGTTTCCTGAATTGTTCCAATTGTGTGGCTTTGCTCAACATATATTGAACCATTAGATAACCACTCTTGGCTGGATCCACACACAGCAGGTGGAGTCACAAACTAACCAAGGGTTAGTCCTGAGTTTTGTAAATCCAGCCAATGGCTCTTAAAGTTTTACTGGGTTGCTCTTACAGACGTATATTTTTACTAAAATGTAGGTTAGAACTATTACTCGTGGAAGGAAGTGTGAGATAACTGCTTCAAGAGAATGGTGAAGCCCACTGCTTCACTCAGGCCTCCTTTGGTTCTTATAAATAAGACAGCCAGCTTGCTGCTTTGATTTATATCCTGCCTTAGATTTAGGAGGCATACACAGTGCTCCTTTCTTCTAGTTGTCTCTTGGAAGAACAGCCCAATTAGAAAACTGTTTGATGCTGACAAGTGAGAGTCCATGTCTTAAGCTAGACTTAAATCTAGTCTTCCTTGTCCTCATCCAACACCTTAATCACTGTACCACTCTCACTCTCAAATTATACTGTATTTTCCCAGTGGAATATACTGTTAACACCTTTACCAGTCAAAACAGTCACTAAATCTATTTTACGTTTCCAGCCTTATGCACACCTAGCAGCAAGTGAATGAGTGTAGGGTTTTTTTTTTTTTTTTGCCAAACATCAAGAAAAGAGATCTCTGTGTATAACCTTTTTTTTAAAGGTTGTGTATCAGTATTATAAGAGGTCTAATGGAAACAATTTGAAATGGAAAGGTAAAAAGAAAGGACTATTTAAACATTCATTTAGCAGTCATGCTACAAATCTCCAATAAATGTGTTAAAAGCATCAGCCATCAACGTATCATGCCTTAATCCCTATGGGTTTTACAGTGCTTAATTAACTGAGATATAAATACTGTATAAGATATACACAGAGAGAACACTTAGGATTCCCATATGGAAAATTTATTTTCTGATCCTGAATACATTATGGGGAGATATATCAATGATTTTGGAATTTTGCTTTTGCACGATTCAATTTATTTTGTTTATGTCCTTTTATTTTCCTTT
Source organism: Notechis scutatus (assembly GCF_049901735.1). Classification (NCBI taxonomy): domain Eukaryota; kingdom Metazoa; phylum Chordata; class Lepidosauria; order Squamata; family Elapidae; genus Notechis; species Notechis scutatus. The sequence goes on from NC_142009.1 coordinate 102,917,531, forward strand.
GAGGCGCTCTGGAGAAGTATCTGCAGTGCCACCTTGTTGCATAAGACCGGGAGATGTTATGTAAGTCAGTCTGCTTCAGAGTGTGTCAGCCACAGCATTTCTAGCCCCTACACAGAAGTAGGCAAAGCCCAAACCTAAGACTTTGGTGTTGCTACATTTTCAGTTGACTTTATAACTACTTTTAAAAAATAAACTTGGATACAGTGTTCCATCCTTTAAGATACAATTCCATATTTTAAGTTGTTAAATACAGAATTATGCTTGGGATGGCTAAGAAGAAAGCAAAGGGACTTTAATTTTTTTGTGTTAATTTTGTTAATAGCAGAAATTGCAGCTATGCTATTTCCTGCTGAAATACATGTTAAGCTTCTGAAATACTTATCACACCTACTTGTGTAAAAATTAACTATCCCAAATCACAGCCCCATGCAAACAGTAGGGTGGAAATTCTAACCTTTTTCCTGTGGTCTCATAGACATCTGAAATTTTCTATGATATACAATCAGATGTGGACCTTGGATGCCAAATCGTTGCTCACTTCTGGCCTCTGTTCATTGACTGAAGTTTTCCATGTTTTTAGATGAGTTTTTCTCCAAACTCCAGTGATACAACAAACAGGAGATAATAAATGATTGAATTGGTACATTCCTTCAGGTAAACCATGTTCTCTGTCATTAGCCCTAACTCAAACTGGGGTTAAGCCTTGTGAAAAGCCAAGTTTTGAACATGTTTATTGATTAAATTACAATTAGGGCTGTGGTTTATGGTTTACAGCTTATAACTCTGTACAATCTTAAGTCTCCACATTGGTCTTCCATAATTTGTAAGGACCATTATACTGAACATTCAGAATTGTTTACATTGATTCAGATAAGAGGGAAAAATGTGTGCTTAGTTGTAGAAATTGTCAAACATGGATTGCCCTTGCAACATCTACCAGTGTTGTTTGTGAATAGAATGACATCTGCTAACTCTCCTTGGTTTTAAAGGAATAAAACAGTAGGAGACATGTTTGGTCAATTGTAATCAATTTATCTCAGTCGTGTCACATAGGCCAGCCAGGCAAATTGTAAAATTGATGGTGTTCTAACTTTCAGGCTTCCAAATTCAGAGTTCAAATGTCATCTGGTGACTGGGTGGTTTAACTGTTATTTTACCCATGTAAAAATAGCCTTGGAATTTTAGCATGCTGTTATATGTGGGCAAAGATACAGATAGAGAATGTACCAACTTGGTACATTAATAAGTGCTATACATGTCATTAATTATTGTTAATCATGCCAAGTTACAAGTATTCTAAGGGGAGGAGTATATCCTTTAAAATGTGCTATAAATATCAATTTTCACTGTTCTTTGTGCTGTAAGCCAAGTTCAATATTTTTATTTTTCGGGAAAGGGACTCAGATTCTTAAATGGCTCACTGAGATCAAATGTCACATAATTAACACACGCACACAACACATTTTGAGTGCCACAACCTCCCATTTGAAGCTTTTAAATGTCACTCCACAAACCAAGAATACACAGTGCTTTTCATCCTTGACAACTTTAAGATGTGTGGATGCCAACTCCCAGAATTCCCCAGCTAGCCATACTGTCTAAGGAATTCTGGGAGTTGAGGTCCACACATCTTAAATTTGCCAAGGTTGAAAAACACTGCTATAAATCAACATGTTCATGGTGTGAAGTTTAAAGAGAGCTTCTTCTAAAGAAGGGCATATTTGAAAGCAGGTTTGTTTTTGGTCACCAGTTACAGTACTCGGAAAGGGCATAAGTCCTGGGAGGAAAGTTAACACCTTTGTGTATTAAAGCAGCAGTCGCCAACCGGTGGGCCGTGAGAAAATTTTGGTGGGCTGCAGAGAAATCTCACCTCAAGAGCACCCCCCTCAAAACAATTAATCCAGGCTGCGCAGAAACACAAGTGCCTGCACCACCCACATGGCCCATGGGAACCCTCCCCGCCCACTCCTTACCCGGTAAACTTGCCTGCTAAATTTTGATGTGATGTGATGTTCAGGTGTCATGCTGAGCCAAAAATGTGATTAGGGTTTCGTGTTTATATGAGCATAGTTGATGTGAGTTATTTAAGGCACTGGGGGCGGGGGACGACAGGTCACACCATCCATGACCTTCTGATGCAGGATTGGCCAGTATACAAATATTTCCCTGCTGTTTCCTAAATGATAAAGAAGAGGGACCATGGAATAGCTATGTTGTTGGACAGTATAGAAGTAGAAAACTTGGCATTGCAGCCACTGCCTTGCCTCATAATTCTTGTTTGATTGTTTTGGCAGGGAGGAAAAAATACCCAAAATAACACTGATGATTGTGCAGAGAGAGTGGCACAGTTGCTACTTGATTCCCACCCGAAGAGTTGCACTTTGACATCAGGAAGGGAAACTTATTGATTTCAACTGACACATCCATTTTCACCCATCTTACTAAATATTTTGCTAAATGCAACTCAGACAGACTTAACAAAAATTTTTAAAAACCAGTACATTAAATTAGGAACAACCAGAGCAAAAAACATGCCATGGCCATCAAGGAAACCATGCAACCTTTAGTACAGGTTCAACTATTCTGATCTCCATGCCAGGTTTTCTCAAAGACTGCAGCAGGTGAAATCAGCCAACTTAACCTTGGGTGGTGTGGTGTTGCAAAGGATGGGTGTCACATAAGGTGTTCTGCTGTAAAAGATTTTTGTAATCATCACAAGAGTCATCACAAAGCTCCAGAGGCCATACTTCTAGCCTATTTATTTTCTGTCTAGTGGTTTTCCAAGAATTATGCCTTTCCTATAGTATGATAGTGACACAGTGGTAGTGGTAATTTAAGGCTGATGCAGCCCTCATATTTGGAAGAGACTTGGTATCAGTTTTCAATTTGGAAACGATATTCAGGGAATATCTTTCTACATGTGCAAAGCAGCATCTGAAATTATCCAAATTGATTCAGATGTCAAGTTAATTTGGCAAGTTAATTTGAATCAGAGTTTTGATTCCTCACACAGAATAGTTACATAGCCATAATGGTCTCTGATGAAACACAACATATCCAAAACATGCATTAGAAGATTGTAAAGGGAAAACTTTCTCAAGGCTTGGATCACATAAACTATTTGGTGTAGTTTATGTGGGTTTTTTAATAACTCAGTTTCCAAAATAAAATTCCAAAAGTTCCATGACATTTTCTCTCATAAAATTATTTCTTTTTTCTCTCCCAGCATTGTATAGAATAATTCAAAACATTAAATCTTATGGCAATGATATTAAAACTTGGATTGAGCCATTCACCGACATTTACCAGCATGAAGAGCCGTGGTGGTGTAGTGGTTAGAATTTAGTATTGCAGGTAACTCTGCTCACAGCCAGGATCCTGATCAGCTCAAGGTTGGCTCAGCCTTCCATCCTTCCAAAGTCAGTAAAATGAGGACCCAGATTGTTGTGGGAAATATGTTGACTCTAAACTGCTTAGAGAGGGCTGTAAAGCACTATGGAGTGGTATATAAGTCTAAGGGCTATTGCTATTTACCTTTATAAAACAAGTTCAAAATGGTTTTCTAAGGCTGCTCTGCATTGTTTGTCTCATATAATGACAGTTCAATACAATGTTTACCTCAGTTTACATCTGTTGGTCTAAGGACAAGGATTCTTTTCATTAGGAGATACAATAGTCATTGCTGTGAATGCATACTTTTTTTTTCTTTACACAGATTTCCCTTAGCCAGTTTGGTTAAATAGTTAAGGATCCAGGCTAAAAAACAAGAGACTGTTGAGTTCAAGTTCTGCCTTAGCCATGAAAACTAGCAGGGTGACTTGTGGCTGGTCACTCTCTCACAGGATGGCTGTTGTGGGGAAAATAGGCGGAAAGTGTGTTGGATATGTCCTCCATGCTGCAGCGAGAGCCCAGGATGGGTAGTCTCCTACTTATGACATCATTAAGCTGAGTCTGTACTTGTATATAAAAAGCCAGCCCCCGGGAGAATCCCCAGCTTTGACTCAGCTTCTTTAAGTCACAAGCTGTGTTTCTGAAAGCGTTAGCGTTTTATTCAGTGATTTTCTACAGAAGCTACCCTTGCTTCAATCAGCTCCCGGGGATCTGGGCAGCTGCAACTTCAGGAGAGCAGGACTCTATTCTCCTGCAATGTTGGGATAAACATTTTCCCAAGCTCTGCTAGGCAAGCAGGGAAGCGTCTGAGACCTTCCCCATAGCCGCAGTGTGTCCGATCGTAAAACTGATTGGCAAACTGATAACAGAGCCAGCCAGCTGATCGCATGGGAGGCATCTCTTCTCTGGCTTATCTGATCGTTTGGGGCTTGCAATAGCCTAAGGAGCGAAATTCACTTCTCGGAGCCATCAATGAGCAGCGGCCATCTTTGAGTGCAGTCTCTTCAGACACAAAGTGAGCGGCCATTTTAAGTGGCCTGATGGCCATTTTTAGGGCTCCAAAGACCCAATTCCACCCTCTGCCATCCTTAAGCACTTTTGAGAGCCATTCTCTCAATGCTTGAGCCTTGCTTATTTTAAAATGGATCGGGACAGTGCTCGTGCAGAGCTTCCCCCCACCAGTGGAACAGGCCCTCCAACCCACTAAAAGGAAAAGATGCAGACAACGTACTACTCAGAGGGAAGTGGCTGCAAAAATCAGAGCTAAGGCTCTAGCCCCTAAGAAGACAACTCAGGCTGAGTTGAAGGCAGAGAAACGCAGACATGTGGCTCTAGAGAAACAATTTAACAAGATCATTCAACAAATGAGAGGGCAACTGCAACAGGTTTCCCAGCTGAACATCAGGGTTTCCAGAGAAGCCCCCTTAGGGGAGGGGAAGTTGTTCATGGAACCTTTGGACCCCCCCAGTCTGGTCCCCTGAGGCATTTGAGAAACAACCTCAGGATTTCAGCAGGTCTGGGCCATATTTCCAGCAAACTTCTTGGCCCTGTGCCCCCCCTCTTCCCTCCAGATTTCAGGCCTCCCAGATCAGGCTGGAAGCCACCTTCACGCCCACTGCAGCTGGCCTTCGGCCCTCCACTACCTTTGATAACAGGCTCAGGGAGATCCAAGATGTTTTCTTAGCCATTAGGCAGGGATTGGCTGAAGGTTTTCAACAGATTCTTCGGCCTCTGGAAAGGCCCTTCTCCATCTATGGCTTCCTTACCTCTGCAACGAGATTTCCACAGACCCCAAGACTTCAGGGTCCATTCTTCACAGGCAGAATGGGAGGAGTATGAAGGGGAAGAGGGTGCCTCCCCATCTGAACACAGTTGCTTCTCTTGTTCAGAGCGCGAAGAGGGCGAAATCTGTGATCGCAATCTTTCAGAGGAAGAAGACTCATCCAGATCAGCCCTCCTCTGCATTAGTCTTTAAACCAGCCCTCTTTAAACCCCTACTTAGCAAGGCCCTGGTCACTGCCAAACTGTCACCTGAGGAAGCAGCACCTGAACCACAAGGGGAACCCTCCGGGCAAGGAGACTCTCTCTTCTCCAAGCCAGTAGTACACATGGAGGTTTTGGCTTCTCCCCTTTTGTTTCTCGACATGGTCAAGGAACAAGTGCACTTCCCCTTCGGCAGGTCTTCGTCCATCATCTTTGGACAAGCGGTTCTACAATGTTAGCACATCCCTAGCCAATGCCCTTGCAGTGCCCTCTCCGGTTGTGGCATCATTCTCCTCTTCTGGCACTCCCACCGAGCCAGAGGATGTCCTTAAACCAGAGGACAAGCGTTCCGAACAGACCCTCAAGTGCAACCACCAAGCAGCTGTGTGGGCTGTTCAGGATTCGACTGCTGCATCGTTTTTCACGAGGGCATCTCTACGATGGCTGCACCAACTGCAGGATCGATTGCCTGCCTCTGACCTCAGGTCTCATCAGGACCTTAACAAAATTATAGCAGCGGCAGAATTCACTGCAGATGCCAACCTCTATTCCACCAAATTTGCATCAAGGGCCATGGCATCTTCAGTGGCGGCAAGAAGACTTCTGTGGCTCCGAAATTGGCAGGCAGAGTCATGCCGCAAATGGAAGTTGGCCTCTGCCCCCTGCGCAGGAGACAAGCTTTTCGGTGAGGCTCTAGAGCCGTATCTCATCGAGACCAGAGATAAACATAAAATTCTTTCCTCGGGGAAAAAAGCTGACTATCGCCCAGCTCCTTATCTCCTACCTGCCTTTCGGGCGGAGTCCACCTCCCGCTCTCCTCAGCCAAAGAGGGCATATTCTCAGCGCCAAGACCAATGTCAAGAACTACCTGGTAGACAACAACCTTCTGCTGGTAAACGGCCCTTTCGGTGGGGAGGGGGTCATGCCTTCCCTCGCTCTAAGTAATACCTCATTCTCCCCATCCATCGGAGATCGCTTAGCCTTCTTTGCCTCCAAATGGGAGGAGTCAACGATGGATGCCTAGGTGCTCAACACTGTTAGGTCAGGACTACAATTGGAATTTTTATCGTCACACCCAGAAATTTTTTTGATTTGTCCCATTTCACGGGACACTTCAGAGACCCCTTATGAATTCGGCCATTCAGCACCTACTCGACATAAGGTCTATTCAGCCAGTTCCCACCTTACAACGGGGACGTGGATTTTACTCTCATCTTTTTGTTGTTCCCAAAGCCTCGGGGGGGGTGGCGAGCCATCCTTGACCTAAAATTTCTCAATCAATTTGTCAAATACAGGCGATTTAAAATGCAGACATTGCATTCTATCTTAGAGAGTGTTCGGGAGGGTGACCTCCTCTCTTCCATTGATCTAATGGAGGCTTACCTCCACATCCCCATCTGGCCTCATCATCGCCAGTTTCTCCATTTCTGTTAACAGAATGCCCACTTCTAATATTGAGCCCTTCCCTTCAGCCTCTCATCAGCTCCAAAGGTCTTCACAAAGATTCTAGCAGCATTGGTGGCTTCACTCAGTTCTGTTCCAGTGAGGATTCAATGCTACTTGGACGACATGTTGATACTGTCCTTCTCCATCCACTTGGCCCATCAGGACTTACAAATTACCCTGTCTTGCCTCCAAAGCCACGGGTTTTCCATCAACACCAAGAAGAGCCATCTCTCACCCACGACCACACTGCTACACTTGGGAGCAGTCATCGACATGACCTTATGCCAGGTTTTCCTGTCTCCAGATCATGGAAAAAGCCTTGCAGAGATCATCAGCCAGATTAAACAACAATAGACTGTTCCACTGTCGCTGCTGTCCAAACTACTGGGGAAGATGGTCTCCTGTATTGGCATCGTCCCGTGGGCACGGCTTCACTCCTGATCGCTCCAATGGTTCCTGCTCCACTTTCAATGAGCAGGAACCAGCCACTCGTCAATCAAGGTCCTGCTCTCTCAACAGGACCAGCGGTCCCTCAATTGGTGGCTCTCCCTGTCCCTCTGGAAGGGGCTCCAATTCAAGGAACCAGACAGGCTAATAAACACCACAGATGCCAGCCTTCTGGGTTGGGGCTCCCATGGGTCAGATAGCTCAAGGGGTTTGATCCAGATCAGACAGCACCCATCCCATAAATTGGTTAGAGCTCAAAGTTATCTCTCTGGCTCTCAAGCGTTTCAGAGCCTCGGTGACTGGCTCCCATGTTCTCGTGTTGACGGACAATATGGCACACGTCAACAGATGGGGGAACGAGATCCAAGGCACTTATGAGGGAGGCAGAACGTTTTGGGTTATGGGCAGAGAAACACCTGCTGTCGATCTCAACGGATCACATTTCCGGAGTTGACAATTCCCAAGCCGACTGGCTGAGCAGGAGTTTCATCGACCAGGCAGAATGGTCCATTCCTCCATCCCTATTCAGGGATCTTTCCCTTGGATTCGGAACTCCAGAGGTGGATATCTTCTCTACTCCTCAAAATGCCCAAGTCAACAGATTCTTCACCAGGTTTCCTTGCCAGGGAGTGGAGGGGACCAATGCTCTTCGTTGCAAATGGCCCACGGGTCTCCTCTATGCCTTTCCCCCTCTTCCTATCATTCCGGCGGTCATATGGAAGCTGTTGATGGAACAAGCAGAGCGAATTCTCCTGGCACCCCATTGGCCAAGGAGGCCCTGGTTTGCGGACCTGGTCAACCTGTCTGTGGCTTCCCCTTGGAGGATCCCAGCCCATCTCATCTCCCTGCACCAAGGGGCCCTGATCCATCTGGAGCCCCAGTGGCTCAAGCTGACCCCGTGGCACTTGAGCAGCAGCAGCTAAGGGAGGCTAATCTCCTAGAGGGGGTTATCCTCACCATCCAGGCGTCTCACAAACCTTCTCCGAGGTGCCTCTATGATGCCACCTGGAGGATTTTCTCCCAATGGTGCCTCAAGGAGGGTCTCTCTCCTTCCTCAGCCCAGTTGGCAGAGGTTCTTAGATTCCTTCAGGATGGCTTGGAGAAAGGTTTAGGCCCCAATACCTTACATCACCAGGTAGCGGCTCTCTCCTCAGTTCTTTCATGGGGTTCGCTTCCTTCCTTGTCCCATCACCCCTCAGTCAGGAGATTTTTGAAAGGGGCTTCCAACCTACACCCTCCTGTGGTGCACAGGTATCCTTCATGGGACCTTCACTTGGTTCTTAATGCCCTTACGAAGCCCCCCTTTGAACCCCTTAGAACAGTGTTTCTCCAATTCCTAACTCTAAAGGTAGTTTTCCTCGTTTCTATCACTTTGTCCAGGAGGGGTCAGAACTGGTCGCCCTTTCTATCAGGCAGGATCTTTGCATCTTTCACAATGATAGGGTTGTTCTCCATCTGGACCCCTCCTTTATCCCAAAGGTTAACACTTGGTTCCACCGGTCCCAAAACATTGTGTTACCTGACTTCTGTCCCCTTCCACACCATGACTTAGAGCGCAAGTGGCATACTCTAGATGTCAGAAGGGCTTTTAGAATTTACATCAAGCGCACTTCCCCTTTTAGAAAGACAGAAGCCATGTTTGTCTCCTTTTCACCTTCTCACTTGGGGAGCAAGGCTTCTTCCCCTACTATTAGCAGGCGGGTCAGGACGTGCATCGCACAAGCCTACAAAGCGGTGGCTGTTCCGGTAGCCCGTGGTCTAACGGCGAACTCTACCAGAAGTGCAACCACTTCAGCCGCCTGGGCCACCCAGGCATCCTTGGAAGAGATTTGCAGAACAGCCACGTGGACATCCCTGTCTCCCTTCATCAGACACTACCGTCTGGATTCCTTTGCCTCAGCGATGGCGGCCTTCAGCAGACGGGTTCTTCAGCGGGTGGTTCCACCATCTGAGTGATTGGCCGAACGAGGACCCACCCATGGACATGCAAGCTTTGGTATGTACCATCCTGGGCTCTCGCGCAGCATGGAGGAGAATGGGTGTTGGTAAATTTACCTGTGAACGCCCTTTCTATCTATGCTGCGAGAGAGCCCAGCCCCTCCTTTGGTTCGTCTGGAGATGGTAAGGCATGTTAATGTATTGGATTGTTTGCTTTCAGAGACACTTCTTCAGTCTGTCAAATATCTTCGCCAAAGCTGGGGATTCTCCCGGTGGCTGGCTTTTTATATACAAGTACAGACTCAGCTTAATGACGTCATAAGAAGGAGTCTACCCATCCTGGGCTCTCTCATAGCATGGATAGAAAGGGCATTCACAGGTAAATTTACCAACGCCCATTTGCCACCCTGAAGTTATTTGCAAAAATAATAAAGGCAGGATGAAAATAAAATAAAATGATAAAATAAAATAACCTGTTATCTTCCATTCAGGCTGGGAATCTCAATCATATCTAGTCGTGTTGGCTGGGAATGTTAGGATTTTTAATAGCAAGATATATATGGAAAAAATCTAGCTGAAGAATCTTGCCTTAACATTGGTTAATATTTCTATGTAGGAAAAATGTGGTCACCACAAGTGGTTATGTCTGTCATGTATCTCATGCCTTTTGGAAAAAGGCATTGGTTGGGTTCATTATTCATGCTAATGTAAACTATCATGCTGATGAATAATGGTATGGTATGCTTAATTTTAGTACAGTATCTTGTATAAAGCCAGGCATCATGGCATGGGATATAGCTTAATGCAGTACTGAACCCAGTTATAGTGGCTTTTAAAGCAAATCAGGCTTAAAACAAACTACGGCTTCATGTAATGTATAATCCCATGTACCAATAAAGGAGAATATTTGTAGCTCAGTGTTGAAATGAAGGGGAGCTTAGTGCTCTCTGAGCTTTCTTGTTTCCCTGCAGACATTTAATTACCCTAACTAGGAAACATTGCTAGCACTGATGATGTTACCTAGTTAGGGTAATAAAAGGTCTGCAAGAAAACCAGCACAAGGACCCCTCATAATCTGAAGCCTCTGTACAGAGATCCATTTATGGTACACTGCTTGGTGCATTCTGCATGTACTTTTGTGGGATGAAATTCCTTTTAAATTCAGTGGGAGGCTGGCTATCCACCATTCTATTGTTCTTGCTTAAACAGAAAACATTTGTAAGGAATATTCATTTGGCTTGAGTTGTTCTTTGGAAATAAAAATAAATGGCCAAGTAGTTGTTGAGCTTTGCAGAACTCTTGAACCATTGAAAAAGAACATTTAACAATCAAGATGTGGGACACATATAAATGTAACTTTTTTCAAGTTTTAACAGTTTTATTAGCTTATAAATATAAAATACAAAAATACAAAAGCAAACAGTAGGAAACAGAAGGGAGGGAAAGGGGAAGAGAGAAGTGTAGAGAAAAAGGGAAAAAAGTAAAAAAAAAAAAAAAAAAAGGCACTGTCCTCTGACTCCCTCTGGTGCAGTAGAATAAGCCATGAACCTCAAACCTCAACTTCTTACTTTTCCATAACAGTATAAACTGGCCATTTTTATAACAACAAATCTATCTAATCAGTAAAACCCAAAATTGAAGTTTCATTTTTTTCTACCTCAAGCACAAAGTCTAGAAGTGGTTTCAAATAGAAACAAAAGTACTTATATTCTTTTCTTTGATAAAACAGTCAATTTAACCACCTCTGCTAACTCCATCAACTTTTGCAGCCAATTGTCCATTGTGGGAATCAAAATGTCCTTCTATTTTTGTGCGTAGTCTTCCTACCGTAAACATAGAGCATAACATCAAAGTTCCATTTTTTCCCAAGTCTTTTCCCATTAAGCCCAGAAGAAAAGTGTATGGTTTTATCTTTATTTTCCCTTTAAGAATTTTCTGTTTCAGAGTATGAATTTTACTCAAATATTTATTTGCTTCTATCACATGTCCACCATAAATGGTAAAAGGTCAGATACCTGGTTCATATTACCATATGTGGCGGACATGTTCAGACGCAAAAAAATATTGGACTAAAATCCACACATGGTTGGAAAAAATGATAAAACAGCATATAGACTTTAAACCAGAGATCGTTTTATTGGGAGTCATACCAGACATATACAATAAAGAACTGAAATATTTGATTGTAAATGTCTTAACAGCAGCTAGAATTGTGTTTGTGAAGAACTGGAAAAATGACAATACCTATGCAGGAGGAAGTTATCAAAAAACTTATGGACTGTGTTGAAATGAGTAAATTGACATTTGAAATTAGAGAACAAGAAAATAAGCAATTTTATATGATATGGGATTTGTTTTATCAATGGTAGGACAAAAGGGCATGGTAATATAATAGACTAGATAATTTTGTGATAGAAATCTAATAGATTGATATAAAACATGATGCAGATATATATAACCACTGGTTGAAAGTATAACATACATTTTAAGATAAAATGTGGAACATCTCGTATAAAATGATGGAATAAATAGTTTAGTCATGGATGATTAATAACTGATAAATATATAAATGTATGTTAGTTTGACAATGTGAAGATTGATATAAATTGTGAGTAAATGACTACAAAAGTATATTACAAAAGATATGTAACCACCTGACACACTGTATGTATATAAAATGGAAGAGGATTTTGTTTTTATGTTTTTGTATGTGTATGTTTGTGTTTAAAAATAAAAAAAATACTACAAAAAAAATGGTAAAAGGTCCCTTATTTACATATAAATGTAACTTTTGACTTGAATTCTTTCAGAATGTTTGTCATTTGATATTTTTATTGGGACACAGGTCTATGGCAACGTGTCTTAATGGTGGGAATTTTCGGGATAAATTTCAAACAGAATTCTATAACCAGCATACTATTAATTAAAATAGTGGGAATTGAAGTCCACATACCTAGGAGTTGACAAAGTTGGGAAATACTTGCATAAATAATTGGTACATTATTTTATAGTAAATTAATCCAGGGCACCTGCCATGGAACATGTTCAGAACTTGGCTTTATAAACATGTTAACATAATAGGGTTTGGCTGGAAAACAAAAAAAATCAAAATATATTCAAATATATATTTTGTATGAAGGGCTTCATGTTGGAGGTGGTTGATAGATTAAGATCAGATTCCATTTTCCCCACCCCATTTTGCTCCCTTCCTCCCTATATTTTGTATTTTATATTTTTGTAGTATTTTATTTATATAGCTTTATCTTTTAATATTGTAAGCTGCCCAGAGTTACCTTGTGGTACGATGAGCAGCCAATAAATTTGATAAAATAAATAAAATAGTGCTAATGGGACTGAAACCACAACTCACTTTGAAACGAAAAGCTGGCTGAAAGTATAAACATGAAAGGATACCTATCATAGAGCCACACTTGCTTTTTCACCAAAGCTAAGAGCACTTTTCCCTACCAAGACAGTCTTGTATACATTTCTTGAATATGGTGTGGTGTGGTGTGAATCAAGGAATAACTATTGTTTAGTTACTTGGCAAATGATACATGATTTTGGAAATGGAGTATTCTGTAACAATTTCACAGTTGAGAATGTGACACCCAGAGAAATAGATAACTGGGAACAGGAAGCTGGAATGGGTAAATCTAAAATATTTTTAAGATTCCTCTGCTTTGTGGGAAACAATTGCTTCGTGGGAAACAATTCAGGAATATGTTTCTCATACATTTCCTTGTACATTTTGTAAATAAATTCCCAGGGATCATTCCTATCTAAACAAAACCTAGCTATCTAGCTCTACCCCTTGACTTCTCATCACTCAGGAAGATATTTCCAATATTAAAAATTTGTGGAAGGACTTCTAATTCCCCCAACATTGTATGTAACATGCGGGAATTCATTTATCCCACATTGCCAGTTTTTATTGATAAGGTCCATTGCTTGCGAAGCAGATAATTTATATGTGTAATGGAATTTAGAGCTGACATTGGAAAAGTTATGAGAGACCTTAGAAAGTCTTGGACATGCCAGAGATAAAAGCAGGCATGAGAAAGAAATTCAAAATAGCTTCACCTTGATTTGGGGCATGCTTTCAAGATTCTGTTACAGCTACAAAAATACAGGTGGTCCTCAACTTATGACCACAACTGAGTCCAAAATGTATGTTGTTAATTGAGAAATTTGTTATGTAGCTTTGTCCCATTTTACGACTTTTCTTGCCATATTTTTAAGTGAATCACTGCGGTTGTTAAATGACACACAGGGTTGCTAAGCAAATCTGGTTTCCCCATTGACTTTGCTCGTCAGAAGGTTGCAAAAGGGGATCACATGACTGTGAATCAATTGTCAAGCATCCAAATGTAGAACACCTGACCGTGGGGATGGTAGAAGAGTCATAAGTGTGAAAAATGGTCATAAGTCACTTTTTTTCAGTGCTGTTTTAACTTTGACCGGTCACTAAATGAACTGTTGTAAGTCGAGGACCCCCTGTAAAGGAGCATTCCTAAAATCCTTGCAGTATCTGCTTTTTGACTTGGCTTACTTGAAAAGGTTGATGACATAAATGTATAATAAAAGCCATTACATGAAATGCTATATCTGGCTTGGCCAACTTGCGGTGCCAAAGTCAAGAGTTCATTCATCCCTGATGAGTTTCCTCTCTGGTGACCTTCCTTTAGATGCCAGAACACAGTCTCTCGTGGACACTGGAGTTCTTGACTTCTTTCTTCAAGCACAGACTACTTAGATTGCAATATTCTTCCATTTTTACCATATTCTTGAAACAAGAAATTAAATGAATTGGTTGATAGAAACCAAATGGAAGAAGTCTGGATATGTCACTCCTTATAAAACTCCAAATACCTCCAAATACACATCCAGATCTATCTGGTATATATGAATTCCCCCACCCCCCTAAAATACGATATATAATCTGCAAAATGGATTCATTACAAGCTTCTCACCAAAGAAGTATGCATGTTAACAGGGAATATTGGAAGAAACAGTGACTACTAAGAAGCATAAATCAAAATAGTTTTTCCTCTCCTTTAGATGATCCTTAGAAACTCAACATCTTTTCCTCATGTTGAAGGCAAAGCTCCCTTCTTACCCACTGGACTGCAGATGGGTTGCATCAATCCTCAAGCAATGCATGTGGTTTTCCTTCTGACAAAAGCAGATGGCTATTCCCTTTAGTCAGATTTCTATGCTCTTGTTACCAGATGGCACGCAAAATGTTTGATATACCAATGCAGAATGATCCAAGTCTCCTTACAAGGTTCCTCCATGCCCCCAAGTATCTATCTGTTCATTGTCATCATCCATCATATAAATAATCCAGCTTGATAATTTATTCTGGAATGAATGATGTTAAATTCCATGGGTTATTTTTACAGAAAAAAATGTTACATTTGTAAAACTAGCGCAATAAACTTTTACCATTATGAAACTCAAAATATTCTGACTTTATCTTTAGAATTTTAAAAATGCATAGATATTCTCTAAATCTGACACATTTCCCCACATTTATAAGAAGTGGCACTATATCTGATGATTGGAAATTCCCTCATTTTGGTGGGTGAGAACAAATGAAACACATTTGAACGCAGAATGGCAAACAAGTGTGATAGAGGTGACACAAATATGTTCATAAAAGGGACAGTAGAACATCTGATTATTTCTATGGCTTCTTACAAAGTCAGTGGCATCGGAGAAATAGGATATTGGAATATCTGCCCATTAACAGTACTGAAGGAAGGAGATTGAAGGTCAATTTGAAAGGCAAAAATCTAAAATCATATATACTGCATGAGTCAAAAAGAGGGCTATGAAAATATTTACAGACCCCTCACATCCCAAACATAAACTCTTTCAACTCCTTCCCTCAAAACGATGCTATAGGGCACTGCACACCAGAACAACTAAACACAAGGACAGTTTTTCCCAAACACCATCACTCTGCTAAACAAATAATTTCCTCAATAGTTCTGTCAAGCTGTTTACAAAGTCTGCACTACTATTACTGTTAATCTTCTCATCACTCTTTATCACCCATCCGCTCCTACTTGTGACTATATGACTGTAACTTTGTTGTTTGTATCCTTACGATTTATATGGACTGTTTCCTAGTATGATTTGATTGCTTATTGTACCCTATGACTATCATTAAGTGTTGTAGCTTATGATTCTTGACTCTTGACGAATGTATCTTTTCTTTTATGTATACTGAGAGTATTTGCACCAAGACAAATTCCTTGTGCGTCCAATCATACTTGGCCAATAAAGAATTCTAGTCTAAGCAATATTAGTGGATGAAAGATAGGCGGCAGATAAAACTTAGAGTCCTTAGGGGTCTCTGGCTATGAATAATTATGGGACAAATTTGTGTCTGTATCTCCATGTTTAATCATTCTTTCAGTATGATAAAGACTCGTGTATAACAAGAGAAAAATATAACATAGGAGACCTTTCATCAGAATCTTCCAGATAGATTAAGAATGTGTCTTCCAGAATTGATAGGGTCAAAATTAGCAATGCAAAATGAAGTGTGGCCTTAGACTGAGAAAGAAAAACCAACTGTGTACCTTCATTACAATCTAGTCATTCATGTCTGGACTATAGAAATTAAATTTTCAGTGTTTTATTTTACAGGCTTCTCAAGTATCATATAGCTAATATGAATCTATATACCAAACTCGGTCTTGGCTGCTTTGTGTGAGTGAATGTGTCACCATCAACAGAAGAGGAGAACTTCTTCCTACCCACAGCATGCACTAACTAGCTTTTTTTTTTTTTGCGGGGGCCGGGGGGGACATGCAGGGCCTGAAGGTATCTTACACGAAACTTTTCATATATTCCTCTGAAGCTATTGTGGGGAGCGGGATAGAGCTATACAAACTAGTCCTACCCATAAACTCTGATGAAACTATAAAATAAAGTATAAAATGTGCAATCCTTGTCCTTTTGAATCTGTGTTTCAGTGTTACAGGTAGTCCTTGACTTAACAGTCCGTTTAGTGACCGTTCAAAGTTACAATGGCTGTGATGACCCGGGGTGTGGCATGAAAGCAACACAGCTAGAGAACAGGTCTAACTCCCCTTTATTGCTCCAACTTTGCCCCCAAACATCCTCATGTTTACTACAAGTCCTGGAGGAAAGTTTTCACATGCACCTTCAACAGCCTCTGACTGCGAATAGTCCAGTAAGCAAGGGGAACAAAACAGTAACCAGAGCAAGAAGTTCAGCAAAGCCCACAAGACACAGCACAGTAATCTCCTCCACAGATTCAACCCTTGTTCCCAACAAATGCCCCTCCCATCGGCATCTTACATCTTAGTCTCCAGGTGTGAAGGGGGGCAGGGCGCTCTCCTCTCTTGTAGCCAGCTCAGTCTGTGTTTTTTCTCGCCTTCTCTCTTTGTATTCTAGGATCAGGAGGGGGTGGTGCTCATCGCCTGAGCTCTGTCTCTCCTGCTCTTCCCTGTCTACAAACTTTTCAAATCCTGAAAAGCCCTGTCCAGACTGGCCCTGCCCTTCCCCAGTTTCCTCCAAAGCCAACAGAGCCCCCCCCCCCAAATCTCTGTTGGCTCCTGTTCCAGCTCATCTTCCCCCGCAGTTTCAGGCTCCGATGGGGACATGACAATGGCCCTGAAAAAAGTGACATGACAATTTTTCATATTTATGACCGTTGTAGCATCCCCATGGTTATGTGCTTTACATTCGGATGCTTGAAAACTGACTCACATTTATGACGGTTACAGTGTCCCAGAATCAAGTGATCCTCTTCTGTGACCTTCTGACAAGCAACCTTAGTGGGGAAACCATATTTACTTAACAAATGTGTTACTAATTTAACAATGCAGTGATTCACTAAATAAACATGGAGAGAAAAATGGGGCAAAACTCACTTAACAAATTTCTTGCTTAAAACATCAATTTTGTGCTCAATTCTGGTTATTAAATTAAGGACTACCTGTATATAAGGAACTTTCACTGTGATGCCACAATGAATATTTTGTCATTTGTTCTTCACTCAGCCACCTGGTTATCTGTGATCCTCTCTCTGTAACTTCTCTACTTTCTCCTTTTTTCAACCTAATTGCAAGATCTGAAATAATATGGAAATTATGAATCTCCCTTTCATTTCAGAAACATAGAGATTTGCAATACTGAGACTGAACTGAGGATGAATGGGAGCAATAAAGGCTATGAACAATAATATATTAATCACATAGGTAATGTTTTAAGCACAGAACAGGGAATTGCAGTGGATGGATCTTGCTCAACCCTTATTACAGATAGCAACCTGAAGTGGAGACATTTTCCATGCCTTTGTATAGCTTGGCAAAGTCTCAAATAAAACACTTCTTCTCTTATCAACTCTTGTCAACTGGCATCAGAAATCACAATTCTAACTGTTTGATTGAGATATTTGTTATTTGTTTTTCACCAGGTTTTGAAAAGCTTATCTTCTGGTTACCAGAACCCAAAGTTAAATGGGTTATTGTAATTCAAGAGCATGCACACACTGCTATTCATTTTAATGAGGTTTTATATGGAGATCGTCCCAGTGGACGACTTATCTTGGGAACATGTATGTTCATAGCCATGTGTAGAATTTAAGATTTTTATTCTTGGGCCCTAGAAATCCTGGATCCAATCCCGATGAACAAAGAAATTAAGAAAACAAACATCAATAGCAACCAACTGAGCTAGCATGCTTTGAATTTTTCTATTTTGTGGTGGTGTTTCTTATTTTGGTTTTTATTCTTATATTTCAACATTTTACACATCCTATTTGTTATTATGCAACATTCATTATGAGGAATCCCTCAAGAACACCATATACCCTGGACATAGTGAGAATTCCATCTGTTCAGCAAGCTCTTCTCCTCTAGCAGACTTATAGCACAGTATCATTAAGAAATATTCTCTGGGGCTGCAATCCTTAATTAATTTCATTTTAAATTAATGGCTATGGATTAACTGAGAACTATGATAGTTCAGTCCAGAAATATAAAAATGAAAGAAAGGTAGACAATGAGTTATGGTTGATAATCTCCAGTTAAGAAGCATTTTTTCAAATATCTCAACAGCAAGAGGAAAATAAAAGAGATAGTGGGATCATTGTTTGCTTCAGATGGAGAAATCTTAACGGATGACCAAGGGAAAACAGAAATCCCCTTATCTCCTATATTACTTCTGACTCTTATCTCCCAAGAAAATGTTGATTTGAGCAACTCTGACTGGGGAGGAAAACAACAAGGAAGGGGGCAAGTTTTAAAGATGTGGTAAAGGATCTTCTGTGTAATTTGAATATTTTCAAGTCCCCAAATCCTGCTGAAAGGCACCCAAGTATAGTGAAGGAACTGGCTGAAGAGCTGTTGTGCCTCTGAAAATTATCTTTAAAGATTTCTGGAAAACTGGGGATGCCACAGAGATCTAGGCAAGGTGAAATGTCTTTTAAAAAAAGAGAGAGGATCCTAGTAATTACCATGATTGCTTTATTATCTACTCTAACACTAATATTTGAAGATATATTGGTTCTAGATGACTTTCATGTAGTTCCAACTTCCTCTATCTGGTGAAAATTATTGAGTAGGTGAACAGGCTGCAGTCACAGTTTTCCTTGAAGGAAAAGTTGCATCTGGAGCCTTTTCAGTCATGTTGCAGGCTGGGTTGTAGGATAATGGTAGCATGTGAGGAAGTGAAGTTGGGATTCCTGTCTGTGCTTGGAAAAGCAGTTGCTGCCAGGAAGAAAAGCTTGTCATCACACTTCCCGAAGATGAGCACAACTCATGTCTTTTTTTTCTCTCTCTCTCAAAAGGGTTGTAAAAGCCTACAGCCCCAGAAACCCATGCATACATTCATTCAGTCATAAATTTACTCACAAGCATACATACCAGTGTTCCAAATACCTGGCTAACTGAGCCACATCCTGGAATTTTCAAAGATGTGCCAACATCCAGAGGCAGCTTCACTCCACTTAAGTTCTTAGCTTACAAAAGCAAACACTAAGAATATGTATGGGGATGTAGGAGGAAAAACTGCATTCAAAGAGGCACAGGCAATGCCTCTAGAGACTGGCAGCTATTGCAAGCAGGCAAGGGGAGCAGCCTATCCTTGTGGAAATCTTACCTGGAGCTTGGGCCCTTGCCTGGAGCTGAGTAGCAACTCCGAACAATCACACTGAAGCAGCACCTCATCTCAAGTAGTGCAAAAACTTTTGGAAAAAAAGGGCAAAGATCATAATGCTACATTACAGATTTTAAGACTAAAAAACTGAGTATAAAGGTCTTAAAAACATATTTATGTGGCAACATAACTTTGCAAAGCCTAGGAGGGTGGAGTTGACATAGAGTAACAACCTGTTGTTGAGGAAAGTGCATGCTGCAATAAAGCATTGTGCACAGATTTACTGTGGTATGTGGTATGTCCAGTCTTTGGAAAGCAAAAATTTTCATGTAGCACTGGAGCTCTGGAGGAACTAAGACAGGATGGGATGCAATCATCCTGGTCTTCCTTAATCTTTTAATTTTTTTTAATACCATCAATCATGGTAGACTTTTGGACTGCCTTTGAGAATGAGAGGCCCTATTTTATGGTGACTCTCTTTGTCAGTGTCCAGTTCCAATTTGTATTGATAGGAGGGGAGATAATGTCCAAAGCCCCTAATATGTATATTGTAGTGCCACAGGGTTCAATATTTTCACCTCTTAACACCTTCTTGAGGTGGTTGGGTGAGGTCAGTTGCTTCAAGGTTAGCTATCCTCATACACCATTTGATTACAGGCCTCTGTGGGATTCTGTGAGATCTGTTAGGGCCTGAATAGGGAAGAACAAATGCAGACTCAACCCTAGCTAAACCTAATAGCTGTGGGTATTAGGGCCATTGGGACAGAGGTGGTATTCAACAGGTTCTGACCAGTTCTGGAGAACCAGTAGTGGAAATTTTGAGTAGTTCAGAGAACCAGCAAATACCACCTCTGACTGGAGATTTTACAGTATCCTTCCCCTGCCACGACCACAAAGTCACGCCCACAGAACCGGTAGTAAAAAATTTTTGAATGCCACCACTGCCTACATGGCATGAGGCCTAGTTATAAATTTATCTTGTGCTTTCTGGCTCTCTGTTCAGCTAGCGATGGTATGCTCTGCACCCCATCCGTTAAGTGATGTCATCTGATGGGATCCCAAAAGCATGAGTTCTCTGTGCAGCACCCTCTGAGAGGGCATCTCCCAGAGAGTCTTGACCAGAGGTCCCCAAACTTGGCAATTTTAAAGACTTGTGGACTTCCAACTCACAGAATTCTCTATAGCGTAGCTGGCTGGAGAATTTTGTGAGTTGAAATCCACAAGTCTTAAAGTTGTCAGGTTTGGAGATCTCTGCTCTTGGCTGTTCCCCAGTCTCCGTGAGCCTTGAAGACCTGGTTTTTCACTCAGCCTTTGCGCCTGGATAAAAGTGGTGGAAAAGGGAGGAAAAATATAGCACAAGCATACAAGTTGGGGGGATACATGGGTAGAAAACACTTATTAGATGAGGACTTGGATGCAGACATTCACAACAAGCTGGACATGAGCAGCCTAGAAGAACTAAAGCAGTTTGGGCTGCATTAGAAGAAAGATTGATCACAGAGTGAGTGTTTCTACTGCCAGTCCTTCTATTCCCCATTCTAGCAATATTACCTCTCCCCAAACATCTCTAGTTCTTTCAGGAAAGCCTTTCCCTTTTTCCTCCTTTCTGCTAATAAAGGCACATTTAAAACCCCTGGGGTTTTTGGAAAAATCCAGATGGTTTCATTAACAATTTTGCCTCGGGCTATGCAGATCCAAAAAAATCTTCTCTTGAAATTCTCACAAGCTGTCTTCATTTACTAAAAAGAGTCAAATTGTTCCATTCATCATCCTTCTCAAAGGCTGGTCTTCTTTTGTCCCCATGTTTGCTTTTGGGAAATCCCTGTTAATGTGTTGGTAATGGGACTTGCTAGACGTGTCATTCAGTGGAACACAGCATAGCCATGCAAATGCGAACTCTTTGGGTAGCACCCAAGCAACTATTTAACTGGCTGGCAATGCTCATTTACAGTTCTCACAGAGGAGCTGGGAGTGGGGTTGCTATTGTTTATGCCTGTTTAAAACTATACAGGACGGACTGCTGCCTAATGGGGAAAAAAATAAATGCTTTTGGCAACAGTAGAATTTTTAATAGTAATAGGATGGTAGAAGTATTCCTGACCAGAGAATTGGAATTATAACAAACACTTATGTAACATGTCTCTTGGGTTCCTTCCAGCTCTGTGATTCTATAATTCTATCTGAAGTTTCGCTAAGGAAGGAGCTAGAATATTTAAAATGTGTCTTTTAAGACCAGCACTGGAGGAGATGCTGCTACATTTCTGTGGCTGAATGTGTGTGTGTGTGTGTGTGTGTGTGTGTGTGTGAGAGAGAGAGAGAGAGAGAGAGAGAGATATGTATATACCTACCATAGAAAAGCCTTATTAAGTGTATTCTTGGTAACAACTTATAAAATATTTATCGGATTAACCTGCCCTTTCCCTTAATTAAATCAGAAAATGTTTTAATGTTTTAGAAGTTCATAAAAGATATGAAAAAGAAGTGTCCATCATAATTTCATGGCTAAAAGTTCCCGCTGACAATTTGGCTTCTACCAAACAATAAAGTCAAGTCTTCATGAAGATGAGCTAGTGTTCATTTTCTAATAAATTTTAGTATCATAGGTTCATTGGAAGTTACCAAACAGTGGATGTAAATATGACAATTAATGCAATATTTATTACAGAGTAAGGCATATTGAATCTAGCACTGAAAAACATTAATATGAACCTTTAAAATAGTAAGGTAAATGTGTTTTCCTGAGCAGAAGCACTACTCCAGAGGACTGTTTAAAAGTATGGTTAATATCCAGTTAGTGCATCTATAGGCAGTGGAGAGAAATATGTCAGACTTGATCACTCAGTTTAGATACTCTGACAGTAGTAAAAGACATAACAAAAGGAGGATGATTGGTTTACATCCATAATTAATCATGCTCTGAGTAGATCAATTGAAACTGATAAAACAACTAATTTGAATCTCAGTAGACTTCCTCTAAGGCAGGGATTCCGTCCTACTTTTCTTTTTTTCTGATAGAAAATATATCTAGAGATATGCTGAAATTCTCTGGCTTAATTTGATTTGCAGCTTTGGAAATTGCCCAATGCAGATCATTTTAGAGGTTGCCAGATTTAATTCAATGCTCAGATCTGAATCTCTGAGCATATCTGTAATGAGATTGGGGAGAATCTGGGGAAAGCTGTTGCCCTGCAACTGAAAAGGTAGTATAATACTGGCATCATAACTTTGGTCCTTTGGTCCAATTTGAGAAATATGGCATCATACTTGGAAAACTCTGAAACGATTACTCATCCTAACTTCTAAAGTCTTCCAGTATGCAGCATCCACTCCATCTCTCCTACCCTAGGATCACATTCAATGCATAACCCAAGACTCAGCCAGCCATATTTAATTATAGAAATTACTGACCTGAATTATTGCAGACTGACCTGGCATTCAGCAATATAAGTCTGAGTCCAAACTACCAATTTGATGCTCCTGGGTTGAAATTATATTAAAGGATCTTTCTGATATAATTACTGGTCTCTATGGATTTCCAGGTAAACAACAATGCTGTTTGTTTTCTCAGAGCTGCTAATTGTTATTTCTTCTGAAGTAATAGTTTACTATTAATAGTTTCTCTGAATCCAGTCAGTATCTTTTATAGGTTACCACAAGATATGAGTACAAATTATTGGCTCACAGTACTCAGAAAATCCAGATTATGCAAACCATGATTTAGCATGATGTACGCCAGGAGTCACACACTCAAATGTATATGTGGCTGTCAGGCACAAAGGATTAGGACTATACTCAGCCTTCCATCCTTCCGAGGTGGGTAAAATGAGGACCACAGGGCTGTAAAGCACTGTGAAGTGGTATGTAAGTCTAAGTGCTATTGCTATTGCTATAGTTCAAAAGATTTATTGCTCAAGCCTATACACCAAAATCTACTCAACTAAAGTTCAATACTAATTTGGCACCAGATAAGGGTCCACAGAATTCAAGAAGTGTTGGACTTGGACCATTTATGGAAATGTAGAGCCTCTAAACTGATGGTGTACTTAACCCCTCCCCCTTTCCCCCAATTCTGCCTGCTCTTCTTCTACGGTGCCCACATTATAAAACATGGTAATTGTGGCACTACATCCATGCATAGACAAAAATGCAATAAATTTAAACCAGAATATTTATTATTTATTGATGCTTACATTAAATTAATAAACAATCAAATCAAAACAATATTACCGTGTTTCTCATAAAATAAGGCCGGGTCTTATATTATTTTGAGCCCCGAAAAAACGGCTAGGCCGTCTTTTCGGGGGTGACTTAATTCCCCCCCTTGCATCCTCATCTAGAGTGCCCCACGGGCAGCCTCGCCACCAGCCGCTCCTAATGGGTGATCATGGTGAAGCGCAGAGAGCTCCCTACTCCCACCAAACACTGTTGCTGCAGACCCAAGACCTTTGGCACCCGCCGCTGTTGCTTTCCCTTCTGCCCATTCCACTGCCATGTTTGGAGCTGCCGCTTCCGTGTTTGGAGTGCCGCTGCCATTTGGAGTGCTGCCGCCATTTGGAGCACCGCCATCATGTTTGGAGCTTCCACTTCCATGTTTTGAGCTGCCGCTGGGTTTGGAGTGGCGGCGGCGCTCCAAATGGCAGTGGTGCTCCAAACAGCAGCAGTGCTCCAAACGTGGAAGCGGCAGCTCCAAACGCGGCGGCAGCTCCAAATGTGGACATGGCAACTCCAAACAGCGGCAGTGCTCCAAACAGCGGTGGGGTTCCAAACGCGGAAGCGGCAGCTCCAAACGCGGCGGCAGCTCCAAATGCGGAAGTGGCAGCTCCAAACAGCAGCAGTGCTCCAAACAACGGTAGTGCTCCAAACGTGGAAGCAGCAGCCCCAAACGCAGTGGCAGCTCCAAATGCGGAAGCAGCAGCTCCAAACAGCAGCAGTGCTCCAAACAGCGGTAGCGCTCCAAACGTGGAAGCGGCAGCTCCAAATGCAGTGGCAGCTCCAAATGCAGAAGCAGCAGCTCCAAACGGCAGTGATGCTCCAAACAACAGTGGTGCTCCAACCTTGGAAGTGGCAGCTCCAAATGCGGTGGCAGCATGGGCAGAAGGGAAATCAACAGTGGCAGGCGCTGAAGGTCTTGGGTCTGCCGCAAAGGTGCTTGGCAGGAGTAGGGAGCTCTCCACACTCTGCCATGATCACCCATTAGGAGCAGCTGGTGGTGAGGAATTGCTGCCCGTGGGGTGCTCCTAACGGCCCTTCCCCCCATTTTGCATGTTTTAAAAAAGGCCTAAATTTGGGGGGAGGGGCTTAATTTCATTTTATGCCTAGAAAACATTCTGGGTCTTCCTACTGGGGGAGGTCGTATTGTTGGAGAAACATGGTATTTATAAGGAATAATAATTTAAAATTCAATTAAAATGAGTTTATTGGTGATTAATAAAAATAAACAGATGTTGCCTAGTGCAAAAGAGTAAAAGATTGTAGCACAGTGGCTATGATCTCACTCCTGTGTTGCTTTGCGCACCTCCCTGGCATCAACTACCATGGATAAATGGCAACAGCAGTATTCCCTCTGGGGACCTGCATGGCCATCACATGCTGGGCCAGCATCTATACATGAGGCAAGGAAGAAGGTCAGGATGGCAACAGTGGAAAGCAGGAGCCTGCAGAGTCGCTTGAGCAGAATTTGAGCTCTGGCAATGCCTTAAACTTTTGAACCATTGTGGGCTACAGAAAAGAACTCATTCAGCTACATGTAGCTTGTGGTCCATTGGGCTGACACTCTTGATACATGCTGCTCCATCAACAGTTACTCTGGAGTGAATTTCATTATCCCAGGTAAGTATGCATCGATTGCACAAGTAATTAGACATTTTAAAAGTAGAGATAAGTAATATAAGATAAGATATCTAACAGGAGGAACATCACATGTTAAAATACATCTCAGTAGCATGCCTACTAAAAACCTTTAGTATATCGTAGCATTTTTTAAACGTTGTACTATGAACAAACTGAAACTTGAAATATAAATCTGGATCCCTAATTTAATGCGCTAGGTTTTTCAAGGTTTGTCTTCTGAGGCAGTTTGCCAAACAAGAGACCAGCATAAATGAGATCTCAAGGATATCTTAGGGTAGAAAATATGAATGGCCTGTTAGGAACCGGATAGTACTGGAACATCTCTTTCTGAATGGCCTTAAGATAATTTTTCATGTATAAATACAAACAAAATATGTTGACTAAAATGAGTTTGGCCATGGATTCTTGGAAAACGGAAGACATATTTTTGGACTTAAGTCAGCCATTTATTTATTTATTTCATGTGTAAGGCTGCCCTTAAACCATAGAAACTTTGAACAGCAAGACAGGGCAAGAACTTGAATTAAACACAGTTGCATTTTATTGTAAAAACAATATTGTAAAAATCACAGTGATTTTTAAAAAAGATATTTAAAGAATTGTATGGCTTTATTTACATGGGGCATGCAGTGTTGCTGAACTTAGCTTTATGTTTGGATGGTCTCCTTTGCTGAAGATTCATTCTTTGTTATTCTTAAAAATATTTTTTTTTAAATTAAAAAATTCACCATCCTTTTTCCTTGCCAAGGAGCTGATTTACATAAATATATCTGCTTTGTAATATCTGCGGCCTGTAGCATTATTGTATTTTTACCGAAAACATTGTTTTGGAAATGTAAACTGTTGGAATAATTAATATGCTAATTTATATGTTGGAACACCTGTCTGAGAATTCTAAGTCAGGAGAATTTTAATATTAATACACCTGGAGGTATGAAGTTAGGGAAAACTGGAATAAGCCATATTAAGGCAGGACAGAAAGTTCTAAATATAAGTTTAAATTGTAATATATTCAGTATATGGATTATTCCATATTAGAGATTATTATTAGACTAGTACTAGTTACTTGTTACTAGCACCTATAACAAGGTACTGAATATATTTTAAATGCCCTTGAAACAAGCAAAACTGTTTTCCTTTTTATTTTAATATGCTACTTGAGGTAAACTCACAGATCTTCCTATTAGTATTTGGAATATCAAAGGGAGACTAAATCAATTGAGCTTAAATAAAGAAAAGAGCCTATACTCTTTTTAATGCAGCAGGTACCAAAGGTACCATTAGTTTTGCATATATCTGTCTCATTTTCAAATACCTAAAAAAAATATAAATGCATAAAAAGTAATACCGTGTTTCTCACATAATAAGGCCGGGCCTTATTTTTTTTTTGAGCCCCCAAAAAACGGCTAGGTTGTCTTTTCGGGGGGTGACTTAATTCCCCCCCTTGCATCCTCGCCACCAGCCACTCCTAACAGGCGATCATGGCAAAGTGCGGAGAGCTCCCTACTCCCACCAAACACCTTTGCTGCAGACACCTTTGGCACCCGCCGCTGTTGCTTTCCCTTCTGCCCATTCCGCTGCCACGTTTGGAGTTGCCGCTTCCGTGTTTGGAGTGCCGCCGCCATTTGGAGCTCCAAACATGGAAGTGGCAGCTCCAAACATGACGGCGGGCGATCTTTTTATTTTGGTCCGCGCGAAGTTCAGAGTGAGCAAGAGAGGGATACTGTGATGCCTCCATCCGAGATGGCAACCTCACTAGTGGATCACAACGTGGCTGGAAGCCCGAATCGGCGGGATATGATGGCAATCTTTTTGGAGCGAGAGGAAAGGGAGAGAAGAGTTGCAAGGCGTAATTTGCAGGAGGAAGTGGGTGTATCCCACGGCAGGGAGCCTAAGGAAGAAGGGCCGGTAGGCAACGGAGAGCGTCCCGTAGCTCTGGAAGCAGCCTAGAGACGCAGCCAGGAAGAGGGGCAGATGCTGCCTTGTAGTCCCCAAACCAACTCCAAACGCGAATGTGCTCCAAACGCGAAGCTGGTCGCTAAAGAGCCAGAAAGCAGCAAGGGCGCCAGGTGGAAAGGACAGGGTCACGATCACACAGAGATGCCCAGAGAGCAGAGCGCACATAACTAAAGGCGGCACTGCTTCCGGAGCTATGGGACGCTCTCCAAAAAGATTGTCATCGTATCCCGCCAATGCGGGCTTCCAGCCACGTTGTGATCCACTAGTGAGGTTGCCATCTCGGATGGAGGCATCGCAGTCTCCCTCTCTTGCTCACTCTGAACTTCGCGCGGACCAAAATAAAAAGATCGCCCGCCGTCATGTTTGGAGCTGCCACTTCCGCGTTTGGAGCTCCAAATGGCGGCGGCACTCCAAACACGGAAGCGCCAGCTCCAAACGTGGCGGCGGAATAGGCAGAAGGGAAAGCAACAGTGGCGGGTGCCAAAGGTGTCTGCAGCAAAGGTGTTTGGTGGGAGTAGGGAGCTCCCCGCGCTTCGCCATGAGCGCCCGTTAGGAGCGGCTGGTGGCAAGGAATTCCTGCCCACTGGGCGCTCCTAACGGCAAGTCTCCCGCCCTTCCCCCTTATTTTGCATATTTTAAGATAGGCCTAAATTTGGGGGGAGGGGCTTAATTTGATTTTATGCCCCAAAAACATGCTGGGCCTTCCTATTGGTGGAGGCCGTATTGTTGGAGAAACATGGTATTTGTTTTATTTATTTATATGGTGCATGTATTCTATTTATTATATGATTTATTTAGAAGCATTGCATCTCAGAACCAAACTGTCTAGATTACTTGCTGAACTCAAGATTTGGTTTTTAAATGGTTTAAAAATATAGCTTGTTCTAAATTTTTAATCATAGTTCTGGATGAAATTAGAAACTATGATTAACTGAAAACATCTGGATTTTTAATGCTTTGTACCACTAAAAGAGAAAGGAAAGGATTGCATCTAAGCCAAAGGTCATTAATATATTAGCTTATGAAGCAAATATGCTACTGTCTTAGCTGGGTCAAAGAAGAGAGATTATTTAAAGATTTTTAATAAGGTGTTTCCATATTTGGAACCAATTTTACCAAGCACATAATGTTCTACATCCATTACCATTTGGAAGCAATGAACCGGTCTCCATTAATGTGCTGGTGATGAGACTAGTCTGGGTAGTGGAAATATTTTTATGACACTGCAACTTTTTTCCTGAAGTCCTCCATGCCCATATTTCTAACATTTAATGAATAGTGTTTTATTCAGGAAGGCAGGCAGACACCATCTAAACTATTAAACTTTGCCACCATTTACTTATCAGACCCTTAAAGATGATTACAGACTCTCATGTGATAAAATACGGATCATCACTCTGCAAATGGAAGAGAAGTGCATAAACTGGTTGTAAACATAAAAGCAAGTCAGGATTCTGAAGAAAAAACTTGGCAAGTCTATAAAACAGGTCAATCTTAACTCACATAGTTAGGATGGAAGCGAGACATTCGTTTGAGAACAACAGCAACAAAAGTTGAGATAGTTTGCATTTTATTTAATTTCAGCTGCAGGGATGCATAAAAGAACCATTCAGCACTGAATGAGTGGGATGTAAACTACTGTCTTACCCGTTATACAACATCCAATAAATAGGTGATCCAGATGAATTGACATTAGTACTCACATTACCATTGCTAATTTAGTACTCTTGTATCCAGACACAAGTGAATTAATTGCGTACAACTTTTTAAGTGCCCTTAATTTTTTCACTCCGTATCTTGTCGTTTCCCCCCCACCCACCCCCATCACACTGTCTTCCTATTTTCCTATCATTTAAATCCCTGAGGCAGAGACA
Organism: Notechis scutatus; assembly: GCF_049901735.1. Classification (NCBI taxonomy): domain Eukaryota; kingdom Metazoa; phylum Chordata; class Lepidosauria; order Squamata; family Elapidae; genus Notechis; species Notechis scutatus. The sequence goes on from NC_142009.1 coordinate 102,946,558, forward strand.
GGGCAAATGTTTCTATCTTCTATGTTCCCAAACAATGCTCAAAGCTTCTATTTAATAGTCATTATTCAAGAAGGGGAAAAAAAAAACACCCCAGAATTAAATCTGGCACTAACAAGTCAGCCTCAGGGAGCAAGGGGAGGGGGCATGGGAAGAAAAAAAGCTTTTTGTTTCCTGAAGACAAATTTAATATAACTGAGAACTTTTTTTGGCAGGTCTGGAAAGAGAGCCCAGAAAATTTGGGTGGCTGGATAGGAAGAAAGGCCTGTGGTCTGAGGTGAATCTGTGAAGAGCGCCAAAGTGCAAAAGTTGCCTATGCATTTAAGGTAGAGAAAGGTTTTTAAAAAGGTTGAGAGGAAATATGACTTTTCAAGGCTGCAAGGATAGGGCAAACCAAAATAGCCAAGCTCAAGGGTTTTTGTTGTTGCTGCTTTTGGTTAGATTGGATAATTGACATGGAAAAGTTGAGAAAGAACAAGGACTTTTTTTGGTTCTTTTACATAGCAATTTGGACAAAATTGTTTTGCACAAAAGGAAGCACTTAGCATTCCTGGTTATAGAGAATGTGCAATGTGGTATACCAGTGATCCAAGAAAAACTGCATTTCAGGCAAACACATATACAGTTCATTAAATGCATACATACTTACATCTGTCTAAGTATGTACAATTGTGCAAATGTATATATGTTTAAGTTTCTGCATAGATACATGCAAAGCTGTGTTTGGCTATTTATATAGGTTTGAGTTCATCAAAGCATGCATTTTTGCCCATTAAATTTCCCCCATATAAGTTTTGTAGTTTGGGGATTAACTTTTATTTCATTGGGAGGATTGTAAGGGAGTGGTTTGGCACCAATGTATCTTGATTTTGTGAGGCATTAAGTTTTCCTAAACTGTGCCCTATCAAGCATTAAATAAAGTTTTATGTCATTTATCAAAATATTTCTTACATACTGCATGAATTTAAGATTCTATTGTATATCAATTGCCAAATATTATCACATAATATTTCTTACAAAATTAAATGATGTTAAAAGAGAACATACCTCTTGAGTGCATCTACTAGTAAGTTCTGTTTCCCCCATATATCATACTGAAAAACAGGAAATTACTTAGTTCAGTGTTAAAATATCTCAGAATCCTTCAGGTGAGGTAGTGAAAAACTCCAGTAGAATCACTGCCAGTCAATGTAGACCAAGGGTCTTCAACCTTGGCAAGTTTAAGACTTGTGGACTTCGATTCCCAAAATTCCTGAGCTAACATGACTGGAGGAGGAATTCTGGGAGTTGAAGTCCACAAGTTTTAAAACAGTCAAGTTTGAAGACCCCTGGATAGACAGTAGTAAGGTAAATGAAACAATACTCAGAGAACCAAATTCTATTTTTTTTTTTTAAAAAAGGATAATTCAGCAGCATTCCCAAGAGAATCATCAAACCTTGAATGCCAGTTTAGATATATCAAGTGTCAGCTTTGGAAGCCATATTAGCACCAGAAGCTTCCACGCTGCCACATTCTTGAGCCTGGGAAAATGGGAGGGGGAATTTCGTGGAGCATATGTGGTTAGACATAATAGAATTCTTCTTTAAAGTCAAGGTCATGTTATTCCTGCACCTGGCTGAGGAATGGTTGAGGGGATGTCCCAAGTTGGGATGGATGGTGATTGGAGCATGTGATGAAAGGCAGGGACGCAGGAGGTGGATTTGTACAATTTTACTTATTGGAGGGAAACCCGGAACTTTCAGATTTGGGATTTCCCAGATGTGCCAGTTAGTACTCTAATAAAAGGAAACTTTGAGAACATGTCTGTCTCGAAGTTATTCATTGGAGTTGAGATTTTCTGGAACACTGACATTAAGTATGTTCAGTCGAAATCAAATATCAGAATGTGTGAAGAATTCTGAAATCAGTTTATGCAAACAACTTCATTGTAGTTCTTCCCTGGATATATTTTTACAACCTCTAATTTCTATTTTTAATACAGTTTTTTATTAATTTATAATATGGCATACCAAGAGAATACAAAAGTAAATATTAGAGAAATTAAGGAAGGAAAAAGGGAAGTGGATAGTGGGGGAAAGCAAGGGAAAAAGAAAAAAAATGCATTGACTTCCAACTCTTCTGGTGCAGTAAATAAGGCCTTCAAATTTTTAATTTTTTGTAATAATATAAACTAGCAATTTCTATAAACAACCTTTAGTTTCTTGGCATACATTCTAAAAGTTGTGTTTCTTAAATTCATTTTCTAAAATGGAACGATGCCTTGTTCATTGATGAGCTGTTGGAATCCCTCAGTGCACTGATACCCAACTTTATTTTGTCAAATCTTTTTGTCTAAAGAATTAACAGAACTGTAGCTGAAACACAATGATGTTTTTTAGCATATTATAAAATTACTAGCTCAGATGTACTGAAATTGCAATACTTCAAGCCCAATGTACAATTTGGAAATGAGATCTAGTTTACGTATTTCTTTCTTTTTTTAAAATCATTCAATATTTATGGAAATCATAACTAAATGGACATTGCTCCTTGTTGCATTACTTTCTTAGCAAACAAATATACTGGTATCTCCTTTCGTCATCTGTATATATAGAACTCATGATCAGAGAAGACATTAAATAATTGATACTAAATGATATCTTTTTAAAAGAAGACTGCATATAGAGAGTGCATTTTTCTCACATTTGTTCTGAATAATCCATGTGCAACCTTGAAATTTTTCTTAGCAAATTTTTATGGAAATTATTGCAGCCTGCCTCCTCTTCCATGTGATTATTATCTAGAAGTATCTCAAAACAATCATGGGTTAATCATTATCAAAACACAAAGCTGCTTAAGTTATAATGAAGTCATTAATAATAAAGACTAGGGATTGGAATGTTAAGGTTCATATATTTTATGTGTGTGTCTCTATGTATGTGTACTCATTTTTTAAAAAATTTCTGTAGTGTAGTACAAAGTGAATGAAAGAAACTGGGAAACTTTTCTCACGTCTGCCTTCTCTCTCCTTCTAGAGCATGGGTGTCAAACTCATGTCGTCATGGTGGCATCACATAATGTATGGGACTTTCCCCGCTTTGCTAAACCAGCCATGGGTGTGGCCAGGGAGTGATGCATCCGGCCCACAGGCTGGGAGTTTGACAGCCCTGTTCTGGAGGAAATCAGAGCAGTCTACATTTCTCTAATGATAGATTGTCATGTCTAAATCCAAAATTGCAGGAGATATTAATTAAGGTTAGTTTGAATATGTTAGTTACATAGCAATGGTTTAAAACTGCCTTGTTTTAAAATGGAGCATCTTAAATGTTTATTGCTTTTGTTGGTTTAGATAATGTGATGTACTACAATAAAGCAACTTTTCTGAAATACCCTTTCTGTCCATGTGGGAGAAAGAGAGGAGAGAAAGAGAATCCAATTTTCTAGTGGATGGATGTGTTTTATGTTGGTGGAGGGTAGGATCAAATGCAACCATCTTTGTACCTTCTTCTCTCTTTCTGCCATTCCTCTTTCACCTTCTCATTATATCTTTTCTATGCCTGACCATGCTTATGAATCTTAGAGACATTTCTGGCTGTCAAAAGGAGGTTAGAGAAGTGCCCTTTTTTGGCTCAAATTTCCCTGAAACTCTGCTTTCACTTTTAATTGATCCCTTGCAGTGGAAGTCATTTACTTCATAAATCCACAGGCCTCCAAAACTAATTCTTGGGCTCATAAAAAAATTAGAACTCCCAGGTGTTTTTCATGAAATGAATGTTTTACTGGTTTCAAGGCAGTTAAGTTTATGTTGGTTTGGAGAAGCATAAATTGGAAGGGGCCAAATAGGCCACTGAGCCCAGCCTTCGACTCACTGCAGGAATCCAAATTAAAGCATCTCTGACAAGAATCTATCCAGTATCTGCATAAAGATGTTCACTGAAGGGGAAACCAAAGCCTCTCTTGTGAAAAATGCAGTGTTGCTTTCAGGACCTGATGCAGTCAGATTAAAAAGGAGGGAATAGTGGAAAACTCTCGCAGATACAGCTAAACTTTAAAATGTAAAGACCACTTTAGGAGATGTAATAACAGATGTACCTCTGTTTTGTAATCCTAAAGGTCTCTTGAGGGCAGTTAACATTATCCTTGTAATTTGCTAGGCATCTTTGATACACAGAAAGGGAGGCTAATCGCTGAAAAGAAAAATGAGTAATTCCTCCTACTTCTAATATATCCAGATTCTTAGATATCTGCTTCACAAACTCTTTTGTTGGATGCTGCATGTACTCACAGTACATATATACAAGCATTCTGTCATGGTTCTGAGCAATGAACCCAATTAAATTGGGACTCGGAAGCTCCATTCAGGCTTGAAAGACCTTTTATCATGTATTGGCACTTAGAAAGTTGAACCTAGCTCTGGGTAATTCCCATGCTTCAGAGTAATAAAAAGAATAGACATTTCCCACCCACCCCTCAGGTGTCTTGGGTCACGTTAACCAATCTGTACAGCAGTAGCTCTCCCCTCAGTCTCAGCAGATGTTTGTTGCCATGACCTTGGTTTACATGCTGCACCTGGTGGATGAGTGGTGGTATTCAGCAGGTTCTGACCAGTTCTGGAGAACCGGTAATGGAAATTTTGAGTAATTTGGAGAATCAGCAAATACCACCTCTGACTGGAGATTTTACAGTCTCCTTCCCCTGCCACGCCCACCAAGCCCCACCCACAGAACCGGTAGTAAAAAAATTTTTTGAATCCCACCACTGTGGTGGATGTTTTTGTCTGGTGGACTCAGACATAGCATTCTAGTCTTTTCTAACTTTCCCCCTTCCCCCAAAAGAGTGGCAACTAAGAAATTAAGTGAAAATAAATATGGCTTCGCCAAAGTTGTTTTGAAGTTGACACAGTCACATCTATTTAAAAACTAAGGTTGACCCCAGTTATACATCTCAAGTAGCACTGTGTGATTTCTCTCTCTCTCTTTTATTTTTATTGTTTTTGCTGTGGGGGCTAGTTCAGGACCATAATAAAAATATTTGATTTGATCAGAAACCTTTTCCTGTGTCTGTAAAACCATTATGCTCATATATTTGGTATCTGAATTGGCAAGTCCATCCTGGCTTTATTAGATAAGTAGAGGTTCACTGCCAATTTCTGCTGATCTTAATGATGGGGAAAACAATACATCCCTTTCCTCAGGTCACCTCTTCTATTATTCTGTGCCCCTTCCTTTTTGTCAACATCACTGCAGGCAAAGTAAAACCAACCAACAAAACATAATTTAACAAGAGAGAGGAAGACTCCTTTCTGGAAGTCCATATGATGGCATTGCTGATTTGTGCTATTTCACTTTAACATCACTTGGTACGTGTCTTCAAGTCAGTCTTGGCTTCTGGTGTTTGCCCAGACAAGTTCCTGTGCTTTCCTTTCCTTTCCTTTCCTTTCCTTTCCTTTCCTTTCCTTTCCTTTCCTTTCCTTTCCTTTCCTTTCCTTTCCTTTCCTTTCCTTTCCTTTCCTTTCCTTTTGTTATATATTTGAATGCTTGAAATAACCCTTTCTGATTGGTCCGCCAGATGGCGGGAGATTCGAAGAGCTGTCATTGACCGCGAGCCATGAGCAGCCGCTATAAAAGAGGCTGCCGCGGCTCTGCGGTTGTTCAGTCTTACAGCGAGACTAAATAAAGAGCTGAAGTCTATCTGGTCTCGAGTCGTCTTTCCCGAATGTAACACTGGCGACGAAGGTGGGATACTGAGACAAAGGAGACCAGATGAGCATGTGGCAATGAGAACCGAGCAAAGATGAAATGGCCGGCAGCAACTCGCCACCCACACCGTTCAACCCAGCGACGGAGGACTGGGACTCTTACATTGACAGATTCCTCATGTTCCTAGAGAGCAATGAGTTACAGGGGATATCTGAAAACAGAAAGAGAGCCATTTTCCTAACCCACTGTGGGCCCACAGTCTTCAAGATGGCCAAAGCATTGGCAAAACCCCAGGATGTGAAGCAAATGGTGTGGCCAGATTTGGACAGGGTGCTGCGAGCCCATTATGCACCAGCCATCTCAAGCCTCACCAGGAGGCACGAATTTTACAAGCGAGACCAAAAGGAAGGTGAGAGCATAGGAGACTTCGTTGCGGCTCTAAGAGACATTGGTGGAGCGTGCAAATTTCTCAATATGGACGAGGCCATGAGGGACCGCGTGGTCCTCGGACTCAGAGATCTCACCCTACAGAGCCGGCTACTGACCAGACCCAACATAACAGTAACCGAGGCTATCGCAGAAGCTACCGCAGCTGAAGCAGTGCAGAAATCAGCAGCCACCATGTGGAAAATGAATAGAGCAACACAGGAAGCTCTAAAAGACCCTAGCCCAGCTCAAGACAAGAAGCCAGAGGGAACTCAAAAGCCCCCCACCACAACACACCATGAGGACATCGAATCCCTGTCCGAAACCAACGAGGAGGAAGGAGAGATCAATAGACTCCAGTCGGAAAAAAGCAGACGAGACCGAAGAGAGCGGAAATCAGAAATCCGTTGTGCCGGGTGCGGAGGGGACCACCCACGTTCAGAGTGCTGTTTCCTCAACGCTGTTTGCAGGCATTGTGAAAGGCGGGGACACATAGCGAGGGTCTGCCGCAACAGAAATAGCTACAGCCCTAGACGAAGAGGAAGCACCCCCCCCCCCTCAAATGAGAGATAGACAGACAGGGAGCCGTTGGAGCTGAGAAAACAGAAACAAGCAGTTCAACAAAACCAACAGAAAAGAAGAAACACAGCAGGAACTTCCGGTTGCAAGGCTTCGGCGGCAGCAGGAATCCGCTTCTCTGTGGGTCCCTGCTGTGCTCGCCGCTGAGGTACCCCTGATCCAACTGGATTTGGGGGTTGTTGCTGCCCCGAAGAGGCAGCGGAAGACAGAGGAGATCCGGGCATGGGTCTGGGGATATTGCACCCCCTTTCCCCAGCCAGCTAGACTCCTTTTTCCTGAGGCGGTGGAGCGGCTGTCAGAAATGGCAGCCATAAAGGAATCTTCAACCGGATAAGACTGTGCAGGAGGAAGACAGAAGGAGAAGTTTTCTTGGCTGAACCGGGACATTAAGTTACTTTTAAAACACCCTGGAAGCCTGACTTTCGGATTGATACATTTGTTTCCAAAAGAAGTTTGTTACGAGCAGCGAAAGTGCTGAAGGAAAGTTCACTCCCCTTCCTTAAGGAGAAAGCAAATGAGCACAGAAAAACCTGCTGCTTTGAGGTAAAAACAAGCTCTTTGTTATAAGTGGGAAGGAGAGGACTAAAAAAAAAAATCTTTAAAAACTTGTTGGAGGAGACACTTTGAAGATTATAAGACCAACAACTAATTGTAATACGGCTTTAAAATATATTTGGGATTTTGCCCCAGGAGGAAAAGTTGCAAAGAGAAGAAGAGGAAATAATTTCTGTCTGTTTGGATTGTTTGATAACTTTGACATTTGCAAATTACTTTAAGATTAAAAACATCTGGGTTGTTCTTAAAAATTTACAATGGCACCATCTGTGGATCAACTAAAAATGGAATATGAAAAATTAAAAGAAAGAGGACAAAATGGCAAGAATTCATTGGGAGCTGTCTTCCACTTTTTAGAAATGGCAGTTTCTATGTACCAGCAAATACTTGAGGAAGAAGGAGAACGAGAAGAAGAAAAAGAAAAGGAAGCCATTTTTAATGGACAAAAAAGTTCGATTAAGAAAGAAAATAGGAAGAGAGGAGGAAAAATGAGAATTTAAGATTCAATAAAACAACCAAGAAAAAGAAAAATAAGGTGAAAAAAAAGGTATAGTGTTAGAAAGCAATTGAAAAGAGAATTACAACAGAGAGTGGAAGCTAAAAAGGTGGAGGTTAGGAGGGGGGGGGGCAAAAAGATCAGACTGGAGAAGAAAGGGAGGGAAAAAGGGGAAAAAAGCCACGGTCTGAAACAAGATATCTTTTTTAGAGATAAAGGATAAAGGACAGTGTATAATTTAAGAAAGATTCTGCAAGAGTACATAAGATAGTATTGTAGTATTTGCATTTGAAATAGTCTATTGGAATATTATAAGATTTAACAAAATATTAAAATATTAAAATGTTTTATAATGATAGATTTCAATATTTAATAAAATATTAAAGAGAATGTGTAAAATGATTAATGCTTAGTTATACTATTAATTAGAATTAGAATGGAAATTACATACTTAACTATATTATAAGTTTATTATTCTTTTTTTTTCAAAATACAATATGTAGAATGTACTAAGCAGAATCAGGATAGAAATTATGGATTATTTTAAGTGTTACTTTAGGGAAAGGCGTCACACTTTAACAGTGATTACAGGGGAAATTCTTTGCTAAAGAGAAGAGATAAATAGATGATTGGAAAAGAACGGACAAAAGATACAAACATAATGATTTTGAAATAAGATGAAATAAATAAAATATAATTAAGAGAGTGAAAAGAAGGGAGAAGTTATATAGAAAATATAGAATGGTTAATAAGATATGAATGGTATATAAGGTGAGTATGAACTTGATTTAGGTCTGTAAAAAAAGATGTAACCCGGGGCTAAGCCACTTTTCAAAAGAAGCTTTATGTTTTATGTTTTGTGTTTTGGTTAACTATGTTTTGATTGTGAATTAATAAAACCTTGGAAGAATAAAACTAAAGGGAGAGCAATTTGGAAAAGACATGTATAAATGATAATTAAGGAGGTTTTATCTTTTTATGTCTTGTTTTATGTTTTGTATTTTGTGTGTTTATGCTTGATTGAGAATTAACAAAACCTTGATAGAAAGAAATATTATTGAATAAAAGTGAAGGGAGAAACAATGAGAAATTTGGAAAAGATATATACGTGTTTAAATGGAAATGTGATAATGTGGAACTATGCCTTAAAAAATAATGCTTTATTTGCCTTGTTAAAACTTATAAGTAATTTTTGAGAAAGGAGGTTTTATACTTTGATGTCTTATGTTTTGTTTGTCTTTAAAACCAATAAAACTTGTTTTATAAAAAAAAAAAGAAGAAGAAGAAGAAGAAACACACCAGACAATAATCATTGGCCACTCGAGCGCAACCGATGCAAGGAAGGTGCACGTACAAGTCACCATAGAAGGCCAGCCATGCGAGATGGAGGTGAATTCCGGTTCATATCTGTCCATGATATCGTGGAACACCCTAAAGAGCCTGATACCAGATATGCAAAGAAACGAATTAGAAAGACAAAAACTAACACTGAAAGACTACAAAGGGAACAGGATTCCCGTAGTCGGACTCAGACATTTCCAAGTCAAATTCAAAAAATACACGACAATCCTTCCATTGACGATAGTAGACCGGGATCGCCCCAGTCTACTGGGTCTCGAATGGTTCGCACCCCTGGGCATCGGAGTGACCAGGATCAACAGCGTCACCAAGACGGACTGGGAGGAGAACCTGATGAGGGAATTCCAGGATGTTTTTGATGGAGAACTGGGCAAGTACCGAGGGTCCCCTATCTCATTTAATTTGAATCCTAATATAGCCCCAGTCAGGCTAAAGGCAAGACGAGTCCCTTTCGCATTAAAACCAAAAATCGATGAACAATTAGATAAACTCATCGCACAGGGGGTATTAGAACCAATAGACCACGCAAGGTGGGAAACCCCAATTGTGACTCCTATTAAGCCAGATGGGTCCGTGTGCATCTGCAGAGACTATAAGGCCACCCTCAACCATGTGCTACAACAAAGCACATACATTCGTTGGGGGGAGGAAAAGTTTTTGCGAAGCTTGACCTTGCACAAGCGTACCAACAATTGCCAGTTGACCCAGAAACAGCGGAGGCACAAACAATTGTGACTCACAGGGGGGCATTCAAATGCAAAAGACTACAATTTGGAGTTAGCGTGGCCCCAGGGGTATTCCAAAGTTTGATGGAGCGCCTTCTGCAAGGAATCAAGGGGGTGGTACCATATTTTGATGACGTATTGGTATCCGCTAGAGACATAAAAACAACTGGAAGGCCAGCTGAGAGAAGTCTTACAAAAATTTAAAGAGGTGGGACTCAAAGTGAAAAGAGAGAAGTGCCAACTAGACACCAATAAGGTTGAATTCCTGGGATACCTCATAGATAAAGAAGGGATCCACCCCACCGAAAAGAAAATCAGAGCAATCAAAGAAGCCCCAAGATCCAAAAATAAAACAGAATTACAAGCCTTTTTGGGACTTATTAATTTTTACAATGTTTTTTTGCCACAGAAGGCAACAACAGTGGAACCGTTAAACAGGCTGCTGGATAAGAAAGCTACCTGGACCTGGGGGCGACGAGAAGAAACCGCATTCCAGGAAATCAAAGACTTACTCACATCCGATTCTGTGCTCATCCAATACAGCGAAACCCTGCCATTAACAGTAACCTGCGATGCGTCACCGTTCGGCATCGGAGCCATACTCAGCCACACATTACCCGATGGAAGAGAAGCACCGATCGCATTCTACTCCAAAACCCTATCAAAAGCAGAGAGAAACTACAGCCAATTGGACAGAGAAGCACTGGCTGTAATAACAGGAGTCAAACGATTCCACGAATACCTCTACAGAAGAACTTTTTCACTGATTACAGATCATAAACCTCTGTTAGGAATACTCGCAGGAAACAAAGCTACCCCCAATATACTGTCACCATGAATGATGAGATGGTCCAAGTTCCTCGCGGCATACAGCTACAACTTAATCCACCAGCCAGGAAAGAACATAACGCACGCTGATGCCCTGAGCCGTTCCCCCCTACCTGAGTTAGAAGATGATCCTGCACCAACCACATCAACCCTGCAAATTGAGACATTGGAAAACCTACCCATAACCGCAACAGTCATTGCGAAGGAAACCGCGAGAGACAGAATCCTGGCGCAGATTTTAAATTGGGTAGGTAAAGGGTGGCCGGAGATGGAAAATGACGAGACTGTCAAACCCTATCATATTAGACAAACTGAACTATCTAATTTAAAAGGATGTGTACTATGGGGGGATAGGGTGATCATACCAGACATCCTGAGGGACAAGATACTTGAGATATTGCATGAAGGACACCCAGGTATCATAAGGATGAAGTCCTTGGCCAGGAGTTATGTATGGTGGCCAGGGATGGATAAGGATATTGGGAGATGGGTGGCAACATGCAAACAATGTCAAGAATCTAGACCTACACCCCCTTCTGCACCTGTCCTAGACTGGGAAACACCTAGGGGCCCATGGTCGAGGATACACATTGATTTCGCAGGACCCACGAAAGGGCACACATTTTTGATAGTGGTAGACGCTTACTCAAATTGGTTGGAGATAAGCGTCATGCACTCAACCACAACAGAAGCCGTAATCAGGCAACTAAGGAAGCTTTTTGCAACGCATGGGTTACCAGACCTAGTGGTATCTGACAACGGGCCGCAATTCATGGCACTGACATTTGAAAGGTTCCTCGCTGAACAGGGAATAAGGCATGCCCTAACAGCGCCGGGTCACCCGGCTACGAACAGACAGGCAGAACGCATGGTTCGTTTTACCAAGGATACACTACAAAAATTAGGCACTGGAGACATACAGGAAAAAATCTATAAACTATTAGCTATACAGCACATTACACCAAACACCACAACTAATAAAAGCCCAGCAGAACTATTAATGGGCAGAAAATTAAGGTCTCACCTAGGTAGACTACACCCCACATGCAGCCCTGGAAAGCCAACAGACTCCTCCAGTAAGTACCGCACATTTGGAACAGGGGACCTGGTCTATGCAAAAAACCTCACGGGGGACCCACTATGGATACCAGCTAAAATAACCCAAATAACCGGACTCCGATCATACAGAGTAGAAACAGAGGACGGAAAAAACTGGAGGAGACACATAGACCAATTTAGATCGAGAACGCTACTGAGAAACACTAACAATCCAAGGGACTAAGGAGAAGAAATCACACACACACAGGAACCACATCAAACATTAAATCAAAATAATAACTGAACCAGAGAGGGGGGAGACCCCTCAAACGCAAATGAGAGGGGAGGGGGAGACCCTCCACAAACACGAGAAAAAACAAAACAAACATTAACAACAATTCACCCACCAACACCACCAATAGCCCCGCTAAGAAATCGCAATCACATACCTGAAAACAACTTCGGAAGGAAGGAACAGGCAGCAGAAAACCAGCACGAAGCCACTCCTGGTGGGAGCAGCCGAGCCGACTCAACCAGCTCGGATAGACCACGCGGAAGCGGCATGGCTGACTCTACCTTCCAGGAGGTTCCATGGAGAAGGACGGGAGAAACAGCGAACCCGTCCGAACCAACTGAAGACAACACCACGACTGAATTGCGCAGGTCCAGTAGAAGAGCCCCGCCTATTTGCTTGACTATGTAACCTAGGGAAGCCTGATTGGTTGGCCTGGACCACATGGGGAGGCGTGTTATATATTTGAATACTTGAAATAACCCTTTTTGATTGGTCCGCCAGACGGTGGGAGATTCGAAGAGCCCTCATTGGCCGCGAGCCGCAAGCAGTCGCTATAAAAGAGGCTGCCGCGGCTCCGCGGTTGTTCAGTCTTACAGAGAGACTAAATAAAGAGCTGAAGTCTATCTGGTCTCGAGTCATCTTTCCCAAACGTAACACCTTTCCTTTCCTTTCCTTTCCTTTCCTTTCCTTTCCTTTCCTTTCCTTTCCTTTCCTTTCCTTTCCTTTCCTCTGCTCTCCTCTCCTCTCCTCTCCTCTCCTTTCGGGCTTTTACTTTTACCAAATGACCTGAAGATTCCAGCTAGAATGCAGGCTTAGAAGGAATTTTGGCATTTGACATTTTTTTCTCTTCTTTGCTCAAATCTACCTATCATTGCTTTTTGTGTATGTGGAAAGGGAGGTTGTTCCAATAGAATGTGCTGGTGGTGTGAAACAACAGTAGAAGAAACTGTGGGAAAAGGAGTTTTGGCACACAAAGCACCTGAAAACAGATTTGTGTATTGTATCATTTGAGGGGGAAAATTGTAGGCTTGTGTAATTACCATCTCTTTGAAAAAGATGTTGGGTGGCAATTTCTCAGATTCACTCACTAGTGCTAGAAAAAGTGATTTGAATGTGGTAGTCCTTACAAAAGAGTATCTGTCTAGGAAATGCACTCTTTTTCTGATTAATACATATTGTTTAATGAACTAAAATATTTTATTACTTTAAAATAACTTTAAAAATATGTCTTCTGTGAATATAGTGCTTTATCCTTGAATAATTTCTGTATTAATGTTTGAATCAACTTTGTATTGAAATGATGAAATGGAATAGATCATTCTTCCACTTGACCAGTTGTTGGTTTATAATAAATACAAGCTGAGCAATGTCTTTGGAACATCACATAGCTTAACTAGCCTGTTTACAAATCAATGACTTTTTTGATCTATTAAGGAGAAGAATCTAGATGTTCTGGATTGAATCTAGTCCTAATTCATAATAAAGATCAAATTACCAAGAGAGGCTTTCTCTAAACTGTATGGTGCCCATAATCCAAAGAATTGTCAATTAAATTTATATTAAAGTGCTTCCCTTTCAAGCTTTGAGCTCTTATTATGTAGAACAATGCCTGTGATGACCCGGGGCTGAGCATGGAAGTAAACACACTCGGAATGAAGGCTTACCTTCCCTTTATTGCTCCAACGTTACTCTAAAAATCCCATCATTCACTGTGAGTCCAGGAGCCAAGCTCTAAGCATGCACCTCCAATAGTTCCTAGCTGCTTTGAGTCCAGAGGAGCAGCACAGTTCTGAGAGCAGCTCCAGTTCAGGGAACTTGGTCCCAGGGAGTCCTCCAGTGAAGAGTTCACTGGAACTGAAGCACAACCTGGAGTAGAACTGTCACTGCAAACTCGCACATAGCCAGACCAAGCAAGCAAAGGCAAGGCACAGCAAAGTATCTAGACCTCAGGAAGAGCACATGAGTCTGGAAAAAGGCAACACTTGTCCCCAACAAGCGCCTATCCCAATGGCATCTCTTTAAATCTTTAAATCTCATTTGCCAGGTGAGCCTTGTGAAGAGGGGCAGGGCACCCTCCTCCTGAGTCGTTGGGTCCTCCCAAGTCATTATGCTGATCCTGCCTCCTCTCCATTCTCGGTATGCGGTGATCAGGGGGAGGGAGTAATTGATCATCACCAGAGCTCCGTCACTCTTCTGCTATACTGCCTGCCCTATCTTTCCCAGTTGCTTGGTCATCCTGCACCATCTCTCCTTCACTGGTGACCCTTCCCAGGGCTGAAGGACCTAGGACTGCCTCATTCTGCCCCTCTAGTTATTCATCCAGGGCCAGAGAAGCTGTGCCATTTTCCTCCGTCAGCCCTAGCTCCATCTCATCCTCCTCAGAACCAGGCTCTGACGGGGCCATGGCAATGCCCAAAATAAGGACAAAGTTGGTTAACTTTACTTATGAAAATATCATAGTTTGAAATCATACCAGACCTCCATGAAAAATAGCATCCTTTGATGAAAAACTGAATCAGGACTGCCAGGCTTCCCAAAGATGTAGCTGGAAATCTTAACTCTGAAGACAGACTCATTTCTTGGGATCTGGCTTCATGAACAAAAAGTCATGTGCTCGACTTGCCTAGATTAGTTATTGTATGTCAGAATAGAATGGAGCCATTTACAACAGAAGGTAGTCCTGACTCATGACCATAGTTGGGACCAGAACTTTCGTTGCTAAGCAAGATGACTGTTAAGTAAATTACACCCAATTTTACAACCTATTTTTGGTTGTCAAGTGAATCACCACAAATATTAAGGGAATCATATGGATGTTAAATGAATTCCCTCATTGACTTAGCTTGTTGAAAGCAAGATGGAAGGTCCCAAATGGTGATTGCATGACAGTGGGAAGTTGCAAGTGTTGAAAATACAAGCTGGTTGCCAAGCAATTTGCATCACATGACAGTATGGTTGCTGTACCAGTTGTGTGAGGATTCGTCATAAGTCACTTTTTGTAATGCCATTGTAACTTTGAATAGTCACAAAATGAATGGCCATAAGTCAAGGATTACCCACATTTAAATTCACAACAATTAAAGCCTCTCATTTGCTGCTCCAGAGTTTTATTTTTACATTCCTCTTTTCCACTATTTTTAAGGCAATGGCTATTTCCCTGCTATCTCCAAGAGTGGAGCAGAGGGCAGTTGAGGTACTGTACGTTCATAGAATGGTTCTCTCAAGCCCCGGAAAGATTGTTTTCTATCTTACCAACTTCATTCTGAACAGTAACTCCCTCACAAATATTTTTATAGTACTATCGATGCCCCTTAAAGCAGGGGTCCCCAACCACCGGTCCGCGGACCGGTACCGGTCCGCGGAACAACTCCTACCGGGCGCTGGTTAGCTGGCGCCGCCATCTTTTTGATGAAAAAGTGCCCGTGAGCTTTTCCGGTAGAAAGCTCACCGGAAGCACGTTTTCATCAAAAAGATGGCGGCGCCTAGCGTCGGTGAGCTTTTCCGGCAGAAAGCCATTTCTACCCGGAAAAGCTCACTGAAGCGCGACGCCGCTATCTTTTTGATGAAAACGTGCTTCCGGTGAGGTCACCGGAAGCACTTTTTCATCAAAAAGATGGCGGCGCCCAGCTGATGCGACGCGGCGCCAGCTATGCCGGTACCGGGCCGCGGCGTAAAAAAGGTTGGGGATCACTGCCTTAAAGCATATGAAGTACTTTCAGCAATCCCAATCATTAGAGGGCAATTACAGTGATATTAATTTTGTTCAAGATGTTATCACTTTAAAACCAAATAATAGATGGCTTTATCTATTTTTCCCTTTAAAGCAAGAAGAAAATAAAACATTTGCAACAGAGGTCCCTTGAATTGTGTATAAAACCTATTTCTTGTACCATTCAGGAAAAAGTAGGACAAGATCTTCTGTTATCTTATTTTAAATAATGATAATCACTTCCTCCAATTGATTAAAATGACTAAAGTTTTGCACAGCCCTTGTAAATTATTCTTAATGAACCACAAGGGTCACTTTTATCCCACTCCAACTCTTAAATGTGATGAAAAGATCAGGTGCAATAGTCTTTCCATCACTGGAGGAGGAGTGCGGAAATCTTGGCCCTGACACCCCCAGTGCCTTGCTTTTCCTTTTCCTTCCATAGAGCTGATGCTATAATACAATTGCTAATTTTTATGCCAGGGGATCTTTGTTATAAATCATTATTCATTATTTTTTTAAAAATGTCCCATTTAAATTAAATAGAGAAAAGATATGTATATGTTGGCAGCCTTGGCAATGTATTTATGCAAGAGGATAGATTTAAGGAGGTGATTCATGTACAACATTTGATTTTGGGCTTATTCAAAACAAACATATGGTACTTATATTAACTTTAAAAATTGCATGTGCTGATGAATTGGCCAGTATTTTAACAGTGCTAGTTCTGTAAAACATCTGTTGAAAACTTAGTTTTTCAGACCAGAGAGTCGTGAAGAAAAGTAACCAATGAACTTAAATCAGTCTCAGACTGATAAGCAAAATCTCTTGTCATTTCATGCATTGATATGCTGTAAGAACTGAGTTTCAATGCAAAAACAAGCATACCTTAAAACTGTGTGACACAAATGCTAAAACCAACTACTACAACATCCACAACAGGAAGTGAAAGCTAGCTGAATATTACAACCAGCCTTCTCAACCTACTTAATCCCTTTTGGATGTGTTTGAGTACAATAACCATCAACCTCAGTGAACAGAGCTATTGCAGAAGGATTGCAGTCCATCACAACTAGAGGGTTATTGGCTGGAGAAGTTTACCTGTCATGCAAATGCCCTGGTATCTCTAAAAATTAAATAATTGGTCCTTTTTGAATCATGTGGACTTTTTCAAAAATAGACAATTTGTTCTATGTTCTTTCCCTATTCAATTTGAAGGCGTTAAACATAAAAGACAGCTGTAAACAAACATAATTACTTGTATGTAGCTTAAACCCTTGTATGTTATGGTAGGAATATGAGTCTCAAAGATTCTGGAAAGACAGGTTGGAGAGAACTTAAGTGGAAAGGGATTCTTGCCTTCATGTAAACTGTGTAGGGTGGACTTAATCATGGATTATCTTTGAGACAACTGATATGCTTTTGACCCAGACTGCGTTGCAGGCAGATAAGAATATTTTAGAAGGGAGTGCAGAGTACAGAGTCAAAACAGCTAGCTTTGCCTTCATGTGCTTCCAATTGTCCTTTCTGTTAACTTTATAAATACATGTTTGGAGTAAACAGGGAAAGGGCAATAAGACACTCTCAATTCTATCTAAAATAAAATTAGCAATATGCTGAATATTTTATAGAATCATAGAATGTAATAGAAAGGACCTTGAAGATCATTCTGTCCAATACCCCTCTTCCCATGGCAGGAATCCAGCCCTACAGCATTTTTGACAGATGACCATCACCCTATTGAAACACCTCCAAAGTTGATGACTCCACCACTTCCTGAGGCTATACTCCATCATTTGCATTAATGCAGCCTTGAATTGCATTTGCTTTTTTACAGCTGAATCATATTGCCACTCTTGCTCAGCTTGTAATTGATGGAGACAACTAGACTCTTTTGCACATACTGGTGCCCACCTTCCTATATTCAGCCTTCAAATTTTTCCTTCCCAAGTGTAAGGATTTGCATTTCTTTCTGTTTTTAGCAACAATTGCCAGAAATATTTCAGCGATTCATTTTGGTGGTTTCTGTCCATTTTTCCAATTTGTCAAAATCCTGCTGATGCTTGATGTGATTCTCTAAAATGTTTGCCATCTCTCCTATCCTTGTGTCATCTGAACATCTGATCATCATATTTTCCAAAGCCAAGTCATTTAAAAATATGTTGAACAGCAAGAGAATATGGAATGGAATGTGGAAGTATGCCACTCAATGGTGCTATTCTACTGGTTCGGCCCGGTTCTAGTGTACCGGTAGTGCTGAAGATCAGCAGAGACCAAACTGGTTGTCTCTGAAAAGCTGCTGTTGGGCCCACCCGTCCGCCCGGGCTCCCATACTGACTTTTATTCCCTGCTTTTGAAGTGCAGCTGCTTTACGCGGCATAGCAGATTGCCGCACATCAGCTGTTGAAGCTATGGGGATTGCAGAAGGTGAGTAGGACAGCCTCTGCGTGTTTGCAAAGTGTGCATTTGGCACATGTGTACAAAGTGTGTGCGCATGCGCAAAGTGCGCCCACCAAACCGATGGTAAACTACTTTGAAACTCACCACTGATGCTACTTGACCTTTATTCCAACTTGATACAGCATAATGTACTGATGTACATTGAGTAAAATCCTTAACCTAAATTGAAAGAAGTCCCACTGAACTTATAGTGTGTATATCTTAAATACAGGTAACTTACAACCCCAATTGAGCCCAAAATTTCCATTGCTTAGCAAGACAGTAGTTAGGTGAATTTTGGACCATTGATGACCTTTCTTGCCACAGTTGTTAAGCGAATTACTGCAATTGTTAAGTAAGTAACATGGTTGTTAAGTGAATCTGGCTTCCCTATTGGCTTTGCTCGTGAAAAGATGATTACATGATCCTGGGATACTGGAGGTTGTCATAAATAGATACCAGTTGCCAAGCATCTGAATTTTGATCACGTGACCATAGAGATGCTGCAATGGTTGTAAGTGTGGAAATATGGTCATAAGTGACTTTTCTCAGTGCCATTGTAACATTGAATGGCCATTAAGCAAATGGTTGTAAGTTGAGGATGACCTGTACTATTAATTTATTTCCTTAAAAAAATGTCAGTTTCACACACAACAATGCTATATTTCATATACATGGCTTTTGTTGCATGTGTGATCATTTCAATGCTATAAGAAATGAATATTTGACTAATGATCATCCAGGCGTATCTAATGTCCTCTGATACAATCTTACTTATCAAAATAAAATCTCCCCAAATTTACTTATTCCTATTATGACTTTTGCAAAATGTTCCTCTAATAAAATCAGAGCAAACACGAGACCAATTACAGATAGCTCTGCTTCAGAGTTCATGCTTTAGTTGAAAAGTGAACGAAAATATAGGAATTTTTTTTTGGTCTCATTTACATACAACATCAATCAGAACAACATTGTTACAGTACAGAGTCCAGAAGTGGGCAGCGGGTTGCCTATTTCAGTCTCAAGTGTTCCCTAATCACCTGAAGGTAACAGAAGAACCCTTTCATAAAGCTATCATAATTAAGGAATGTTTTGGTGTAGAAAAACCACAGGAAGCTATGAGTGAGCCCAACAAACATGTTATAACGATATGGCTTTGTGCCTCTGAGAAGGCGATCACCCTATAGTGACATTGGCTTTATTGTTTTGCCTGATGGGCCAAAGTAACTACGGTATATCCAACAGTGTACACAGCCAGGTTGTCTTCTCAATGAATAGTCTTTAGTCTTTGAAACTAAAGCATGAGTTGATGGTGATTGCATCCAGATAACAGATTACATGATAAATTGTTGCCAACTCATATGGCAGCTAAAAGATTACGGGGTTGAACTCACTCAATAGCCAGGATTTCTGGATACAGGAATTAAATGAACCAAGAGACCAGTTTTCACCAGCATCCCAATTGTTTTGATTTTCAATGATTTTGTGTGTGTGTTTGTGTGTGTGCGCGCGCAGGGTTTTTTGTTTGTTTGTCTGGTAATGTTGGCTATTCTTGAGGGACTTCTTACCCTTGTTGAATTCTTACCCTTGTCTTGAAGTGATCATCTTCAGGAACTTTATCACCACTGGAAATGTTCTCAATTATGTGAATTTGATTTCAGTTGAATCCAGTATCTTGTCATTGATTTCTCTAATTTCTTTTCCCCAAGAATTTTGTTTTATCTGTTTGTTTCAATTACTTTGTCTTTGCCATTGGCTAAACAGCGCCAATCAAAATAAAGTACTTAAGACTATTTGGAAGACAAGCAGTGCTCAGTTATTGGATGTGTGCTCATGTGAGTGACAAGTACCATATGGATGTCAGATGGGCTGTTTCTTCCTGCATTCCAGTATTGAAAAATTAAGACTGACTAACTATATAGCAAGAAAGGACTCTCCTTGTGCAAATGCTTCTCTGATGTATCACAATCCTAAAGTGAATTGCGCATAAACAAGGACCTTTCCCATATTCCTTTAGTAATTCTAAGCTAGATTTGACCTTGACTTTTGTGATAATATTATCTTCATATGGAGAGTTGCTGATTACTGGTTGACCCATAATATTTATATGTGGTTAAAACCATTTCTCAAGGACAAACCACAAATACAAACAGGCTTGTTTACTTGCATTGACAGTGTGGCACAATTTTACTCTACTGTAATGACGGGATTAGGGGAGGAATTTCCTAATTCTATTGTGTCTCTGGACAACAGATTTCCAGCTAAATAACGCAGAGATAAAAACCAGTGGCCTTCACAATTCATGCTTCTTCTGTAAGCTCTATTAAATGTAGAATGTGTATGTTTGTTTACAGTTTGAAGAAATACAAAGACAGGTTTCAATGGCACTTGTAAAAATGACCTTGGATGCCCCTCCGCTCCCCTCCAAACCCTCCCCCCCCCAAGCATCTGTATTTCCAAGTTAAATTCAACATTCCATGGGCATTTCGTATGGTGGGGGGGAGAACCTTTCTCCCTGATTTTCTGCTGCTTGAAATCAGATTTTCAGAAATCTTTTTCTCCTAACAAGCTTGGCATAGAAGGGCTGCTCTTTAACTGTTATGAAGCTTTCAGCTCTAATTATAGTTAGTATTGGATTTACAGTCCTATTGTCTAAAGAATGAATTGAACACTATCTGCCATCATCACCTCTCCTTCCTACAGGGAGGAAACTGGTATTATCTTTAATGTGTGGTCAAGTATATAGAAAGGCTGTAAGAATGAAGGATAAATAGCAGCTTTTTAAAACCCCTTTCCAAGTTCTTTTTTCCACCCTAAAATGCAACTCTTCATCATTTTTACTGTTCAATTTTATGTATATAGGTACGAGACATTTAATAACACTTTTTACTTTTTTCTACTTCATACAGTGTTTTGTGTGTGTGTGTGTGTACGTATGTAGATACTATTTAATTGGATTTTCTAATCCTGGAACTGGGGAGTAGACAATTATTCTACTTTTGCTCTGCTTAATAAGTAAACGTAAAATAGATGAAGTAAAAACATCTTTTGTGTTATTGATAATTTTTGGAGGGGCCCTTAGTTGTGCACTAGAGAGATTTTTAAGGATATTTGCCACCATATGGAAATATTTAATTCCTTTTCTGTTTTCAAGGACCTTTTGTCCTTGATTTTTTGTCTGGTTGCAATTAATAAGAAAATGTATGTTTCAAAGTGTCATTTGGATTCATTCATTCATTCATTCTTTCATTCATTCATTCATTCATTCATTCATTTATTTATCCCACCTTTATTTTTTTTTATAAAGAACTCAAAGCAGTGAACATACTTAATGCTCTTTCCTCCACCTGTTTTCCCTGTGGATAAAGCATCCGACCAGAAATCAGGAGACTGAGTCTAGTCCCGTCTTGGATTTTCTGAAAAATGTGGTAATGCCAATTTCAGATATAATATAGTTGTCTAATGTTCTGATTTGTTCTAATTTTTTTTAAATAAATCAGTCCAAAGGGATTAAAAGATTTTCAAGAGCACTACATATGACAATAGATATCCAGTTCTTTACATTTTCATCAAAACATGGAGCTTATATACTATAATTTATTCATGCTGGTTTTAAGGACCATCTATAAAAATTGCAAGTTTTTATAGATGGTCCTTAAAAACCAGCATGGTAAATTATAGTTTCCCCTAATTTGGGCTGAACCTAATTTCTGTGGTTTTCTGTGCTAGCTGGTTAGCCACAAAGTCAAAGATAAATAAATGGCATTTAAAAAAATAAATAAATTCCCTTTGAAAGTATTTGCAGATAATATGCAGGAAAGGAAGCTATGTCTTTCCACATACTGCTGATACATTCTTTCTCTCTCTCCCTTTCTCTCTTTCTCTTTCTCATTTTACTAATAAGGTACAAGTCACCTAGTGTTTCCAGAATAACTGAAGTGGCATACAACTTGATCAAACACACACAAAAAAGAATATGACAGCCTTTACCATGTAGACCATATCAGAAATCACTTCCACAGAAAGGCTATTTTCTCTCTGTGGTTGACTTATGATATGTTTCTCTCCTCATTTCACCCCTCATTGAAGGTCTGTTTTGTAACAAATCTTGCATATCTCTGTTAAAGTCATCTTTCTTAGTCTACGTACACTGAGACATTAAATAAATGGAGGATATACAAACATTTTATTCTCCACCTTTATTTACTTAATAGAATGACACATTTAAATACAGATAGTCCTTGACTTATGACCACAATTGACCTTTATGTTGCCGAGTAAGACATTTAAATGAGTTTTGCCCCATTTTATGACTTTCTTGTCATAGTTGTTAAGTGGATCATTGTAGTTGTTAAATTAGTAGCACGGTTGTTAAGTATATCTGGATTCTACAGTGACTTTGCTTGTCAGAAGGTCACAAAAGATGATCACATGACCCCATAGCACTGCAACCTTTATAAATATGAGTCAGTTGCCAAGCATCTGAATTTTGATCATGTGACCATGGGGATGCTGCAACGGTCATAAGTGTGAAAAATGGTCAGTCATAAGTCATTTTTTTCAATTGACTGTTCATTAAACAAACTGTTGTAAGTTGAGGATTACTTGTATTAGACTAGAATTTAACCTGCTCAGGGTCCTAATTTGGAAATCAATTACCTGGAGACATGAGGTAACTAGCATCTAACAATTAGATTGACTTTCCCTGAAAATCTGTGTTTCCAAATTACAGTATAATTTTTTTTAGGGAATGAGGAGGTATTTATAGTTTGGTAACATATAGCTAGAAGCAGGATTTTAGCAGCTATGTCTGGAATAATTCTTTGTTTTTCTAAGTTTTACAAAGCTTGCATTTTGCAACCATAAAAAATGGCTGAGTTTTGAGAGTAAGGCACTGAGCTTTTATTCTAAAAAGATATAAGTTTAGGGCACAGATTAAAATCTCTTTCAACTGATGGCTACCTTGTCTTATATCCGATGAACACTATGCTGTCAATTCATACTTATGTTTCGAAGATTATGTCATCTGAGAAAAGATATGTGGAATAATAACATTATGGAGTACACATATATCAGTGTTTGAAAATCAAAGTAGTTAGGAACATCACAAGATTGATAATATGTTTGTTGATCTGTGTGCCATCTGGCTGGCAAAGATAGATAAAAGATTTATGACAAGGCAATTTTTTTATAAGTTTGAAAATCTCAAATTCTGCATTCCAAGAGAGAAAAAAAGAAAGAAAAAGAAAGGCATCCATTGAAATCTACCTGGAAAATGATATGGCATCTTTTTCCAACCACCAATTATTTCTCCCAAAGTCAGAGAAACCTTCAGAGAAGGTTTCAGAGAAACCTTACCCGATTCCATCTTCTGAACCTAATATAAATAGTGTATGTATAAATATACACCCCAAATAGACCTTCTCAGATAGAAAAGAAGTGAAGATAGCAAATAGTTTGGATTACTGAACATTGAGGATAAAGAAGATGGACATTGCACTTGAAAAGTAATGGTAAAAAGGTAAAGATAAGAGTTTCTCTAGGAGTTGGTTCTCATCTCCATTTCTTAGCTGAGGGAACCAACATTTTCTGAAGATCCTTTCCATGTTCATGGCCAACATGACTATATGCCAAGACAGATGGAACACTGTTGCCTCCCCACCGAAATGGTACTAATTTATTTACTTGTATTTACATCTTTGAAAGGTCTAGGTGGGCAGGAGTTGGGGCAAGTAATGGGAGCTCATCACATCATGAACTGCTCAGGTTTTCAGCCTGGACTATCAGCTATCCAGATGACAAGCTTAGCATCTTTAAATCGCTGAGCCATTACACCCCCCAGAAAAGTAAATAGATTAATTCTACAAAGCAGGGGTCCCCAAACTTGGCAACTTTAAGACTTGTGGACTTCAACTCAGCTGGAGAATTCTGGGAGTTGAAGTCCACAAGTCTTAAAGTTGCCAAGTTTGAAGACCTCTGCTACCAGGGAAGGCAATGATAAACTTTGGAGTGGGGGAGGGGGAATCTTGAGAAAGGGGATTTAATTATCAGAATGTTCAAGCAGTGCCCTAACAAAGGTAATAGGATGGAACAAAAAATAATAATATTGTGCAGTACTATTTCTTATTTCCAGAAAACTGGTCCCCTGTCTTAGCCGTGTAATTGAATCTACAGTAACTAATAACTACCTGATATACCTGTACTTACTTCAATGTTCCAGTGAAGGTGATAATGGAAGAACAGGGGGGAAAAATAAAGAGCTTGGGGGGAAATTGATACAACATTCTGAACACATGATCTCAGGAAAACAAATAACGCAGGAAAGTAGTGACTAAAGGTAGTCCTCAACTTACAACAGTTCATTTAGTGACCATTGACAGTGGCACTGAAAAAAGGTGACTTGTGGCCATTTTTCACACTTATGATCTTTGTAGTAGCCCCATGTGATTCGTAAGTTCCTACTTATGACTTGTTGATGTGCCCTAAGGTCATGTGCAACCTTTTGACAAGCAAAATCAATAAGGAAGACAAATTCACTTAACAACCGTGTTACTAACTTATCAACTGCTGTGATTCACTGAACAACTGTGGCAAGAAAGTCGTAAAATGGGACACAAAACTCACTTAACAAATGTCTCCCTTAACAACAGATATTTTGGGCTCAATTGTGGTCATAAGTTGAGGACTACCTGTATTAGGTTAGAAAAAGGTCTATGGAACACATAGTTGAGCACAAGTCTATTTATAGGTGTACTGTACATGAGAAAGGAATAAAATTTAAAAGCAAATGATATAAGGGAATGAGGGTCATTTTGGTAAGATCAAAAGTAGATCTGAGAGAGAAATTGGATATGGAAGAAGAGAGGAGGGAAAATTAGAGTACAAGTGAATGGCTGCAGGAAGGAAAAAAAGAGTAGGTATGTTCTTACTTTGGTGAAAGATAATTTGCTTTTGAACTTTCTTTTAATGGAAATGATATGTCAGTGAAATTCTCCATGGTGGCATGGTGTTCTTGAACTCATTTAACAGCTAGATTGCCAAGACCTTGTGTAAACATTCTATGCTGCTTTTTACAATAACATATCCAGTCGTTTGCAGCCGGCTTGTTTTCCCCAACTTCAATTAAACTCCAAGAGAAAAGAGCATGAGGGAATTTGTCCTATGGGGATTATTTTTTTTTTAAAGATTGTTGGCAGTCAGGTTTCACAGAGATGGAAAAAAGTAGAAGAGAACACCACCGCTAGCAAAGTCACCCTCCAGTACCTCCAACAATGAAAAAACTCAAAACAATGTCAACAAAGATTCAGACTTCAGCCTTAATCACCCTGAAGATAAAATAGAAAAGCCGTGTCTTTTTCTTGAAAGGAGCGGGGTGGGAGAGAACCAGCAAAGTTTTAAAAACTGCCCAGCACAATTCATTACACTTTATAAGACCAATCTGTTTAGAAAAGTTTCTTGTTGGATGAAAAGAGAAATGGATGATAATCACTGACTAATTGATTGGTTTAATCATGGCTGCAGTACTGTGTAAGCAGGATTGTGAATTATTGCTTTGTTGTACAGCTTGATACAAGCCATATTACAGCGATGAGGTGAACCTGGTATTAAATGGTTGACAATCTGCTGTGGCCTTTGTTGCATTTTGTTTTATGAGTTACTAAGAACCCAAGACTCAGCTCAATTTTATTCCTCATGGAGTAGAGCAAAATAATAGCCATAAAATAGATGTCACAGGCAGATGGTTAGCTCCTTTTTGCTTCTAGAATGTACAAATAAGTAACATTTTTTTGTTTTGCCCTGTTCTATCTCATATGCGATTATCACATATTATAAGATACCATGATAGACTATGTAGCTTGCATTCAGTATGATGTAATTAATAGAAGCCAGAAACAATTCATTAAACAATGAATACTGTAATTCCGTAACACAATCTCTATATACATACTTTGAAATAAAACTAAAAAAATAATAATGCAATTTTAAATTTCCATTGATTCATCACCATTATTTTTTTATGATTAAATCAAGCATGAATCTTTTTTAATTCTGGGATTTAGATTATTTTGCCTTTGGAGGGCTATATATATCTCCTAAACTTTCCTTGAAAGTTTCCTTGAAGTATAAAGGTGACACCAAAACTTCTTTGCTATCATGCCTTTTCAAAGCTATTACTTGTTCACTAACAAAGCAAAGGAAAAAAAAAACCTTGGCAAATGTATCAGTAAATGCATTACAAGAAGAAGATTTGCCAGACAGGTAGACTAACGATCAAGTTAGCTGAGTAAGTGTTGGCTAATCAGCAGTTTTAAAATAGCAGTTCAGTAGCTCTGAGTGAAGGTTGGAGCAAATGGTACAATTTCTCTACACTAAAGGAACCATCTTGTTGGGTAGCACCCATTAATTTCCAATTAAATGTGTGGAGTACCCTGGAACAGAGAGTATCATTGGTTATTTTATTGAGCGACATGTGCTCTGCAGATAAATGATTATTACTTTTTTTGTCTCATCTGGATTGGATTGTGCTCTGAGAGGGCCAGCCTGAGAGAGCCATGATTATTTCATGATCCTTTAACTACATTACGTGCAATAACTTTTTATCTCTCATCAATGCAGCATGGCCTGTGGAGACACTGTAGAAAAACACGGAGCCCACACCAAGGAATCTACAGGTACTGTCCATCTACCCAAATATCAATTTTTAAAAAGAGTTAGCATCCCCCACTCTCCAAATATGTCTGAAGAAGTGATGGAAGAGGAGCTTGTAATGTAGAATTCTCTCCCATCCCCGTAGTTGTGTTGTATACTATGGAAATTTCCAACTGAATGATGAAAATATGGGAAGAGAGAATCAGTGTGGCTGATGACAGTAATGCAGTGATGCCTCCTCTCCTTTTTCCAGTCACTGTCTTTCTTAGGAGCATTTAAATTTGAGAGGGGGGAGAAAATCAGGAGGACTGAAAGACTTATTTTCCTGCACGTCAAAAGATGACAAGTTGAAAAAGTAAGCAGCTATGTTTATATTAGTTAACCGGATTGCCCTGCTACAACCAACTACCCATGTTCATTGGGAATTTTAGTTGTAATCTGGAGGGTACATAGTTGGGGATGACTAAGCTATACCTACATTGATTTACAAGCTATAGTACAAGGCTCGGTAAAGAATAGGCAGGGAGGGAAAGAAAGGTAGAAAATAGCTGAGTGCTCTGTAAAACAGAGAGTGTAAAAATCCCTAAGTAACCTAATAATGTCACTAATAATACAATTTACACTTGGCAAATCTAGACAAGTAGTATAATTTAGGATGATGTAATCTTCCTCTGGCATTCTGTTCATGCCAGGCAGCTTACCAACAAATCTAAGCCCTGATAGTCTGGCAGTAATTACTACATCAAAACAAAATGTGATTGCCACTGATTAATTGTGGTGCCTCCCAAAAGAGCTTTCTTTAGCCACACCAGGTTTTAAAGGCCTGGAGTTCAAGATTGGCATAAATGACATACTCTTTTCAACCGAGGGATGCCTGCAGTGGTGTATTCTAAAATGTTGCCATTGGAAAACCTGGTTACTGCTCAGCTAAGGAGATTTTTTTTTTAAAAAAAGCAACTCTTTAGTTTGAAGTGCATTTTAGAGTCCTATCAGCCTCATTAAACATTCTCCTCAAGTTATTGGAGCATATGACAAACTCCTATCAGTTGGAAGACACTTGCTTGTGATTCACTGAATAGCTTTTTTTCACTCGTAAGTATCATTAGGAGATGCCAACTGTCAATGCTGTTATTAACTGAGCTGCTTTTGAACAGTTAAGTTTTAAGACAATGAATCAATCAAATTATCAATTGTTATTAGCAAAGAAAAATTAAGAGAGTTTTTATATCAAGTCAAACTATTAATCCATCTATGTGTAACTGTAGTGGAATTTCCTTGAGGGACAGGTGGAAGAGCCACTACCAAAACAATGGTCAGATAAAGGGCAGAGCTTGAGTCTAGGGCAGAACTGTTACCTTGACAAAATGTCTTGGACAAGATCTTTCCTATTTCTCATGAAGATAAATGGAGGTAGGGAAAGGGGAAGCACATTCAAACCTGCAAAATTCTGTTACTATAACTTTATAATAAAAATAGAATTAGCCTGCATGAGTTTGGTTTCCTAATCTGATCTAATATCGGTAACAGAATGAAGCTGTAAAAATCCAGGTGGCCACAAGTTAGCAGAAAAGAGACAATGGTTTTTATCAACAAACCACCCAGATTTCTTTTACCCAGATTTGGTAGTCCTGTCTATGAATCAGAATTTCAGTGCCCCAGATACCCTTGAATCTATTATGGGAGCTTACTAGCCACCAAAATCAACAGAATTTCTGGTTGATTTGGTGCCTCTAATCTTCCCATTTTTCCCCTCATCATGTGCCTCAAATCTCATCAGCTTTTGCATACTGAGATAAATTCCAGTAGTCTTGCATGATTAGAGATCTATTTCAGCATTGGAATGCCTACACCATAGAATTATAGTATGAGATAACACAACAGTGCCCAAATCCTAAATAAGTTGCTGATTCTTGGTCCAGCATGACAATTTCCTAACATTGTGAGAAATCCAGATGCTAGTTCTTAGACAGGTTTGGAGAACTTCTGTTGTACTGTCTATATGGAGCGAATCAAAGGAAAAAAAATTCAACTTTGTAAAGCCTTATATGATCAATTGTCTAGCAAGAGATCTCTGGATTCCTGGTGTGGGTCTTTCCTACTTTTATACAGAAGCTTTCTATAGCCATTTTTTTGCCTGAAACATTGAAAAAAGTTCTGATATACAACAATGAACAAAAAAGTGCTTGGACATCAGTCCAAGGGCTTACACATATGGAATAAATCCAAGAGGTCATAGAAGGTCATGTTGGGGGAGGGGTGGGGATTTTTGTGAGAACCAAGCCTCAAAAAAACCAAAACAAATTATAGTCTGTACCAATTTAGAATAGAATAGAATACTTTATTGGCCAAGTGTGATTGGACACACAAGGAATTTGTCTTGGTGTAAATACTCTCAGTATACATAAAGAAAAGGTACATTCATTAAGAATCAAGAATCATAACATACAACACTTAATGATAGTCATAGGGTGCAATCAACAATCAAATCATACTAGGAAACAGTCAATATAAATTGTACGGATACAAGCAACAAAGTTACAGTCCTACAATCACAAGTGGGAGGGGATGGGTGATAAGATTAACAGTAATAGTAGTGTACACTTTGTAAATAGTTGAACAGTGTTGAGGGAATTATTTGTTTAGCAGAGTGATGGCTTTTGGGAAAAAACTGTCCTTGTGTCTAGTTGTTCTGGTGTGCAGTGCTCTATAGCGTCATTTTGAGGGAAGGAGTTGAAACAGTTTATTTCTGGGATGTGAGGGGTCTGTAAATATTTTCACAACCCTCTTTTTGACTCATGCAGTATACAGGTCTTCAATTGAAGGCAGGTGGGTAGTAATTGTTTTTTCTGCAGTCCTAATTATCCTCTGAAGTCTGTGTCTTTCTTGTTGGGTTGCAGAACCAAACCAGACAGTTATAGAGGTGCAGATGATAGACTCAATAATTCCTCTGTAGAACTATATCAGCAGCTCCTTTATTTGATGGGAATCAAGAATTTATATGCCTAGACATGCTAAGGAAATTTCTGTGCTTTCATTTTCACTTTAATTTTCACATATTCCTTTTTGACTGTTCAATAAACCTTTAGGTAAGGTGGAAACCTAGTATTTGTGAAAGAACTATAGTACATGAAGATCACAGAAATTATTCTTAAAACTGGAAAACTAAGATAATATACAACTTTAATGAAAAGCAAAAAAATTTGGAGTCTATATAAAGAAACTGGGGTAAGGACAGTGGCAAAATAAATGCTTGACCTATTAATAAGATCTGTAAACTTTCAGAAACAGATAACATACAATTACTCTATGCAAATGAATTATTCAGAAGAGAATGTATAAAAACTGACCAACATTTTTCTTATTATTCCAAATAGAGGAACTAATCCTGAAAAGATTTGACACAATATTACAATCAGATGGAGCAAGAATCTATTTTATTTTTTTTGCCACATATTGATTGTCCGACATGTTTGATACATGGGCCAGCTTACAAGATGCTATCCATTGAATATCTGCAGCCAATATAGATTCCAGTCTTAGTTCCAATCTGAGCAGAAGTGCTGCCTTTTGAATTACACATTTTTCTATGCTCTCATTCCTTCTAAAGAAATAAAACCTGAAAGATGGCCAAAGAGCAGTGATAAGGAGTTAGTTTGCGTATGAGTTTAATACGATAATTTGGCAAATGATTTAGCCTGTAAAATTGATATTTGCCCATTTTTAATGAACTAAAGCAGCACTTTCTTCATTTCTGAAACCAGGAAGCATCCTAATGGATGGTACTATATTCCTGTAGTTTCCCAGAGTTGGTAAGGTCCTGGAATCAGAGTGGGGAAACTCAGTTTTTTCCCTCATTCTGTGCGAGGACATTTTCTACTGCCCCAGTGTCATCTTTTTCTACTCTGCTAGTAAGCACCCCTTTAACAAAACACTGGGCTGCATCCACAACCATTTTTGGCGTGATCCTTCCTTCCTTCCTTCCTTCCTTCCTTCCTTCCTTCCTTCCTTCCTTCCTCCCCTCCCTCCCTCCCTCCCTCCCTCCCTCCCCCCTCTTCACAAAGCTGTGAGTGATGTTGGGTGAAGAGCAAACAGATTTATCAACAGTTACGATACGTTTCAAGGTAGTTGAAAATAAAACTTCCATGTGCAAGGCTGCTGGGTTTTGCTATCTCTTATTATGGTAAGATATTGTGGAGAGACTATATACTGACAGAATGCTAAAGTAAATGAATGGTTAATAGTGTCCAATAATATATTGCCATTACTTCTTTCCATTTTAGTTTGCATTACTTAGGCCCTGCTTTAAGTAGTTAGACAATCTGGAATAGATTAAAAAAAGAGCATCAGGGGTGATAAAGAAAGTGAAAAACTATGAAATGAGGCCACAAAGAACTGTAAAATATAGCTTTGGGAAGAGAAGACTAAGGAGGGAATATTGTAGCACTTCTTGAATACCTGAAAGAATGTCACACAAATTAAGTCAAAATATCTTCTCTATCGCTTAAGGATATGAAACAATAGTCTTAGGTTTCAGGTAGTTTAAATTCCTATTTAAACTTAGGGTGTTTGGTGTTGGTTTTCTTCCTAACAGTAGAGTAGTGAAACTGGTTGCTGAGTAGAGATGACTGGCTTCTCTTCAGATGCACTGTTCAAGCAGAGATCTAATTGTTATCTGTCTGGAATATGTTAATATGGATTCTAGCATTAAGAGCTGATTGGATTTGATGTTCCAAATAGACTTATAACCAATGAAGTCTATATTTCTATGAATCTCTTAAAAATATGAGGAAAGATTTTGCTTTATCTTTACTGAGCACAATTGCAATTTTTCATTTCTTATGATCTATTGATCCTGTTAATTCTGAATGGAGTCATTATTTCAATGATATAGTTAAGTTGACTTTGAGTGTGTCACATGGATCCCTTTAACAAGTCATCTACACCCAAATACTTTCAAACACTGTTTTCAAATCAGTCAGGAGAACGGAGGGGCTAATACAAAAGAATTATCAGGCAATAGAACATTCTTAGATCTTGGAAATGATAAGTTAGCAATAGTGAAAAGACAATGCTATCTTGTTAGGATAAGGAACATGGAGAGATAAAAGCTGATGATGTAACAATAAATGAAGAATCAGTCACCCCAATCAGTATATAGGCCTGAGTAAATCACCAAGGCATAACTCAAAATTCTAATAAGAGAAGTAGAATTCCCATAAGCTTTTCAGGGTGAGTTTTCTTTAACTAAATGTTTCACATACACTTTTCTGATGTTGATGGAAGGTTTAACTTTGAAAGACTGTGCAATTAATCCTACTATGTGATTTGTCTCAATTAGTCTTTACTCCCTTCCATCCCTGCCCCCAAAGGAATGCCTCATTTTGATTAATGGATCTTAGAAGTTAAGCTAGTTGCAATTGCCCCTAATCATTGTCTGTAGTAACGGTTAGATATAGAGAGTAAGAGAGATTACCTTGATGGAGATAGAAACAAGTTCCATTATCAAAATGACAAAGGGGAAAAACATACCAAAAGTTTCCAACAGAAAACAGAAAAACAACAGAATAACCTCAGACACCTCCCTACATCATATGAGTATAAGAAGGTGGACATGATGAATTCTGTCTAGAAAGGGGGAAATGATGTGTTAGATTACAGTAAAGCAGCAGTTTTCCAGGAAGGAGGGAGCACATTCCAGGAGAGGGACAGCAAAAAAAAAAAGAGATTTAGGATAGCCACTCCCTAGAATCTACCAGGGTATATCCGTTAGATTTAATCTGGCAAGATTTTGTCTATATGGTAAATATATAAATAAAAACTGAAGTTAAGTTAGATTGTTCTGTTGTTCTTGGACTGGACTTGACAGAAAATAAAGTATAGTGCCACTGGACTTGCAATATTCTGTTATAATGGCTATTCTCAAGAAAACTATCTTTAGCCTTTCTTTCTATTGACTACTCTACCTGGTCTAACTGATCTACCTAGTAGGGAGAACATTAAAGAAATCAAGAGAAGTAGTTGGTTCTGTTACTGAAAAAGTATCTTCATCATGGGAAAAAGTACCTGAGTGAACAGTCAGATGTAAATAACTACATCTTTGTGGGTGAACTGCTATTTGGCTTTTGGATTGGATTAATTATCATGGATTCTCCTAAGAAACTTGGGAACAATGTTCAGTGAAATTTAAGATTTCTCTGTTGTAAGAAATTCCTAGGATTCCTTAAGTGGAAAGCACAAAGTTAAAACTATTTGAAGTTACAATGGAAACCAAGGTTTTCTACCTTTAGTCTACAGGGATGACCCTACTGTTAGACATAAAGAGATCAGGAAACAGTTCCTGAATGTATGAGAAGGAAGGTACCGTTTTACAAACTTCTAGCAATGTTTCCTGAACATTGTGCCAAGAAATTCCTTTGGAGTAAGACAGAGATATTGGAGTCCCTATAATGGGGCTGCTTTCCTGAAGTCTAGTACAATATTTTACCCAGTTCAGTCCAGGCACTTCTTCAGCAGAATCTGACAGGCATCTTCATATCTTTTTCTCAGGACAAACAAAATGTCTAGGGTAGCTCTAATTCCCTAACGGATACTTGTAATTTTAAACTTTGGAAATAAGTCTTGAAGTTATCTTATGCCTTACTGTACTGCAGGTACAGATAAATTGAGGTCAACACCAGGCTTTGGGTAGCATGGTATATATATTATACTCCAGAGTAGGTGTGCCTTAAAGTTATTTTGAATGTATTTTTTTTCTTGTAATTTTGTAATAATATTTCTAAAACCCTTAAGCTTTATTTTTCATCAATAGAGGGCGCTAACCCTGCTCTTTAGTTCCATCTATTGGTGTACAAAAAAAAATGCAGATTTTCCTTCTGTCTTGTCAAAGAACGTTCTGTAATGGTAGGTGGGAATGAGCTTGGGAGACAGGAAGTAGAGCCACAGAGTAGGCCAGGGGTCACCAACCTTTTGTACAACAGGGACCACCAAACTCATAATTTTAAATCCCGAGGACCACTAATATGAATTTTGACTGACTGTAGCTTGCTGACATTGGTGGGAGAGAGAGAGATCTGATCTAATCTCTCTATCTCCCTCCCTCCCTCCCTCCCTCCCTCCCTCTCTCTCTCTCTCTCTCTCTCTCTCTCTCACACACACACACACACACACACACACACACACACACACAAACACACATACACAAACACACAGAGGCAGGGTGGGATTCAAATGTCTTAACAACCAGTTTTGTGGGTGTGGCCTAAATTGTGGGTGTGGCTTGGTGGTCATGTGACTGGCTGGGCATGGCTTGTATGTAAATATTATAATATTTATATAAATATTGCATTTTTTTTATAAAAAAGAGCAACTTTTACCCAAAATCAGGCAAAGCAGGCAGGCAGATTGAGTTGTTCACAGAATCACAGATTCATTTAGAGGCCTATCTTTTTGCCATTGGCTAGCTGAGTCTGTCACATAAAATTTGCTTGCAAGCAAACTCATAAAATTTGCTAGCAAGCAAACTCACAAAATTAACTCACCACACACCATGTATATAAATATTGAAATAAAAAAGAGCAACTTTTACCCAAAATCAGGCAAAGCAGGCAGGCAGATTGAGTTGCTCACAGAATCATTCAGAGATCTATCTATCTGAAATTGGCTACCTGAGTTTGTCACATAAAATTTGCTTGCAGTGAGTCTGCACTGAATAGAAGCTTCAGTCCTAAGGAAGGTTCGGCTTTGCTTAAAAGCAGAGCTGAAGATCTAAAGACTAGCTAGAAAGCAAGAAATGCAATGATTTCCTGCTTTAAAGCTAATCTAAATCTCCCAGCACAGCAGAACAGCTGATAATTGAAAAAAAAAAGGAAAAATAGCAAGTTTGGTGGCAAGGTAAGGAGTGAGTGGGTGGGGAGGGTTCCCGCGGGCCATGTGGGCGACATAGCCTTGTGTTCCTGCACAGCCTGGATAAATTGCTTTGGGGGGGGGGGGGGGGTGACATTTCTCTGCAGACCACCAAAAATTTCTCGTGGATCACCAGTGGGCCACAGCCCACCAGTTGGTGAATGCTGGACTAGGCGAGCTTAGAGGAGCTTATCTTTCAGAATATCTTTCAGAGCTCCTAGAGGAGCTTATCTTTCAGAAGGAATGAGAACATGGCAAATGTCTCAGAAAGAACTTTCCCTAATTTCTTAGACAGTAAAAATGAGAGGGGAAGATGTCATTTCAGTCTTTCAAATTCTATTATTATAATCTTACAATGAAGTAGTGTTAATATTCATAGTTTGTGCATGAAGGACTGATCTTGAAACTCGGAAAGCACCTCTCTCTTCCTCTACTTTTACTTTCCAGAAATCTAAGGAAAGTTTTTTCTAAGACACTTCTCACCCCTATTTTCCTTGTGGGCTGAGATGCCGTTTGCCTTTTGATTAAGCTTTTGCTCTTCCTCCCTTCTCCCAAGGTCATTCCCAAATACCATTATACATTCCAATGAAAGGGAACATTTCAAAGAAGCTAAAGGCAGTGTGGGCTGGAAGAAAAAAAGTGGATAAAAAGGCCTAAGGGAGAAGGTAGAGGCTCCAGACAGAGAGATCTGAGGAGAAATTAGTGGAGGAAAAACAAAACCACAATTAACAACAACAAAAAAGGCATTGGGTGAGTTGGTAGAAAGTGGCTGGAGATGAAATCAGAAGGGACAGCTTCAATGGAAAAGAGAGAAGAGAAAATTAATTTCAAATGCAGCAGGAAAAGAAAACTATCAAAAGAAAGGGTGGAAGCAACCATTGGATAGATGAGACATGAGTGGAAATCAGAGAAAGCAGCTTAAGAGGGAATGAAACAAAAGAAGGAAGGCATTGCACAGAACTGGGAGAGAGCAGTTGGAAATAATAGGAAGGTTGATTAGAAGTGGCAAAGGACAGGAGGTAAAGTGAGGTTCTGCCCAAAAGACGCCTTTGCTCTGCTTAATAACCCAGAAATGTTTTGATTTATAAGATACAATTTGATCTAATGGTCAAGCCTCTGGTTTAGCAGCAAGCAGACTTAAGTTTCCAGTCCTCAGCTTCATGGATTTGTCTGTGAAATTCACCGGAATCAGGACTGACTAAAAAATGCATAAATGCACATATGCACATGTGCACACAAACACACCTAAACTCACAAGACTGATTTACAATAAATCTGCTTGCTCCCACTTCCTTATTCCTATTCTTAGCAAAGTCCAGCCCTTATTTTAGGGTTGTTGTTTTTTTAAAAAAGGATGCATAATAATGAATGACCTGTTTCTCCCCCCGTCATGCAAGCAAGTGATCAAAATTAGGATCACCAGGCTTTTCTAACGAATTTAACAAAGTTGCCGAGAACCATACCAATGACTTTGCCCACAGTTTTCCAATATAGAAACTAAGTCTGAAAAGTGTGTGTGTGCATGTATGTATTGCAGTGATAACCTGCCAGACAACATTCTTCACACAGAATCAAAATATTCCTCACAAAGAATCAAAATATTCCTCTCTCTTTCAAATGCAGATGCCATTTTAGTATCACAACAGTTCTATGAGATAAATTATGCCTGGTTGGGTGAGCTTAATTGGCTCCAAGCAAAACACCTCTCTGCAATTCAGCCACCTTAAGGCCAGAAAATTAGGATAAATTAAAGCGAAGTGAAGTGGGAAATAAACTAGAGGTAACAGCAGTGGTGGGATTCAATTTTTTTTACTACCGGTTCTGTGGGCATGGCTTGGTGGGCGTGGCAGGTGAAGGATACTGTAAAATCACCAGTCAGAGGTGATATTTGCCAGTTCTCTGAACTACTCAAAATTTCTGCTACTGGTTCTCCAGAACTGGTCAGAACTTGCTGAATACCACTTCTGGGTAACAGAAGGTTTACCCATCTCTATAATGTGGTCCCTGTTTGAATATGATCTTTCCCATAATGTATGAAAACTTGGAAAGAAAGGGAGGAAAGAATGGTTTAATGTTACGTTTAGTTTTATTTCTCTTTTTTCCCCCTTCTTTCTGCATTTAGGTAACATTTACTAATGGTTATTTTTTGGCTTTTAGTTTATGGAAAGAAATTGTGAGTGTGAAAAAAAAACTGAGATTGTGGAATCTTTTCACCAGACGGTGACGAAGATACATGCCACAGCCAGACATTGGATAATAAAAAACAAGGAATAAAAATGGGCAGGGAAGGGTAATAATCCTCAGGCATGAAATCAAGACGCACCCCCTCCTTTGTTTATATATATCAGATCTCTCAGTTACAGAGAGACTCTGGAAGGGGCACAATTAAAATGCAAAAACCACATAAATATTGTACTCCAATTAGAGGCAGCTAAAGCAGTAATAAAATTATTAAAGTTCAAAAGGCCAGGGAGGGCTTTTAAAGAATGAACCAAACCCTGTAGTTGTGTGCTCCTCTGTGAACCCCAAGTGAGGCGGCAGTGCCAGGAAAGTGGGGGATATTCTGAGAAGAGTGTTGTGTTGGCAGATCGGTCCCAAGAAGAGACGTGAGGCGAGTGATTTCTAAAAGCTCTTTATTAGTTAGGTAGATCTGCTTATTTGGCTCGGATCGGCAGCGGCTTATATTGGTCTCGCACAGGGTGCTGTGGCCAATGGCAGCCGTTCGAATCTCCCGCGATCGGCTCGGCCAATCGCAGTTGCTTCGTAACGGCCAATCAGTGCCGCACACTCGACCAATCAGGTTGCTGTGCATCTCAGCCAATCCGAAAGCAGGTTTACAAGAATGCAAATACAGAACAAAGAGAATATTCCAAAGAGTGGGGGCCACAGCACAGAAGGCTGTTTTCCTGGGTTTCACCAGCTGAAGTACATTAACTGACAGACTCCATCACATGCCCCAACTCTCTATAATGGGCTGAAGATGCCTATGCGGGCAATCTAGCCCCCTGCCATCTACTGCTTTAAAGGCCATAACCAGCACTCTGAATTGGATTATTATGAGTGCTGTTCTTAAGGGGGGTGTCCAAAATTGCTCACATAGCCACTTTCTGTACCAGCTGAAGCCTCTGGATAGTTTTTAAAGGTAGCCCCATGTGGAGCACGTTGCAGTAGTCCAGACAAGAAATGATCAGGGCATGATTTACTGAGTGAAAAACCTCCCTATATAGGAAAGGGCATAACTGGTGTATAACATTGAGCAGAGGCCCTCCTAGACAAAACTGCTACCTGCTCTTTGAGCAGGAACTATGAGTCCAGGAGGATCCCTAGATCAGGGGTCCTCAACCACCAGGCCACGGACCGGTCCCGGTCCGTGGAGCACTCTGTACCGGGCCGCAAATTAAAAAAAAAATGGCGGCTTTCTTCGCCTTCGGTGAATGCTGCTGGGATCGGGGATCAAGGACACAAATGAGAGAAGGGGAGGGAGGAAGCAACCAAAACCTGTCCTGCTCTCTGGCTCAGCGGCTTCGGTTTCCTCCCGCCTCATTCCTCTCTCAGTCGCTCTCTCGCTGCTCCACCAGCCCAGGAAGAAACTGCTTCAAAGAAGCCGGGGGGGTGGCTTTTCCTGTCGCCGCAGCTCCTCCGAAGCGCCCGTTTACCCACACCCCACCCACCGCGCGCGGTTCAATCCACAGTGCTCCGTTCTGCCTGCCTGCCTGCCTTCTTCGTTTCTGGTGAGAATAATAACTATTCGCCTCTTTTATCAGCCGAACCTGCTCCAACGAAGAAGGCAGGCAGGCAGGCAGAACGGAGCACTGTGGATTGAACCGCGCGGGCGGGTGGGGTGGGGTAAACGGGCGCTC
Source organism: Notechis scutatus (assembly GCF_049901735.1). Taxonomy (NCBI): domain Eukaryota; kingdom Metazoa; phylum Chordata; class Lepidosauria; order Squamata; family Elapidae; genus Notechis; species Notechis scutatus. The sequence continues at coordinate 102,985,094 of NC_142009.1, forward strand.
GGAGGAGCTGCGGCACAGGAAAAGCCACCCCGGCTTCTTTGAAGCAGTTTCTTCCTGGGCTGGTGGAGCAGCGAGAGAGCGACTGAGAGAGGAATGAGGCAGACATCTGAGGGAGGGAGGGAGACACCTGAGGGAGGGAGGGAGACACCTGAGGGATGGGGCTGAGGAGGCAGGGCCGAGGTGCTCCCTGAACTTGGTGGTTTGCTGGCAGACGTTTTATTACCCGACTAGGTAACAACATCAGATGTTACCTAGTCAGGTAATGAAATGTCTGCAAGCAAACCACCAAACTCGGATTCTCCCCCCATCCTTGAAAAAGTGTTTGTGCTTGAAACTGGTCCCTGGTACAAAAAGGTTGGGGACCACTGCCCTAGATTACTCACTGAATCTGCCTGGGATAATGCAACCCCATCCAGGAACAAAAATGATGAACTGCCAAATGCAGAAGGGCCTCCTATCCACAGCCACCCCATCTTACCAGGGTTTAGCTGAAACCTGTTGTTCCCCATCCAGCTCCCACAGACTTCTGGCATCATGAGTATCACCACAGCATCACTTTTCAATGTAGGCTCAAGCCATCGGTTGCCAATTGTGGATTTGGGAAAGTTCTATGTTGCTATATAGAAAACGCAGATGTAGCCTTTACATACAGTACATTTATAGGCTACATAGAAACAGTTTCTTTGCATTGCTTAGCACCTGAAGAAGTTACTTGTTTTATTCAGCTACCCTCAGAGTCAAGAGGAACATTGCAGTCCTAATGCAGTATTTAGAAATTAGTTGACTGACCACTTCCACAACTGGGACACATTCAGTCAGTCCTTTCAGGTTCAATGGACTTCTCAGAAATGTCCTTCTTCCTTAGCTTTGTGAAAGTCTGTCTCCAGATGCCATGACATACGCAGGCCCTGAAGGCAAGGCTGAACTAAAAAAGACTGACAGGTGGAAATGGCGGATTATCTATTAGGACTTAATGCTGTTGTTGTTGTGTTGTCTGTCAAGCAATTGAAGAATTTAAAGACTTAATCTCTTTTTAACTAAGTAATCCATTGATTCTACAATTAAAAGAGAAAGAAAAAAAAAAGAAAAAAAGAGAAAGAAAGAAGGAAGGATAGATAGAAAGAAAGAGAAAAAAGAAAGAAAAATTAACCACCAGCTCTAGTTTGAAACTAAGCTATGGAAAATGTATCATTTGATAGTATAATAATAGAAACATACCATCTTTTTAAGCATTTTATTGCTCAATATAACAGCAATAATATCGTATAACAATACAGCTAGAAATTAGCATTTAAGTACTTTCAAAATAATTTTCTTTCTGTTACATGGAATATTACAATTGGGAGGCAATTTTCAGAAGACTGCATCAATCACATCCAGGACTAATAGTTGGAGGTCTCCACTTCTTTCCATTTCACCAGGTTTGCCCAGATAGCCAGGTTGAGCTTGGAAACTAAACAGAATTGGATGAAGAACCTCCAGAAATTCCAAGATTGTAGATAACACTGGGTAGCAAAACAAACCAAAACAAAAAACCCTGCAGAAGAAGGCAATGATAAACTACTTCCATATCATTGTTGAGAAAACTACATGGATCTGAAAATTACATGGGTGCCATTTAAAAGCAGCAACAGTGTATGATCTACAAGCATCTTATATAGATACTGGATGCTTGCATTTAAGTTCTATATAGTTCAAAACATGTTGCAAATAATAATAAATAGTAAGTAAGTTGGGTAGCTATAAAGCTAATACAGAAATATTGTAGGATTTCCAGAGTGTGAGTAGTAGAAACCTTAATCAATGTGCTAATACATATGTTTGGACATGATTGGCCAATGAGCTTAACAAAAGGACCAAGCTTATTTCTGTTGGAGCACCATATTGACTGTTCACTTACAAAAGCAATACATCTGATTAGTTCAGTGCATGCTACTTATAAAGCTAAGGAAGATCTCAGAAAGAACAGAAGCAGGAATTAATTGAGAAGGGAGATTTCCTCTAAGAAAAGCAGACTAAGGACCAGAAGCTATTCATAAAGGCTTACAATATTTGAGTTGCAAAGTTCTAGTCAACCACAACATTATAGCAGAGGAATATAGAAAATGGTAATTTTCCACTGCTATTTAGTTGTTGTCTATACTTTTGCACACCAGATATGGTGGTCTTACTTTATGTTCTTGAAATGGTCAATAAATGAAAATACTGTTTAATAGAAAGCCTCATGGACTTGATCAAGAATAGTGATATTGTATCTTCTTGTGTTGAGACCATAGGAATCATTAATTGTCACAGATCAGCCCATATCTCCTATGCAATGGATACTACAATTTTGCTGATTCAAGGCACTGATGGGTGAACTCTCCATCAACATTGGAGGAAGGAAGATACATTTTACTGCATTATCCTCACTACTGTGTCAGAGACACTGAATGTATACTCCTCCTTGTGCTGTATGGGTTCTCAGATACAAAAATTGCATGCTGCTCCTTTGAAGGCTTTTCCCTAGAGTTCTCTAGGAATGTAGTGAAGTTTTGCTTGATTTATGATTACTATCAGAGGATACTGTGATCATCATTAAACAGAGGGGTTACCTACAGTGGCCTTGGAATTCTGCCATCAATTTGTCTTGTTTTACACTCTACAACAGTGTATTGTTTTATTTCCTTTTGATCTCTGGCATCAACAAATAAAGTAAGATATGGGAACTCATTCTGTGCAACTGATCCAAAAGGGACATTGGCAACCATGGGATATATTGATTTTAAACTATAATTGATTGTATTGTTTTTTATTATGACCATTACTTAATCAAATAATTCATAAAATGCAGTTCTTACAATTGATTGAAAGTCTTTAGTTAGTCAACATATTTTAATTTCAGTAGAACAGACTATGTGTAGCTCAGTATTGAACTCTGGAGTCCTTGGTGTTCTCTGAGCTTAGTTTTCTTGCAGACATTTCATTACCCATCTAAGTACATCATCAACGCAAGTGAGTACTGTATATACAGTAGCATGCCCTGCCAGTTTTGATGGGGGCGTGGTTTTCCCCTTGGTAGTTCCTTGATTAGGGTATTGTTTTCCACTTAATTGTTAATCCCTGCTTATTTGACTATTGATTGCTGGAGGGGATGTGTTCTGGGTTTTTAGTGTCCTTCTTAGCTTTTTTATTATCTCTTTTTAATAAAGACACTCTCTTTATTATCTCTGAATGGTGTGTAAATATGATTTCTTTCGATGCATCTATTGATGGCTGATTTGCCAAGCTTCCAAGAATTCCCTCACATTTATAGATTTAGCTTGGTCTAGGTCAGTTACTTTCCCAGTGGAGATTGCATCTGAGCCTGTCCATGTATTGTGAGATTAAGGAGTTTTCATTGTGTCTTCTGACTATTGTTGGGGTACATGGATGCACTATGCTAAAGAGGAACTCTGCACTGCTTTACCATGTTCTTCTAAGCTAAAGGTTTAGATATAACTGATATAGACAATTAGTTATAGTGACTGCTATGTCTTCAATTTTTACATTCTTCAGCATGTTTTGAACTGCCCTAACTTTACAAGCTGGAGCAAGAGGTTATGTCAGGAGCATGTTTGGGAAGAGCCAGTTTCAATATATACCGGAATACAAAAATATTTGACTGCCATCTCAAAAATGCAGCTAGTTAGAGTAAAAGTCATTATTTCTGTAACATGGAGAAAGCAAAAAAACAAAAAAAGTTTTTTTTAAAAAAAATGGTTCATTAGGGTGCAATATTACAGCTTTGAGTGAAATGTTTGATGCTGGATGCTTTCATTGTTGGTAGGAAACAAGAAGGATTTCCTAAGCCAACCCATACTTTCAAATATGCAGACATTAAATACATCAGAGACATCACTTATTTGCTACTCAAATAAAACATAGACTGGTTGAAGTTTAGAGAAATTATTATATAGAAGCCTGGAAGTCTGGGTAATCAGAGATGTTTCAGAGATATAGACAAATGTGTAACAGAAAAGGACAGCATTATCGCCCTTTTCCATTTCCATTAGTAAAATAAAATCTTGGAAATACTACCCAAGGAAAATGGGAAAGAAAACCTAAAGAAATTTCAGAATATCACAAGCAATTAAGAAATAAACAAAAAACAGAAACCTCATTTGCAAAGGAAGAAAACCTTTGAGAAAGAGATTTGTAGTATAGCACTGGTAGAAAATGAGTCACAATCCATGTGTGTTTGTATCCAGAACTCCCAATTGCTTTACATTCATAATATTGGGATTAGTCTTATTCTAATCCTTTTGGAACGATCTGGGGGGCTTTCCCCACTGACACACACCCATCATTGAGTCAGCAGAATACTATTCTGGCATGAAGGTTGCTGCTGCTGAACTTTATCTTACCTCCTATGGCATCTGGTCTGACTCACTGCTGAACGGTACTGCCCTGATTTTATATATGAAACAGATTAATAAGCAAACTGATAGATGCTTCCTGTGATTTAGCTGTTGTTCTTCTGCACATCACCAACCAGTGGTAAAACATATACTGAAGCAAGAATGGGAAGGATTTAGCTTCAGGGCTCTGCCTGTCATTTCTATATTCCTTTGTATAGTCTCCTTGCTATACTCCATTTTGTCATAACCCAAACAGAATAAAGTAAAACCAAAAGAAAAAAAAGAAATGTGGGGAAGTTTAACAGATTTTTCATATCTTGCAGCTGATGTCAGATACTACTCATTTAGGATATGGATGAGGATGTGAAAAATTCAGAACAGGATGAAGAAATCAGAACAGGATACCAGGGTTGGAAGGGACTTTGGAGGTCTTCTAATCCAGGGGTTGCCAACCTTTTGGACCTCAGGGACCACCAAACTTGTAATTTTAAATTCCGCAGACCAAAGACCTGGGGAAAATCCCCAAAAAAGTCTGCAGGAAAATTCTCCACCTCATTTTCCTACCGATTGATCATTCTTTATTTGGGATCACAGGGTACCATCTCCAGGTCCATTCTCAGGGAGAGAAAGGGAGAGAGAGAGAGAGAGAGGGGGAGAGGGAAAGGGAGAGGGAGAGGGAGAGACTTTTGGCTTCATGCAAGGAAAGCAGCAGAAGCAGCAGTCTTTCTTTTTCTCCACCAGAAATGAGTCTTTGTGAGACTTGTCATGCCGCTGCAACCTCTTGGAGCAGGATGCCTTGCAGGTTCCCAAAGACTCATTTCTGGTGGAGTTTGGGGGAGAGAAGGAAAGACTTTTGCTGCTTTCCTTGCATGCAGCCAAAAGCAGAACATGAAAGAAGCAGAAAGAAGCAGCCCGGTGGCCAGGCCAGGCATGTGGGCGATTGGGGCAAGTTCCCCCCCCCCGGCCTTTCTCCCCCCTCCCCTCACTACCTCATGTTGTTCACAATGCAAGTGATGCAAGCCTTGTGTTCCTGCGTAGCCTGGATTAATTGCTTTGGGGGTAACATTTCTCTGCGGACCACCAACATTTTCTCGTGGACCACCAGTGGTCCCCGGCCCACTGGTTGGCAACCACTGTTCTAATCCAACCCTCTGTTCAAGCAGGAGATCCTAATGTTGAAAGTCTGCCTCCCTCTTGTACTTGAACAAGGTGAAGACAATGTAAAGGTGACCCAGGAGAGAGAAAAAAGCTGTTGTTAGGGCATGTTTGCAATGGTTAAGTACAAGTAGAAAAAGGCTCTTTGTATGGAAATCTGACATTTCAGAATTTGAAAAGCCAAGGAATAGTCTTCTCCTGAACTGGAATTTTCCTTGTACATGTTTCTCTTAAGCATAGCTCCTTTCCTTCCTGTGCTATCCCAGCCAGTCTATGGGAATTGGATAGTTACTTAGGAATTATGAGCTGTCCCCTTAAGGGAATGCATCATGGTAAATGTAGTTAAAGGTATCCTGGGAAATGTAGTTCATGTCACGTGGCCACATCTGTAATCCTGATTGGTCACTAAATTGACCCTCGAGGAGTTGGGGGAGGTTTCCCTCCATTCTTGCCTGGACTCATGAACTGATAGCAGCTTTTCTACCACTACGAGATGGGTTAGGAGATAACCATCTTTTACCTACAAGGCAGATATACAAAAGATTGGTCATAAAAGAAGAACTTCCTCACAAATGTGAGTTATGAGGATACCTGATGAGCCAAGAAATGTTCTTTGTTATGGACGTCTTGTTGAGCTATCTCTCTGCATCTGTACAGTTTATGAATCCACCTCTGTATAAGATACAGAAAACTTCCACAAAGTAAAAATTCCCTTGCTGTCTATAATTTGACTGTAAAGACAAAACAAAGGATGAGGAGAGTTGAGAGGACAAAAGTTAATGGCTGAACACGAACAAAAACAGCCTAAGCAAGTTTTGTAAGATAAATTGAGACTTTGTTATGGCTAGGAATCATGGGGGCTGGGGAGCAGCTTAAGGAAAGGCATTGCAGCAAGGCAATTGAATGAAGGGAAAGATACTTAGCATCCTGTAACTTTTTAAAGAAATGACATTGCCTAATCATTCCTTGACCCTGGGACAAATGAATTGCCCCTGAGTCCTAGAACACCAACTGATAGCCAATTGCTTCTGCTTCCTAATCTGTGACTCTGTGACTCATCAATCAGAGGTTTTATTTGGTACATTTCTTGTTTGTGAATATTGACTCGATATTGTTGAATCTTAGAAGAGTTAAGAAAATGCTTTGTCACCTTATCTTATTTGTCAGTTTCTGGGTTACCACACCCAATGCATGAATTCCGAACATTCCACCCAATAATGTCTAAAAAGAAGGGGTTCATGTCACGTGGGCAAACCAGATAACATCTGCTGGGTTTCATTAGGTGAAATGGGATTTATTTTTCTCTTGTAATCATGCCATTTTGGTTTGCAGTCTCCAAAACTGGAAAAGTTAGAGCCAAGTTTCTGTGGGTCAATATAGTTATACAGGAGTCCCATTATGCTATATTGGAGAACAATATTCTCTGATCTAGACTTATTGGTTTCAGAAGAATAACTAAATATGTGTATAAACTATTTCTGTTATGAGAATTGGAAGAAATATGCTAAATATTGTCTGGAATTTATCACAATCTCTCCACATTCATTGAATTATTAAACTTAATTAATAAAATATCTGAATAATAATAAACACATGTGGATAATTGCTGAGGCAATACCAGAGGATAGGAAATTCAAGAAGATCACAAAGTATCAAGATTCAAACATCAAAATTAAAAGAGTGTGGCATAAATCAGCCAAGGTGGTCTGAGTGGTTATTGGCACACTAGGTGTCATACGAAAAACTTTTTGACAGCACTTAGAAATTCCCCACATTGACAAAATTTCCATCTATCAATTGCAAAAAGCTACACAGTTTGGATTTGAACATATAACATGCCAATTCACTATGACATCCTAAGTTCTTGGAAAGAATTTGATGTATATGAAGGCCAACACCAGCTAAACTGTCTATTGTTAGTTTACATTGTTGTGAACAGATAATATTTTTTTTAAAGGGAGTTAAAAAGATGGATGAGCCCAAAGCCACTAATAATTGCAATTACAAATTGGAATCTGTTGCCAGTGGTGTCAAAACAATGAAAGATGTTTATCTTTGTAGCAAGAGAATATCATTAGTAGTATATATACAGAAATGTGAAATCACAGAAAGCCAAGAACTGACAGCTGTGATTTCACATTTTTATATTAAAATTAATAATTTGGCATTGATAAAAATCACTACCAATTATAAAAGACAGCTTTACTTGGAACAACTTACAATTTGTGATGATATTTTTAATACCATCAAGCAACAAGATCTGCTTATATCACGTCCACAGGGAAGGACTCGATAGGTAGATAAAAATACCAAAATCAGCCTAAACATCTCCCTGGATGTGTGATGCAAAGTTTGGGATCTTACCATATATTTTGCTGGTTTATTGGGATTGTGTTGAACTTTTTCATTGGCACTATTCAAACCTTTCAAAATCCACAGAAAATTATAAACATTTTGATAAGTAAACAATAAAAGAGACTAACAAAGTTTACTAAGGCAATTGACTTTTTACAGCCAGGATCCTTAAATGGTGTTCGGAAGAACCAGCATCCATACAGAAACTATTCTTGATACCTGGACAAGAACCTTCCCCATTCTACTTTTTAAATGTCTAGGTAATTTATTTTCATTTTTATACATAGTTAAAACTGAATGAGGGATTCTGCAGAGCTTAGCAGTAAATGTATGAATTTGGGGGAAAAATGCTTTGAATAGCAGAGTCATCTATCTGAGGGAGGTACAAAAAATAAAGATGGCTGTCACTGGGAGTTCTTATTTGTAAACAATGTTAAGTCAATTTTAGACTTCCACGAGCTTTTGTGTCAACATGAGCAGTAACCAGACATTGGCAGTAAAATTGGAAAATTAGATCTAGCTGCATATATGCAACCCTAGGATCACAGGTTGTTTGCTTCATTCACAGCAAAAGCATCATGTCAAGTACAAATATTATTCTTTGAATGTAAGCTTTTAGCTTCTGTGCTTCATGACATGAGTTTATCACCCACACTAGAAACTCAGGAAATACAAGTTTACTGGAGCCTTGATTAAACTGTGATGTTAATTCACTGAGCTGGTTTACAGAACACAAGGTATGCAGATATAATTTATAGGGTTTAGTAAATGTGAATGTTATAAACAGGCTGAATTCAATATAGGTAAATGCAGCTAGACAAGAACATCTGGGATTGAACATTTACAGGCACACACTGCTGTGATTTTTTTAAATAAAAGTTTTATTTAAGTTTTCACAAAACATACAAATACAAATAAAATATTTTTTTTTTGAGAACAGCGTGGCCCCGGGTTATCACTTCTCCATACAGACATAAGCTCAATACATATTTATCTTATACATTCTAAGCACACACTGCTGTGATTATGGGAGTAGGCCCTCGATGGGACTCATAGTTTAATCATAGCTTAATATACAGCCTACACATTTGATACATGCTCTGTTTCCTTCCAGCTGGAATGAACTTACTTGATAGTCTAAATCAAAATCTCATAAATGAGCTTGTCATTCTGCTGTGCGGGGTTGTTTCCCAAGGTTATTTTAGCACATGTGCAAATAGGCATTTCTTAAATCCCTTGAGAGCCTGAACATAGTAATCCATAAAGGGGGTGGGAGGAGGGATCCTGTGTTAACTTGGTATCTTCCCAAACTGTGACTCCACTTCTGATTGATTCTTAAGCATATCTAGCAGCTGGGCAATAACTGTGATTTAGACATAAAGCATAGGCTTGTCCCTGTAGGATGGGTTAAGGCTGATGGTGAAGAGTGAAGAAGTTTGGATCTCTGCTCCTTCAGCTGTCCATGGGGCCTCTACATGAAGGCAGCTGAACAGCTGGATTTCCAAAGAAAGATATATAGATTGGCTCTTCTCCAGCTGGTTGCAAAGCCACTAATGCATGTTCCTCAACATAGCTTTGCAACACCTGCTTAAGAAACCAACTCAGCTTTTCTTTCCTCTCTCACATTAGGCATTTTTAATTCTGCTGACAGAAAAACTGGGATCATCAGTCAATTTCTCTACTAGCTTGCTGAGATGATTCCAATTTTGGACACAATTTCTCTGGATTTAAGCTGCTATATCCTTTGGGAAGAACACGCAAAGTGTCCACATAAACACTGTATATAAGGGAGGGCAGCCAGATGTAATAGTGGCTTACACTCTTGTAGATTTAGATTCACTCCTACTTCCCCTTAGCAAAGCTGCCCTTGGTGATTTCGTCTGTTCCCATCTCAGGCAAATAGAGATGGGAGGCACAGCACAGATGTGAGACAGTTAATAGAATAAATGCCATTGATCATGAGGTATATTTGATGCCTCACCTGCCTTGGGTTTTTGCTGCATCTGCAAGGGAATTTAAAATAGCATCCCAATCCTCTGAGCTGCCCACTAACAGCTGCCACTAAAACTCAAACCAATTCACCAGAGAAACATTTTCACATTTTCCCCACCCAGATATGAAATTTGACTTCCAGACACATTCCAGTAGTCAAAAACCAAGGCAGATAACAAGTTTACCATAAGAAAACGTATCTCTCTAATATGATATTGAGGCATCCAAGGAATTTTGCAGGGTCAGACACTTAGAGGTGCTTAACCAATGTTTGTCTTTGAAATTTAATTTTGCTTTGGGAGATTTTACACTGGGTTAAATTCAGAGTCATTATGCATTCTTTGGTTGGATAATGTAAAGGATGATTCAACCAAAATTAATCTTTCCTGTGAGAAATGATTTATTGTGTGTTGAACTTTTCCTGATATCAACGGGCCACAGAAATGGGGCATTTTCATTAATTCATGTAGAAAAGTTTCTGATTCTTCGACTTGGGCGACTGGTGTATCAAACTGGTTCTGATTCCTACCCAGAGCAGCTGTAGTCAGAAGAAGTCACCAGTATAAGAAGAGTCATGCTGAAATAGGTTGATGGTCTTGTAGGACTGTACAGTTGCCTAAAATCTACACCTCCAAGATACTTGGCTTGATGAATAGAATAGAATAGAATAGAATAGAATAGAATAGAATAGAATAGAATAGAATAGAATAGAATAGAATAGAATAGAATAGAATAGAATTATTTTTGTTGGTCAAGTGTGATTGGACAGACACACAAGGAATTTATCTTGGTGCAAATGCTCTCTGTATACATAAAAGAAAAGATACATTCATCAGGAATCATAAGGTACAACACTTAATAATAGTCTTAGGGTACAATAAGCAATCAAATCATACTAAGAAACAGTCCATATAAATCGTAACAAGTGACAAAGTTACAGTCATACAGTCACAATTGGGAGGGGATGGGTGATAAGGAGTGATAAGAAATTAATAGTAATAGTAGTGCAGACTTTGTAAATAGTTGGACAGTGTTGAGGGAATTATTTGTTTAGCAGAGTGATGGCATTCAGGAAAAAGCTGTTCTTTTGTCTAGTTGTTCTGGTGTGCAGTGCTCTATAGCATCGTTTTGAGGGAAGGAGTTGAAACAGTTTATGTCCAGGATGTGAGGGTTCTGTAAATATTAAGATTCCAATATGACTCAGAGCGGAAGAGGTCTTGGATGAAATATTCTGGCTATAGGGCTTTTTGACTGAATGCCTCAATAGCTCAAGAGGCTTTCAATCAATCAATCATCAATCAATCAATCAATTTGCTTCAAGCTTGCATAAAAAGAATGTACCAGACAGAGGGCAAGGTAAAGGCAGAATGGGGTACTTTTGAGACTGATAGTTTTATTCTCCAATCACATAATATCTTTGCTCAAATCAGTGCTTTTAGGATGAAGGAATGGAAAAATAGCTGAGTAGTGCTCATATACGAGAATAGATTATAGATGTTATAAGATATGGGTATCCAACTTGCCGCATCATGTTGCCGTCACATGATGTTTTGCTATGCTTTTCCCATTTGCAGAGCTGGGTTGGGTGTGGCCTGCTTGTGACACATCTGTCCATGGGTCACCAGTTTGACACCGCTGCTATAAGAGCAGTGCTCAACAATTCCACCAGCTTTCTTCAAAGTAAGGAATAGTGAGATAGATCATAGATTGAATGGATGCCATCATATATAGATATCCTGAATATCTTCAAACAACAGCAAGTAGCCTTCTCGGACCATACAGTAATCTATGGCTTATGACCATTTGTTTAAAATTCAAAATTACAACAGCACTAAAAAATGACTTAGAGCTGTATATCTTTACACATACAACTGTTGCAACATTCCTTTGATCATATGATCAAAATTGGGCACTTGGCTATCAGCGTGTACATGGTAGAAACATGCCTGGGTCATGTGATGGTAGAAAGATGCCTGGGTCATGTGATTGCCATTTATGATCTTCCCAGGGGTTTCCAACAAGAAAATCAAAGAAGGAATCTGAATTTGTTTAACTACCACATGACTTGTTTACCAGTCACATTTCCATGTTGGAAGCAACAAAGTGCTTTTGTGTTGAAAGGATTTGTTGGACACATCACCTTTGCTTGGGAAATGCCCAGTTGGGGGTTTCTTTCATGTACCCATGAAGGTATCCTTTGGAATAGTATCCATTTATCTACCCATGATTGCCTGCTTTAAAACTAATGCAATCTTAAGTTGCATTAACAGAGGGATACAATCGAGATCAAGTGAGGTACTAATACCACTCTATAAAGCCTTAGTAAGACCACACCTAGAGTACTGTGTCCAGTTTTGGTCACCACACTATAAAAAAGATGTTGAGACTCTAGAAAAAGTATAGAGAAGAGTAACCAGGATGATTAGGGGACTGGAGACTAAGGCATATGAAGAACAGTTACAGGAACTGGGCTTGGCTAGTCTAGTGAAGAGAAGGACCAGGGGAGACATGATAGCAGTCTTCCAATATTTGAGAAGCTGCCACAGAGAGGAAGGGGTCAAGCAATTTTCTAAAGTGCCTGTAGGCCAGACAAGGCATAATGGATGGAAACTGAACAAGGAGAGATTTAATCTGGAAATAAGGAGAAACTTTCTGACAGTGAGAACAATCAACCAATGGAACAGCTTGCCCTCGGAAGTTGTGGGAGTGCCATCACTTGAGACTTTCAAGAAGAGATTGGGCTCCCATTTGTCAGAAATGGTGTAGGGTCTCCTGCTTGGGTGGGGGGTTGGACTAGATGACCTACAAGGTCCCTTCCAACTCTGATTATCTGTAATCTGTAATTTGGCAAGGCCCTACTACATGATAAGACCTAGTTTGCAGTGCATACTTTTATGCAGCATGATTTTTTTGCTCTAAGCTAAGGGATTTAACTTTAACTTCATATTTCTCTGCTGTCAAATCATATCTCCCCAGTGAGTTACTTCATGCGATAGAATGGTATGAAACTAGAGGTGGTATTCAGCAAGTTCTGACCAGTTCTGGAGAACTGGTCGCGGAAATTTTGAATAGTTCAGAGAACCGGCAAATACCACCTCTGACTTGCCCTGCCCCATCTATTCTCTTCCTCCCAAGTCCCAGCTGATCGGCTGGGTCTTCTTTTGTTGCCATGCACAGGAGAACAGAGCTGGAAAACAGGTTAGTGGGGTGGGGAGGGAATGGGGTTTTGCAGTATCCTTCCCCTGGAGTGGGGTGGGAATTGAGATTTTACAGTATCCTTCCCCTGCCATACCCATCAAGTCATGCCCACCAAGCTATGCCATGCCCACAGAACTGGTAGTACAATTTTTTTTTTTGAATCCCACCACTGTATGAAACTATTATCATATTGGTGGTTTTATTTTTGAACTTTTCCTTGAGATCAATACTTTGGACTTCACATATTTTTTTCCAGTCATCACACTCTATTTAAAGTTCCACCGTACTGAGAGTGCTACTTTCTTAGACAGGTCACTGAGCATTATGGACAGCCATTCTCAGCTTGGATGCATTAGTGTTACATGAAGGGGTAGCACTGAATCTTGAAGTTGTAAGCTGGAACTCCCTATTACTTTTAGTACAATCATGAAGAAGAGTGGGAACATCCATTCTCTGTTACAAGCTAGATAAAATGTTTAAATGCAGAAGCCCTGGAAGTTTAGGTCTTCAGTTCCCACTAACATGGTTGATGGGAAAGGGCTGTGGGAGCTGAGTTTACCTATCTTTATGCTGTAGCTTGTTGATTCTAATCTAGTCAAATAGATGATGGTTGTCTTTGTATAGTATAATGATACATTATGGTTAGTTAAAAGCAAGAAGGGGATGTTTCCCATCTCCCTTGTAATTATGCTGAAAGAGAAGACAGGAGGGAAATGCGATGTGAGCTGAGGCTCAGGCATGGAGTGGTAAACTCTACTTTCATGTTTCTTCCAAACAGTCCATTGACACAACCTTTGGCAAAGTCAAACTAACCTGTAAGCACTGACCAGAATTAGGATTGTAAAGAAACCTCTAGAATTGTGGTTCAACCATAGAAAACAAATATCTTGACTGGATCTATTACTCTGCACCTTCAAAATAATATCCATAATGCTTAATGTCCTGTTGAAAAGTGCAGCTTTTGGGAATGAATGTAGCTCATATACTATAAATATAAAAAGACTTTAATAAAGATGAGAAATGCTCATGTACAAAACCCTGGAAAGGCACTGTAGGCTAGAGAAAACATTGTTTGATTTTTTCATAGGGACAGAGAAACAGTTTGTAACTCTCACTACACTCTTAAATATACATATGACCAGACCCTGATATTGGTCCCTCCAGAATCACCTGGTAAACTCTATGGAGAGTCTCAATCATCTAGGTCATGATTGCCCCAAGGGCACTTTTCAAAAGGCAGCTGGACTTCCTTGTTTTTTTCCCCCTTTCACTTCTCAGCCCGAAAGCTTCTATAGTTCTGAAATTTTCAAGCAAAACAACCAAGAAGTCCAATTGCCTTTTGAGAAGCACCTTTAGGATCTTGTGAACTTAATAATTTGCTTGCTTCATCCATACCCAAGAAAAACAGCAATTTGCATTGTTTCTTAGGGGCTTAAAATGTAATTGGCATTTTCATGATTTGGTGCTTTTTTTTTTGTACCAGGAGAAAGAAGAGCATGTATAAAAGGAGCAAAATGTGTGTAAAAGGAAACAAGGATAGGTAGCCAGCTGCACTGACCATTCTTTTAGTATGGGTATGTACAAGTTGCCTAGGATGAAGTACTGGAGATTGGGTGAAACTTCAGAGCCAATCAGCTCTGTCAATCAAGCATCCTTTAGTCAACCTACTGTATGTTGTTCATTAAAATCAGCAACAATCAGAGGGGAGATATTTTTAGCAGTGGCAGCCAAAAAGAACAGTATCCGTCTTTTTCAGTCAAGTTAATTATTTCACCCAATTTTTACTGTGATCATGTTTTAATGAGCTGTTACGTCTAATAGATTATTTTTTAATGGTGTGGATCATTCCCTAACCTCTGGTTTATAGAATTTCAGAATTTTAAATGTTTCTTAGCTCCATACTTTTTATGTGCAATGGCATTCGTGTTACTCAATGGCTGGATGAGAAAAATATGATTCAAAGCCAGTTTTTTATGGATGGTATGGCATGGGTCTTTGGCCTTGACAGGAGGCTGGAATAGAAGACCTCTGAGCTCCCTTCCAGCACTATGATTCTAGGTTCTATTGCTCATTGTGATTTGTTTGTTTGAAAATGAAACAATCACTCCAGAAAAGTTAATCTAAAACAAACAAGTTAAATTTTCTTTGGGTGTTTTGTTTCAGATAGTTCACATGCTCTAAGAAGCTACATTTGACAAGTGGTATAACATCAAAGAAAAGGGCGTCCACGACAAATTTGCCAATGGTTATTAGCAGCATTGAGGAACATGGTGTCTCAGTGGCTAAAACATTGAGCTTGTCAATCAGAAAAATCGGCAGTTTGGCAGTTTGAATCCCTAGCACTGTGTAATGGAGTGAGCTCCCATTACTTGTCCCAGCTTCTGCCAACCTAGCAGTTCAAAAGCATGTAAAAATGCAAGTAGAAAAATACTGGTGGGAAGGTAACAGTGTTCTGTGTGCCTTTGGCATTTAGTCATGCCGGCCACATGACCACGGAGACATCTTCGGACAGTGCTGGCTCTTTGGCTTTGTAACAGAGATGAACACTGCCCCCTAGATCCAGAAATGACCAGCACGTATATGCAAGGGAAACCTTTACCTTTACACTGAGCAGAGGTTGGATTTGGTGTCTTTCATGACTCTGCCTCACTCTACGTTTCTAGGATTTTCTTTCTGTCTTACATACACTCTTAAAAAGCACTCTGACTTATTATGATCAGCACTTTTTCAAACACAATTCATTCTGCTTCCACCAAACAGTGTTCTAAGTGTTATCTATAATGACAATTAATCTCCATATACCTTGTTGTGTGTTACAAATAAGCAAGTGAAAATGAAACCTGAGCTGAAATACAGAGGAAGTTCCTTAGTTGAAAAGCTTATATCATCAGTTGGCTGGCAGAGCATAGGTTGACTTTCAAGGCATTGTAGAAAGGTCAATCAATTTGCTCATCCATTTGCCTTAGGGACCCAACCATAGGAACTGCTAACATGCGGTATGTGGCAGCATTTAGAAAACAGTATCCAATGTAAGCTGACATTTGATCAATTTACTGTAAATTGGTTTTTTGAGCTTCCATAGAGTGTCTGGGAGCTGGAATTTTTGTTTAGTCCTCAAAAAATGAATAATATGTTTCTTTTCCAAAGGCTGCTTCCAGATACAATGAACTGCTAAACTACATGAAACCTTGTATAATTTATTAATAAGCTATTTATAATACTACAGATGTATTCTAATGTTCTGTTAGAATATAAATAAGTTGATGCCAATATGCTGAAGCTGAACTGATGAAGCAAATGTTCAACTCTTCCAAATCTGATTGATTCTCTGCAACTGCCATTTCCACACCTATCAAAATGTTATACTTTTCCAAAGTAGAATTTAATCTGGCTCATCTTTTTTTCAACACATTTGCATATATACTTTGAGGGAAAACAAACCAAAAGTGAAACTTGTGTAGTGCAGACAGAGACTCCTGTCATTAAGATGAAGAGGCAAAAAATTAGGGGCAGTACATTATGGAGCCTGAACTGTCCAAGCATCTTATTTTGAGTCTAATGTATCTTTTGTACACTTACTTTGACTGGTGGCATAGAAAATATGTTAGACAGGAGCTACTAAGTATTAAATTGTCTACAGTGAGGTCCTTGGTGTTTTCTGAGCTTGGTTGTTTGCTTGCAGACATTGCCCTATGAGTAAAATCATCAGTACAAATGCATGTGAGGTTTGTTCATATATAGTTGTTTGCCTTACTGCTTGGTGGGAGTATGGTTTTTCCCTTGGTAGTTTCTTGATTGGCACTGAATTCTGCTTGATTGTTTGCCTGGCATTAATTCCTGCTTACTTAGCCCTGGACAGGATACATTCTGGTCTGTTTTGATTTCTTCTTAGCTATTGTCTCTTTTAGAATGGGGTGTAAATGTATTTTATCTCAGTGTGTCTACTGATGGCCGATTTGTCTGAATGCCAAATTTCTAGGAATTCCCTAGCATTTTTGGATTTCACTTGGTCTAGGATACTCACGGTTTGTAACTGTGGTTGAGACTGTCCATGACTATGAGATTAAGGAGTTTCCATCATGTCTTATGACTAGTTGGTTGCATGCTTGTGTTGTGCTATTCCTCTGCCTCTCTGTCTTACTTAGTGGCTATTACAGTTATTACATGCATTATAAATAATTCCTGGTTTTTTGGTCCTTAAACTACTGGCTCTTTCAGTTTACTTAATATCTAGTCATATCTAGTATCTGAAAGAGTTACAATATCAATATCTACAGTACTTGGAAACCAAGGAACTGGCTTTCAAAGAACTTATTTTTGTCCCTTGATTAATTAATTAATAGTTAAATTAGCAGCAAAGAGAAGTGAGAGATAGTCAAAGAGTGATAGCTCCACTAATATCAAAATAAATTTGCCTGACATCACTGTTTCAGCAGGTGTCTTGAGATGGTCTTGGGAGAGTTCTAGGAATGGTGGAAATCACTTCTGTCCAAGGGTCCATTTATCTTTCCTTTTTTGTGCAGCTGCTGACAGGTGCACCAAGCCAATGCAAGACAGGCTAGTGAATGCAATGTTTCTGAAGGCTAGAAAGGCTGCTTTTCTAGGTTTTGCAAGAATTTTAAAAAGACATAAAAGAAATTAAGAAGATTAAAAAATTGGTTTGGCAGTTGGCTGGATACATATAACAAATTACAGATAAAGAAGAAATTTAGAAAAGTAAGACCAAAGTTATATAGAAAGAAATGGAAAAAGATGTGGACAACTTGGCATTCCTGGGACTGAGTGAAAAATATCTATGCCTCTTCTAATAGCTATCCTTTTTCTCAACAATATATCAAACACCCCAACCCTCTTCCTACAAATCGCACAACTAAATAACCAATGAACAGGACTTATCCTGTGAATTGCCTGCTTAACCGCCTTTGTTTAAGATTTGGAGTGATTCCCAAAGAACGTGGGGAAACTTTTAGACAAAAGTTCATCAAGTTTCTGTCCAATGTCATGCATTGGAAGACAGATGATACTGACACAGAGATCGATAAAGTTTATAGGATATAGTTTATAGCTAATATATGTTTTGCAATGTAAACATAAAAGGACATTTTCACTTTTAACATATTATATATGACCATTTTCTTAAAACTTTAAAGTGCATGTAGATGTGCCTTGGATTTGAATTGTGGAATTGGATAATTAAGCTACACTGAGTTGTTGAACTACAGTGAATCTTTAATATATGGGTGGATATGGCATTCAATAGAATAAAGAGCTATTAGGTAAAAATATTGGGAAAAAATAGAGATTTTGTTCTGTCATTTTTTTCTTTTTGTGATATGATGGGCATTAATTTGTTAGGATAATTAGAGCATAATTGGTTTCTTGGATTTTTGTAGCTTCATCTGTGGGTCATCAGTGATAGTATCTAGGCATTATGCTTCTCAGCCTGTTTTTCAACTTTCCTTAATTCTCCCAAGAACTCTTTGCAAAATGACTCTGTTTTCTCATTATTTGTCCAAAATATCTAAGTCTGAGCTTAGTGAGCAGTCTGCTTCAAATCATTTAGTAGTTCTTCTGAAGCCCACCAATATTCTCCAAGATTACTTTTGAAAAGTATCATTCTTTTTCTTCATCAACAGTATGGGAAATCATAGCTAAGAACATCTACTATAACATTTTAAAATTTTCTGTAGCAATGCTGAGATAAAGTAATAACATTATTTTAGGATTTTTTTATTTTATTTTATTGTGAAACGTGGAAAGAGATAAGATACCAAGATATACCAAGCTGTTTGCAAATGAAGCACTGGAGGCAGTAGAATAATTCTCCTCTTCAGATTGGTTAATTAATCAATCAAATTTATAGTCTTCAAAAGTCTTCTTATAATTTTCTGTATGAGAGGGAAAACATTGAATCACCTCTCCTCCTGATTAACTCTGTCTTATAGTTTCAACATGGCTTTATTTCTCTAAAAGCATTTTCCAAATAAACGAAAAACAGAGTAAACCAGGATCCTGTAGTAGATAACATTACTAGATTGAATTTTTGGATTCAATCATTCAGTCTCCCTTCTAATGATATAACAACACTGAGTTACTTTGCATATTTATTTTATCTGTTGGAATTTCTGTGCTACCTTTTTACAAATGTTATCATGATAATGTACAAGCTAGATTTAAAGAAATAACATAAAGATCAAGAATTCAGTCATATTAAAGGATTAAAATAAGATTAGAACTCTAAAAGCAATTTAAAAAGATTTAAAATGAATCAGAAAATCATTATTACAGACAATCGTCAATCTAAGATTTTAATCTCTTTGGTCCCCTACATGTCAATCATAGCCATGCCTTTACTCACTAGATAAGAACATTGAAAATCAAGTACAGAATCATTGATTTGGGCAGATGAACAGTACCTGTTGCCTCTTACCTATGTTGCTGAAATGGCTAATCCTTAATATTGGAAAGGAAGGGAAATTCAAGTTATGGTAGGAGCAGACTCTGAATAGCTTGATGAGAATTTGCAAAAAACTAATCAAATAGACAATATATATGACAATCTTACTACCAAGACATTTCAAATCATAAGACATATATGGCAGTTTGTACAGTACAGTAATTAAGATATTGAACTAGAATTGAGATTCAGCCCCAGATAATACTAGATAATGCAAGGTCTCCCAGATAGGTTATTATTCTTATATCAGTAATTTGGAAGAGGGACTTTTAAATACACTATCTTGAGTGCCAATAGAACATAAATCTAAAAACAATAATAAATTAGGAGCACAGCGGCTTACATGGTTAGAACACTGAGTTGACAATCTGCAAGCCTGTTTTTGAGACCTGAGTGCTGCTATGTGGTAGAGTGAGCTCCCATCATTTGCTCCAGCTCCTGCCTATTAGCAGTTCAAAAGTGTGCAAACACAAGTAGATAAATAGGTACCACTTTGGTGGATTCGTTAACAGGGACATGAAAGGAGCTCCCAACTGGGCATCCCCTGGGCAATGGTGATGTGACTGGTTAATCCTTTCAACCTAGAAATTTGTGCTTCTGACACAAATACGACAACGACAGGGATGGGATTCTACCAGTTCAGGTGAACTGATAGTTCTGGTGATCATTTGACCCCACCCACCCACCCCTGCCCTTTTCCTGTGCTTTCCTTGTTTTTGAGTGCAGAGCGTTTTGCCGTGCATCAGCTCTTTTACTCACTGGGGCTGCAGCAGAAGGTAAGTATTATAGCTAAAAATGGTCTTTTCTAAATGCTGTGTGCACTCAGCGCGTGCTCACCAAACCAGTTGTTACACCGGTTGAATCACACCACTGGACAATGACAAACTAAACTGGATGGATGGACAAATATAGAAACAATCATGACAAATGATGGCCTTAAATATTAGGGTGGTGCAAAACATGCATATCTGAATAGACAGACTCCACCTTCCAGGTAGCAAACAAAACAGCTATGAACGCACCCAGACATCTAATAGCTCCAAGAGCCTTCCAAACTCTTGGAGAAATGGTGTTTCCTTTTGAATGCTTATCAGGCTCACTCTTAACATGCCTTATGCCAGCCTTCCATTTTGTTTGTGTGTTTCCTAATATTATCACTATTGATTCATTACAACACGAGATCAAATTGTATTTTGGTTCCAGTTATTCCAGGATATGCATTTTTTCCAAAATAGAGATAATTTTATTATGACTATTATTCTGGAATTTGATTATGTAATAACATATGTCTTCCCACATCCTCTGAATGCAGACAGTTTCTTTTTTACATACTCAGATTCCCACAGGAATATATTTAAACTGACTAGGGGGATTTAATTAAGGAATTTCACAGGAACAAATCTTCTGCCCTCCTGCCACAAATAACATCTGAAATGTGTTAACCCTTCATGTTGTTCTAAATGACATAATATTTGTTCATTCCAACTATAGTACTTGCCAGATAATTTTCTGCTGTTTGATTAGGTGATGATTATGCAAATTCCCAACATCTGTAGCCAAGAATTGGATTATCTAAAAATTAATCAACCTATTGTATGCCTGCAGTTTTCTTATAGATAATAGAAAAATATAATTAGCTTTGCTGCTAGACAAACTGGAGGGTGCTAATTTTTCCCAACTCATTAGTTCTTGAAAGTTTAGATGTCATCTTATTTGAAAAGAGTAACTAACTGCCTGATAACGCTAACTTTTGCTTCTTTTCAGAAAACCTCTGCGTCTTTGACATTTATTCCTTCATCAGTGGAAAGATGATTAAAAAAAAAGAGAGTCATTTTGTGAATTTAACATTAATGCTTCCACAGATCCTGCAATTTGGTTATATCCTAAGAAGAAGCCTTTTATGTGTTTAGGATTGGCAGCTACTTCTATTAATATAATTGCTCTTTTTTCCTTCCTCCTTCTGTGCCTGAGAATACACACACACACACACACACACACAAAACAAATATGCCACTATTGTAGTTCCACACTTCATCTATTTCTTGCCGGAGTGGCTGGCAGCTGCCATTTGTGATGCAAACAAACCCAGATGGAGCAAGTAATGCAACAGAGGCCGAGCTCTTTGTCAGTTCAGCTTCCATGAAGTTTTGCGATTGACCAACAGCCACCCCCAGCTCTGAATTGGGGCTTTTCCTACCAGCATGGCAAATCACAGCCAGGAGACTGGAGTTAATCTGTTCTTAGGTCCTGGTGCTCTGAATCTCTCTTTTCTTTCACCTTTTGTTTCGCTCTGCTTTGTATTGAAATCTAGGTGCCACACTAGAAAGCTTTAGTCCACTGGTATGTTATCTCTTTTATTATTACTTTAAAATCTTGGCTAGCTGGTGCATATTGGCAGCTGTGCAGATTTCAGAAAACAGTCCTTTCAGAATCAGAGGCCTTGTTGCCTCTCTGTTAAATCCTAGGCTTTTGTTCGTTTATTTGAAAAAAAATGCATTTTGTTAAATGTGTTACAAGTAAACTTTGTGCCCCTTTATCCCTTATTTCCCACCCGGCCTTTAAGAGCATTTTGGTTGGCCTTCTCCAGCTGGTAAGCTGCAACATTCATCTTCTTCATAATTTACCGTGAAGCTCCTTTTCACCAATAGCTCAGGGAAGGGTCCACATAAAAATGAAGTCAATCACTTCTTCACTATCTTTCCTTTACAGCATACCGCCAGCCTTCTTATTTACTGTTCAGTACATATGGAAGAACTGTCACTCTTGACCCCAACAAAACTGCCTGCTCCCCACATAGCCCAAATTAAAAAAAATCTGGAATTTAGGGCTTTTGTGCTACAACTGCTGGTACAGCACAGAGACTGCTCCTGATTGATGCTTACATTTGATGTCCCCACGTCCTCCACCAGTTTTATGAGGCCATAAATATGTTATATGGTGGAAGTTGTATATTCAGCAAAATGCCCCACATCCTCCTCGACCATTCAGCACTGTGCTATCAATTCATATATAAAGGATTAGGAGACAAAGTTGAATGTTTGCCATGTGTCTTGGTCAACAATTCAAACTCAGACCTTGACTTCTTCAATGGGAAGGAAAGGGAAGAGGGGAGGAACTTGAATCGTCTCTAGACTAATGATTTCAGTTCCTTTGCTGAAGAATTCCTGAATTCTAGAAGAGATCTTCACAGCTTCTTCCAGCTGGATGTTCTCCAAGTATAGGTAGAGTAGGAAGGAAAGGATCTCTGTGAATTTTACTCCATTAGTCATTGTTAACTAAAGGGGATGGTGCTCATCTCCATTTTGAGGCTATGAGCCAGTGCTGTTTCAAGACAATTCTGCTGTCATGTGGCCAGCATGATGTTGCAGAGCACTGTTTTCTCCCCACCAAAATGGTGCCTATTTATATACTATTTAGTGGTATCTATTTATATACTCACATTTGCATGCTTTTGAACTTCTAGGTGGGCAGGAGCTAGATGAGGACAGAGCTCACCTGTCTGGGCAATGTTTGGGTCTCAAACCTGGGCTGTTGGCTTTCTAGCTGACAAGCCCAGCATCTTAATCACTGAGCCAGTGATTACAAGTCCCAAAATTTCAAGTCAGAGAGAACAGATGCCTCCTAATCATGCCCAGAACAGTTGCCTTTATGCACAGCAGGTTGGCTAGAGAAGTTCTTAAATGTTTATCTGGATTAATATTGTTGAAATCTGTTTTCCAATATCACGAAGAGTTCCATGATGGGCAGATTCCATTACAGTTGTAACCTGAGAACGGCCTGTATACACAATGCTAGATGGGTTTGATTGCAGATGCCATTGTCCAGATGTGATTTTACTGCCCAGTGACTAATGGTTGTACAATTTGCTGTAAGAATCCAGTGGTAGGAGAGAATGGGACTGCTACATGGGAGGCTGAACGACATAGAGAAACCTCTGTAGAAGGTAAGCAGGTAGGTAGGCAATGGAAAGGAGACAATAAGAAAGCAGAAAACATGATACAGAATGAAAAAAATTAGTACAATTTGCTTACACTAGAATTCTTAATAGTTTAAGAAAGGGCAGAGGAAAATATATACGTCTTTCAAGTATTTTGACTCTTTTTTAGTGATGCGTTTCCATATAAAAAAGCAGATCAACTTTTGGAAACTAATTATGGAATGCAATTGATTCCCCGCCCCTGCGATTCCTGTTTAGGTTTTACTTCTCAGAAGCGCTAAAAAAGATTTCATATTGGTGTGCATTCGTTCAAGGAAGAATCAGAAATGTAGCTAAAGCACATGTGGCTCAAGTTATAGCTTGGCCATTCCCCCAGTATCTCAAAACAAGACAAAACCTTGGAAGATCCCTTTGGTTCCTTGGATCACTGTTAAGTGTGACTTTCTAGCTAGTTTTGCTGTGAAACAGTTGTGGTCATAGAAGGAAAAAGTTACTTTTTTGTGGTTGTAATACATAACTCAGAGTGTCAACATGTCAGCAAATGGAGAGAAATAATTCTGGATTCTTTGTAATCAGGTTTTGCCCTTCCCTAACATTAGAATAATGTCAAGGGTGTCAAAAGTTGTCATTTTACCAGTTTAACTCACAGAATTTATTCCACAAGGAATGAAAAAAGACAGGAAAAACAGAAACTTATGTCAGGCTGATAAAAATGTTGATTTCTTTCAGACCAAAACAGAAACATTTTTTTGACAGTAAAAGAGTATTTTTCCCTATAGCAATTTCAGGCTTGCCAGGGCATATCTTGTCTCTTGCTCAAATCAGAACTTTGGTCATGTTAGATATCCAATCTGGTTTGCACTGATTTCACCTGTCAAGGATTTGACTCTAGATAGGATTTATCTAGAGATAAATAATAACCACAATGCACTGATTGTTTAATCAGACTGAGAAAAATGAAGAATTGTGGATGACTATCAATAGACTCCTGGATTTTGCTTGATCTTTTGTAGGGATGTAATTTTTTCCCCTTTGCCATGAATTCAAATATCACTTTCTTAAATTGTAAACCTTCAAGCCCTCACTCCCTGGTACTCACTGATGCCCATGGCATGATGAAAATGTTACATTCTCTCACACAAACCTATCTCAGTGTGTTCTGAGGATAAAAAGAAGGACAGAGACTCATGATCATCACCCTGAGCTCCCTGGAGGAAAGACAGGCTATAAATATCAATCAAACAAACAATTGTCTGACTGTTTTCAGAAATGTTGGCATGAACTGTTCCTCAGTGTACGCTTGCCAGCTGTGAATATACTGCAGCACCCTGGGACTATGAATAATACTAATGTATTCTGAATAGAGATGTTTTTGAAGTCAGTCAGAAAACATCAGCCCCTGCAGAACATAGTCACCTGAGCGTTGATGGGGATGTGACTACGAATGCATTTTTTAAGGCCAGTTCAATTATTGAATATGTATCGTTCTCACACATGCACAAACTTGCATATATTATTGATAGCAAAGCTAAAAATATAGCAAGAAGATCTGGACTTCTTAGCAAAGGGGAAAAAGTTGTGATACATCACAGGATGACATCATGCACAAGTTTCACAACCCTGATCTACAGCCTATCCTTACCCATCATCTGTTTTGCTATGTAAATATGTGTTGATGCCTATGTGTAGTTGCGGACAAGTCTAAATCAAGCTTAATGCTAAGACTAGTTCTACTGTATTCTTATGAAAGGACTGTACCAAGAGGATAAGAAATCAGTCAAATAGAAATGATTTTCACTCATGTTCCTAGTGATGTGTTGTGTTTTCATCCTATGGGAGGAAAGGTTTAGGGTTGGACTTCCTATGTGTTTGGAATTCTGTTGTTCTGCCCAACAGTATTATGGTTCATATTGTAGAAACTGAGCAGTATCATGTATGAATGGATGGCAGGAAATTGGTAGCAGGTGTGGTCTATACATTCTGTGGATTCACTGATGCTACTTAGAACATCTTATTCATCCATTTAGGGACAACTATTCTGTAATAATAAGAAATGAACTACAATAGTGTATGCATATTTGTGAATTAACTCTACATATGCCTTGTAATTTCTGCACATTCTGTCACCTGCTATGTAGAGTTCATAGGAGATAGGAGCTTCTTTAGAGTATCAAAATATTTTATTTTGAGAAAGAAAACATTTATATTGAAATGAAACTAAGACCTAGATTTCTTACTCTGTTGAACTCAATATATACAATATTTCTGACATGCTGGCTACAAATCGTGTTTAGTATACCAGTTTGAAATGATGCTTTTAATTTGTGGATCTAATGAACAAGCATTTTACTTTTTCACCACTGTTTTTTTCACACTAAAGACACTTGACTAATGGGTTGATTGAATCACTCAATCCACTTAGGACTGCTTTTGATTAAGAAAGGGAAAAAAAGACTGTACCAAAGTTTAATCGATTCAGTTGAAGAAAGACCTGCAGAGTCTAAATAGAATTTTAAAAAAGCAACAGCTATCCTTTAATGGGCTCTAATGACTTATCATGTAGAATTAATATTAGACCACAGAGGTTTGGACTAAGCATTTCAGGCTGGGAGATGCAGTGGCAACATTGTGGTTTAATTTTAATTCTCTCATAAATACAGCACGAGGCTCCTAAATTTGTAAAGTACAAGACAAAGCATGCTGGTTTCTATTCCTTTGCCCCAATGTGCTTTAGTTCTGCCACATTTGTCCTCACACCCTCTGAGTTTAAGGATAGCATGATAAAGCAGAGTTTCCAATCACAGAGAAGGTCCATCTTGTTCCCATTCCTGTAAGAGGAACCCAAAACAAGAATCAGCTTTGGTGGGACTTCCGGTTTGAGCTTCTTCGGCGACAGACTGAAACCTTGTCTCTGCGAGGCTTCGATCCGTACTCGCCACTGGAGCTCCCTGAGCCAGCTGGTTTCAGGGCTAAGCCACCCTGTAGAGGTGGTGAAGAAGGGGGAGACTGCCTGCAGGGTTGAGGAGAGCCACATCTCTCCTCCCCAGCTGGCCATTACTCCCTTTCCCGAAGGCGGTTGTAGGGGTGGTCAGAAATGGCCACCACAAAGAAGAACTCGACCGGAAAAGAATGTGCAGGAGGAAGATAAGAAGAGAAAGTTTTGGTTGACCAGGTCAAACAGCAAAAGCAACAAATAAGGTACCCTGGAATTGAAACTATTAAAAAAAACCAATAACATTGTTCCCTAAGAAGATTTTAAGTTGCAAAGGAGAGAAAAGGAAAAGATTTGTTTTCCCCCTTTTCCTATACTGACAGCTAAGAGACTTAAGCAAGAATTGAAAAAATCCACTTTGACATTAATAGGCATTTAATGCTGAAAATAAAAAGTCAAAGGGATAATAAAGATTTCTGGATAATCAAAAGCTTTTGAAAACAGGAAAGGAGAGAAAAGAATGGCAGGATCTGGAAGGAGGAGACTGCCTGGAATTAAAAGAATTTACAGCAAAATCTCAACAAGACTTCCAAAGATACATTTTAACTGAAATATCGCAACAAAACCCAGGAAGAGAAAGTGGAAAAGAAATAGAAGAAATAACTTTGGACTATTTGGATTACTTGATGATTTCTGGATTTTTGGTATTGTATTTGAATGACTAAAATCAATTGGGTGGTTGTTTAAAACTGTTTAAAATGGCTCCACTTTTAGAAGAACTGAAAATGGAACTTAAAAAGTACAAAGAAGATGCACAAGAAGGGAGAGGTTCTTTTGGCTTCGTATTTCAGTTTTTAGAAATGGAGATTTGGAATTATGAGAAACAACAAGAAATGCCTGCAGAACAAGAAAATTGCAACAAAGAAGAAGCCATCTTTAATGAACAAGTAATCTTAGGTGGGGGAAAAAAGGAAAGGGGGGAAAGAGAATGGAAAGTTTAAGATTGGGAAAAACAACTCCCCCCAAAAAAAAAAAAATAGAGTGAAAAATAAGTATAAAATCAGAAAGCAGCAGAAGAGGGAAATGCAGAAGAGAGAATTAGAAGTAGAGAGACAAGGGGGTAAAAAGGGAAGGGAGAAGAGGAGAGGGAAGAAGGAAAGGAAAAGAAATTATAAAGGACATAAGCAAAATGTAGAGAAACAGGGCCTATTTAGAGATAATGGGTGAAAATTTAATAGAAAAAGGGATTCTGCAAAGGTACATAAGATAGTATTGTTATATTAGAAACAGAAATAATTTTAGAAAATATGAAACAATGTATGATTAAAATATTTGATAAAATAGCTATTGTAATTCAGTGGAATGCTTGTCAATAAATAAATGTAACAAAATGAATATTTAATGATTTACAAAACATATGTGAAGAGAAATAAGGGAAAAATTAATTATGGAGATTATATGTGTCTTTAAGGAAGTATGATATTTAATTGAAAAGAAGTGTTAAAGATGTTAAGATTTTAATGATTATTAATGATAGAACTGAATTGGAATGGAATGAGGGTTTATAATTACATATATTTATAATCTTTTTTTTTAAGAATAAAGTGTGTATTATAAGAATGTACCAAGCATAATTTGATTGGAAGTTATGTATTATGTATTATATTGAAGGTCATAACCTTAAGGTATATATTGAAGTTTAAATAAGAGTTGAATGGATGTAATTAAAAGATATAAAGGTGTCATACTCCAATTAGTAACTACAGGAGAAAATTTGTTTAATGAGAAAAGATAATTCAAGATGAAATTGAAACAGAACAGACAAAAGTATAAATATAATGATTTGAATTGAGATGAGATAATCAAAATAAAATTGAGAAAATCAAAAGAGGGGAAAAACTATATGGAAAATGTAAAATAGTATAAGATATGGAATAGAATACAAAAAGGAGCATGAAATTGAGTTTTGTGTCTGTATAAAGAAGTTCAACCTGGGACCATGCTATTTTCAAAAAAGATGTTTTACTTGTATTTTGTATGTGTGAAAACCCAAATAAAACTTTATTAAAAAAAAAAAGAATCAGCTTTGGTTGGCTCTGGTAGAGGACCAAGGCTCATCAGTTGGTTAGAAGTGCTGAATGCTATTAGAACTGAATTCAGATGGGAAATCAACTATAGTTTCTCATAGTCTATGGAGATACTCAGTCATCCAGGTTATGGTTGTCCCATAGGTACTTTTTTCAGGAGGCAACTGGATTTTCTTGTTTCTTCTTTGAAGACATTTCACTTCTCAGAAACCATTTGCACTTCAGTTTGAGATGCAGACAACACAGACTCATGCCCGACAGCCTGCACCTTTCTTCAGCAGGGATGGGACCCAGGGCAGAAAACATCCTGTAGCCAAGAAGGCTCCACACCCATTTGCACTACTCAGGTGATCCTGAAGACACAGATAAACTTCCAAGTGGCTTCAATGACTCCCTAAAATAATGCAAATGACCGTCCGTCTGCAAGAAGTATAAATCCTTCCATTCCCCACCAGCCAGTCAGAGCTGAAGAAGCTTCTTGGATGAGCAGCAAAATGTCTTCAAAAGAAAAAACAAGGAAGTCCAGTTGCCTCCTATAGTTTCTCATCAACTAGAATTCTGAATTAACTGTGGAATCCTTGTTGGGTTAACTGCTTTAAATTATAATGAAATACAGTGCCATCATTCATTTACTATCTGATTAGAGGAAGCATTCCATTTTTTTCTTAATCCTGCACGGAAAGGCATAAATGTGCATCTCTGATCATTTATTTTTGTAGCTGAAGGGATGTCAAAAAATCTGTCACAGTAACAATTGAAAAATATAATCCAGATTGTATTGGCATTTAAAAACCAACTTCAAGAGATTTTATTATTCAAGGACTGTTTTTACTGTTTATGTCATTAGGCAGATGTTGAATGAGTTTGCTCAGGAAACAGACTGGCTTGCCCTTTCTTCCTTATGTTCAAAACCTCCTAATCGTGGTAATTGTCACTATCAACATTTGAAGTGAATTTTCCATTTTCATTCTCAGATAAAGATGATAGAATGAGGATGCAGCTCTTTTAAACCTATCACATGCCAGATAGTAAACCCTACTGAATTCAATTAGACTTCTTCTGACTATATATGAGATGATGCTGGGAAAATAGAAAGAAAGGTGATGGATAAGTGTTCTGAAAAATCTAAGTGCGAAATAGAGCCAATTTGGTGCAGCCATTTGGTCTAGCCATTCAGGCTAGAAATTGAGATACTGTGGGTTCTAATGTCACCACCTTAGGCATGAAGCCAGTCACTTTCTATCTGCTCCAGGAAGGAAACAATGGCAAACTATTTCTGAAAAACCTTGCCAAGAAAACCACAGGGACTTCCCCAGGCAGTCTGTGAATCAGAGACAATTGAATTGGAAGAAACCAGAAGTGCTGAATGAGTGACTTATGACCACAATTGAGCCCAAAATGTATGTGGCTAAGCAAGGCAGTTGTTCAGTGAGTGGTACTTCCTTTCACAATCTTTTTTGCTTACAGTTGTTAAATAAATCACTGCAATGAATCATGTGGTTGTTAAGTGAACTACACTTAGACTTATATACCGCTTCACAGTGTTTTACAGTCCTCTCTAAGAAGTTTACAGAGTCAGCATATCACCCCCAACAATCTGGGTCCTCATTTTACTGTCCTCAGAAGGATGGAAGCCTGAGTCAATCTTGAGCAGACCAGGATCAAACTCCTAGCTATAGGCAGAGTTCGCCTGTAATACTGCATTCTGACCATTGTGCCACCATGGCTTTTATCTACTAGTTGAAAAAGAACACTCAACAAACTAATTCTAAAGTTGCTGTGCATGTCTTGAAAATTGCATTTATTTATTTATTGTATTTTATTTATTTATTCTGGGCATTTTAGTGCTTTTATAAATAACTCAAGGCAATGAACATACCTCATACTCCTTCCTCCACCTGTTTTCCCCACAACATCCACCTCCCACCCCACCATAAGGTGAGTTGGGCTAAGAGAGAATGACTGGCCAAAAGTCACCCAGTTGGCTTTCATGCTTAAGGCAGAACTAGAATTCATTATTTTTCATTCTTAGCTTGGTGCCTTAACTGCTAGACCAAACTGGCTCTCAAATAATTCCCACTGAACAAAGAAAAACTAATTTCAAAGTCATTATAAGGGAAAAAAAGAAAGGCTGGAAAGGATAATTGACATCCAAAATCTCAAACAATGACAATATTTAAAAATAGATACACTCATCAATAAGTTGTTTACGTAATATAATTGAAGTCCATGAAGAGAGAGACACCTGGGTCCAAGTTACTTTCCAAAAGATTTTTTTATGTTTTGTGTGTTGTGTGTATATGTCTTTTGGGGGAGAATTAGTTAAAAATTGTAGAAATATAGATTGAGAATAATGGTAACTAAGTCAGAAAGAAACAGATGAAATAATAATAATGATATTGAATAAGAGTAAAGAGAAGTAAAGAGAAATTGAATAAGAGGTTTTGGTATGTTGTATGGAAATGGTTTAAAACAGAATTATAATTTATCTGACTTGTTAAATTGACAATGAAAAAAGGTTTAAACATGTAATGAATAATGACAATTTGTGTGTTTTAAAAATTAATAAAACTTGTTTAAAAAAAAAAAAATAAGTTGTTTACGTAGAAATTTTTCTTCTACAGACTTTTGGGCTGAGCACAGAAAACTGAACAGAATCAGGACTGTTGTGATTGCCTTACATATTGGAGAATCAGATTGACTGACTGACTGATTGATTGATTGATTAAGAACTATCAAGTGGGGGCTTCCGGTGGCACTTCCATTGGTGACGGACTGGAGACCACAATCGTGTGTGGCTTTGATCCATGTTTGCCCTGTCAGAGGATCCCGAACGGGACTGGATCCACCTCAGAGGGGTGGGGAAAGAGGGGAACACCACCAGCTGGGTTGAGGGGAGCTGTATCTCCCCTCCCTGGCTAGGTACATTTCCCTCGAAGACAGGAATAAGCAGCAGTCTTTAATGGCTGCCCTGAAGATGGGAAGCTTTCTGTGAATTAAGGTTTGTGCTGGAATGGTGAAGAAATGGACAGCATAAAAACCAGACATAACTCATAAAGATACCCCAGAATTAAGGTATAAAGAATTTTTATAAAAGGGTTATAAAGCGGCGACCAGAGAGAGAAGAAAAATGGGTGGAAAAAAATAAAAGAGGATTTGAATTTTGACAGGAGCTAAATTAAAAGAGGAAGCTGGAAGAAAATTTGGATGAATATGTGATTCTGGCACTAAATAGGCAATTCAATGCTGAACTTGAATGTGCCAAAAAGAAATAATTTACAATTTGGATTATTGAATTTTTGAACCCTAAATACCTCAAATAAAAAGGAAAAAAAAGTGGAAAGAAAGGGTGGAACTTGGATGTTATAGAGAACACAACCTAATGTTAAAAGAAAATTACAGTGACTTTTTTAAAAAGTGCCTGGTTCTTTCAAAACTACAACTTGATAAAAAATAAGAGGAACTTTGTTATAATAAAAGAGAAACATTGAAAAGTGAAAAGTGAAACACAGAATATTAAAATAAAAGAAAGAAGCATGAAGAAACTACACTGGGACTGTTTGGTGATCTTGGCATAAATTTAAAACATGGATATTGGACTATTTGATGAATTTTGGGGAAAAAACTTAAAGAAGAATTAATAGAAGTTGATCGTTGGAAATAAAAATCAAAGATGCTGGTCGAATTGAATTACTGGACAATTGGCTTGGAGTTAAATACTAAAGAAAGGGATAAAGAAAATATAAAAGAAGTGTTTGAAAATGGCATAACTTTTCTTGGAACTAAAAATGGAACTAAGAAACATAAAAAAAATGCTAAACAAAAGGAATGAATCATGCTGTATTACCTTACTGTTGTGTAATTCTAAATTCTAATTATTAGAAATGGCAATTCTTGAGAAAGAAGAACAACAAGAAGTGCCAGAAGGGAAGGAGTTAATTAAGGAAGAAGAAGCCAGCTTCAACGAACAAAAGGAGCAACAACCATCAAAATGAAGGGGAAAAATGGGAATTAAAACTTGGAGGGTTGATGAGGCAATTAAAAAGGGAAATGTCTTGAAAGCCAAACAAAGAAAAAGGAAACAGCAGAAAAGGGAATTACAGAAGAAAGTCTTAAAGAGGGGGGGGGGGGAGATAAAAATTGGAATAAGAAAAGGAAGGAAAAAAACTAGGGCATTCAAAACCTTTGCTGGACCAATACTTGAATTCAGCTCTGCTGTCTGGAATCTGCACTGTATATCAGACATAAATACAATTGAGAGAGTCCAGAAGTTCTCAACAGAATACCCTACAGCACCAGACTTGAGATTCTAGGTTTAGACAACCTTGAACTACACCGACTAAGATTGGACTAAAGCATAGTACATAAAATCATATGTTACAACGTCTTACCAGTTAATGAATATTTCAGCTTTAACAACAACAACAACAACAGAGCATACAACAGATATAAACTAAATATAAACCACTCCAAACTCGATTGCAGGAAGTATGATTTCAGCAACAATGTCTGGAACTCACTACCTCATTCTGTTGTCACTTGCTCAAACCCCCACTCTTTTACCCCCAAACTAACCTCTATTGACCTCAACCCATTCCAAAGAGGTCTGTCTGTAAGAGGCATGTATAAGCACGCAATCGTACCTACCGTCCCTGTCCTATTGTCCCCAATTATTAGTTCCTATTTCTTGTATTTAAACTTATGTTTATTGTTGTTTCTGTTGTATTGTAAGCTTTTGACAAATAAATAAAATAAATAATAATAAAATGAATGGGAAAAGATATAATAAGAGAAAGAACCAGAAAATAAGGAGATATGGAAATTGAACAAAAATAATTAGAAATTGTTTAGGCAGGAGACATAGAGACAATGGGTAGATAAAGATCAATTCTGCAAGGTAATGTGTTATAATACATAAGAATGTAGCTTTTAAATGTGAATGAAACTCTCTTTAATTGGCTTTTTATTTAAATATTGTTGTTAATTTATATATGGATAATAAAACAAAGAATACAGTTAAAATGAATTATGAGGATCCTAGTGAAAAGACTAATACCAGTTTCTATAATTAACTGAACAGATCAATAAAGTTGAAACAACAAATTATTTAGAAAGTAATTGAGGAGAATACCATGTGGAATCTTGCTTAATGTGTGTGTGTGTGTGTGTGTGTGTGTGTGTGTGTGTGTGACATAGTAGTTAGGAGATTATTGTTATTAAACTAGAATGTGATAATTATATAGGGATTATATTATGATAAATTTTGATTATGGATTAAAGGGATGTATTAATTGAGGGATGTATAAGAAAAAAGTGTGGCCCACTCTAATTAATACTTAAAGGGGGAATTTTTTGGGAAATATAGATTTAAGATGGAATTTATTGAATAACGAAATAAAAGTATATGACAAAATTGCAAATGTGACAGATAAAAGTATAAAGGTATAATGAATTTAGAATTAAAAAATTAGAATTTTAGACTATAGAATAAAATTTGAGAACATTTGTAGAAAAAGGAATTATGATAAGATATAAATTGAAAATGAATTTAATAAGTGTAAAGAAAATAAGAATAATGGAAAAAATTTACTGGAAAATGGAAGCAATTATATGATATAGAATTGAATGTGAAAGATAAATATGTACTAAGGTCATGTGGAACCACGTTGTTCACTTTAAAAAAATGTTTTTAAAATATAAAAATAATAAAAATGTATTACAAAAAAAAAAAAAAAAGAACTATAAAGTGAGCATTGCCGCTTAGCAACCACATAAATAGGTTTTCTCCAAGAATGAGGTTGTGATATACTGTAGGTTCTTTTTCATGGAGAGCTCATTTTACTATTCAATTTCCACTACTATCCTTATGGCTGGAAGTGGTCAGTGATAGAATGGTAGGAAACATATTTCAATTTTTGTGTCCAACTGACATACCGGGAAAGATCCTCCTTAGACCAACTAAAATTTCCACATCGTTGTCAGTTCATAATGCAGAAATAACTTTGACATTGACGTGCCATTAGAGGATTGTAAAATTATTTACTCAGGTTAAATACTGGCATCTTCGTCCAACATAAAACCTGAAAACAGAGAGTTGGATAGGCAGTGCACATACAACAAAACAAACAGCTTCCCCTCCACTACCACAAAGAATCACACCAAAGCATTACCAGAGCAACTCTTTCATAATGAGGTTACTTTACAGCTATCACTGTGCTGTGAGTTAGCATTAAACAAGCCACAACAAGCAAAAATCTTAGATGTGTTGTTTCAATAATTACTGATGTTGAACATTGCTAATTTTAGATAAATGTCAGAATCACTTTATTCCTGACACTTGAAATGGGTAGGCTTTTTTTATTAGAAAATGTTATAAATTGTTTGCATTTTTCCTAACTACAAAGGGAGATTCTAAAACAAGCAAGCTAAATACAGTATTTTGAAAGGATCTTATATCCAAAACGTAACACATATTGATTTGAAGGTAATATTACTGGTTATATAATCAAAGGCATTCATTAAAAAGATGTTACAAAACCTCTTTGTACATTTTATAATAATAACAACAACAGCAGCAATAACAACAACATCCAGTTTTGCTTATTCTAAGTCCTTGGTAAAAACTCGATACGTAGACAAAAATGGCAAACCCAATCCGAACATCTAGCTGACTGTGTGAGGAGGATAATGAAGAAGATGATGATGATAATATAATAATACATCAAGAAATTGCAGCTTCCTGCAATTACACCAACAGAACTGCAAAAAACTTGGAACATCGTACATTTTAAGGTGATGGTATTAACCATCAGCTCCAGTCAATGATGTTTGTGATATATTTTTAAATGTTCAGT
Source organism: Notechis scutatus (assembly GCF_049901735.1). NCBI lineage: Eukaryota > Metazoa > Chordata > Lepidosauria > Squamata > Elapidae > Notechis > Notechis scutatus. The sequence continues at coordinate 103,020,440 of NC_142009.1, forward strand.
TGACTGAGTTTCATGTTTAATGAATAATAATAAGAAATAATAATAAGAAATAAAAATAAGAAGAAATAATAATAATAATAAGAAAGCACAAAATAATTTAGCTAGGACATCGGCATGCACTTTGGAATTGACAAATGTGCAATAATGGCAATCAAAGCAGGCAAGGTCATAGAAGATGATGAAATAGAACTTGAAAATGAAAAAAATGATAAAGGCAATGAAACCAGAAGAAGGCTTAGGGATTTTAGAAGCTTCTGATTTAATACATAATAAAGTCAAGGAATCAACTTGTACCAAGTACATTCAAAGAATTCGCAAGATTTTAAAGTCCAAATTGAGTGGTGGAAACATCATAAAAGCAATAAATACCTGGGCTATACCTGTAGTTCAATACTCTGCAGGAATAATTGACTGGTCCCAGATGGAGGTGGACAATTTGGATAGAAAAACAAGGAAGCTTATGACTATGAATCATGCCTTGCACCCTAAAAGCAATATTGATCGATTATATTTACCAAGAGAAGAGGGTGATCAAGGTCTCCTACAAGTAAAGCAGACTGTAGAAGAAGAAAAACACAGCTTGAATGACTACATCCAGAAAAGTGAAGAGCCAATGATTAAGGAAGTACATAAAGGGGGCCGTTTGTAGACAGCCAAGTCAAAAGCTGAATACAAAAAAGAAGTAATTGAGAAGTGAACTGAAAATTGGAAAAGCAAAGCTATGCATGGCCAATACCTGAAAAGTATTGAAGGCGAAGCTGACCAAAAGCTTACTTGGAACTGGCTAAAATCAGGAATACTGAAAAAAGAAATGAAGGCTTTATTTTGGCTGCTCAAGAACAAGCCTTAGCCACAAATTGCATGAAGGCAAAGATTCAGTATGTCACCACCAACAGCAAATGCCGCCTCTGTAATGAGAAAGATGAAACAGTTGACCATTTAATGAGTGGTTCAGGAAAATTTACAAACTGACTACCTAGAATGCCATAACCGAGTTGCTAAAATCATTCACTGGAAACTGCCAAAAGTTTGGATTTGAGTATAGTAACAACTACTGGGAACATCAGGTTGAAAAGGTTCTGGAAAATGAAAAAGTCAAGATCTTGTGGGACTTCAGAATTCAGACTGACAGGCACTTGGCCCACAACGTACCTGACATAACAATAGTTGAAAAGAAAAAGGTTTGGTTCATTGACATTGCAATTCCTGGTGATGCATGAATTGAAGACAAACAGCAAGAAAAAAATCACAAAGTACCAGGACTTACAAATTGACGTTGAGAGACTTTGGAAAAAGAAATTGTGTTATCCCAATTGTAATTGGATCCCTTGGAGCAATACCTAAAGGGCTACCTTGCTATTTGGAAATTCTGAATTTATCAGACTTGAATACCCTGATTCTATAAAAAAAAACCACCCTACTTGGAACAGCTTATATCCTCCAACGCTACCTTAACAGTTCCTAGATCCTTGGTTAGGACTTGAGCTGTTGAGCTACCAACCAGCCCCAAAGGCTGTGAATCTCACCAAAGATTAACAACAAACAACAACAACAACAACATTAATTCTTCACTGTTACATAGATCTATAAACTGTATGCCCTTCCTATGTGAATGCCTGGTTTCTGCCTTATATTATGTCATTTTTCTTAATATGCTTCTTCCAAATCATGCAAAATGCTTTTACACTGTCTCTACAAATGAACTAAGTCATTAATGATAGGAGGAGAAAAGGATGATAGGAGGAGCAAAGGATGTGAAGGCAATGAATGCTTACCCCGGGCACCTATTTCCTTGAGAACTGACAAGGATATTTGGAAGTGGAAGGGCAGTGCTCTTTGGCTGACTTGTCAAATGAATATGGCATGTGGAAGAAGACAAAGGAAGACAATTTAACTTTGTTGAAGGAACATATAAAAGTATTTGATACCTTCTACAATGTTCATCATAGGATCATCTTCTTTCTCCTGCTCTTCAGCATCCTGCTCAGCATAGATTGACTGGGCTGATGTTTATGTTAGTCTTTCCCATTCTAATGCCTTTCAGATGCATTGAATTAAGTCTTCCCCAAACTTAATAATGCTATACTATTATTTCTGGTACTCCAGTGAGGAGTTCAATTCAGATGGATCATTGTGCCTGCCAGTGCAGATCTGTTCTGCATATGGATGACATTCAGACCTATTGTTGTTCATTCTACAAATGACACTTGGGCAGTTTGTTTTCTCTTTCTCTTGTTTTAACGATACAGCTGGAAAACAAATAGGTCTGCAAGTAGAAAGTTAATATTAGTATGAATGTAATTCAGTGACAGAGTGCTGGATCCCAGAGCATTAAATCTCTTAAAAAATAATTTTAAGTAAAAAAAAGTTTTTCATGCAATAAAAGCAGCACAGATTTTAAGTCAAAAGTAAGACAAGTAAAAGAAAGCAATAAGTATGTGAGGAAAAAAATAGAGGAACAGAAAAAAGGAAATGTTACAAAGAAGTAGTTTTCCACCTTCTTAACAGTGGTTATACATTTGTTTTCATTTTACCTTTGTTGAGGTAATTCCCCATTAGGAGAATGAGTGCACACAGGGAGACGTAGTGAAAATAGTGAAGAATAACACACAACTAGCACACAAATACACTGTATAGTAAAATGTAGGTTTTTACTTCCAGTAAATGGTTAAGCAAAGTCCAACAAGCAGTCCAAGTCATATACGGTTAAAGCAGTCAGTTTTCAGTCCAGGGATAATCCAATAACAAAGTCCAGTATCAAAAACAGTTCAGTAATAGACTCACATCAATCAAAGAATAATGATGATCAGCAACAGTCAATAAGGAAAAATGCAGGAACAGCAACGCTCTCTGGGAAACCAGGTTTCTGGCTCCATCTTATGGCCATTTGAGGAACCATACCCAATTACAATTTTAGCATTCCCTTAAAGAGACAGTATTAAAATGTCTATCCTGGTTTATATATTTTCAACCCAACTGTTAGGTGACTTACATTCCTAACATTCTCCCCTTTGGGTAGGACAATATATACAACCTTACATTCTAAGTCCATAATCCTCACAGCAAGCCTTATGCTTTACAGAGCCTTGGGCCTTTGTAAAATGATCTGCGATGTTATTCTCTGACATGCAGTACTCCAGTTTAATCATTTTACTTTGCACACATTGTCTCACATTTAAACATCTTAAATCTGTGTGTTTTGTTCTTGTCTTTACAGCAAGATTTGAAGCCATCTGTATTGCTGATTGGTTGTCTTCATAAACAACAATATAATCTGTTACATCAATTCCCATATCAATCAATAGTTGCTTATAATAAACTAAATCTGTACATAATAAAGACAAACATGAGAATTCAGCCTCCATTGTTGATAAACTTAGATGTTTCTGTCGAATAGACCTCCATCCAATCAACACCTTTCCTAATAATACTACAGTACCTGATGTAGATTTACGTGTATTTACATTTGTAGCAAAACTTGCATTGGCATATGCAGTTAGACTTAGTTCATCCTTAGGCTCCAAATACAATGCATAATGCATTGTTTGTTTGAGATATCTTAACACACGTTTAGCAGCTTGCCAGTGCCTTTCAATTGGCTCAGCAATAAAATCGCTAATTGGTATGGTGGATTGACATTTGAAAAATGAGACACAGGGAAATGTCTTGAGAAAATGCCAACCCTGAGAGAACTCAGGTAGCAGTATTTATTGAGAAAAAACACAAGCAAAATATACAGTATGCATATTCAGAAAACAATGACCTCAACAGGAGATTACTTCACCAGCATGAGAACACACAATCTTGGAAAGTCCCAGATGTTACCTTGCTAGGATGAGATCATACAGCCACGGAAAGTCTCATGGGAAAGCACAACTGTGTACCTTGAACTTTCACCCATTTTCCTGTTCCTTCTAAACTTGCAGAATCAAAACAGGATGAGGCACTCTGAGCAAAGATACTCCTACCCCCACCAAGAATGCCCACATCTCCCTAGACTTACTGCTAGTATTCAAAGGCCTTACAGAAAATGATAAAATGATCAATAAATTATATTACCACATTCCCTCCTTTTTTATTTATTCAAAGATAGGGGGTGTTTTAGTGGCATAGTACACAGTTCCCTCACGACCTGATCCCACACGCCGGAAAACTGAAGTACACATTTGTAATAGATTAGGAATACATTGAATAAAACAACATAATAAGATACATATAGCAATAATAATAACAACCCCTTGCAATAAGGAGCGAAACCATGATCCATCAGGAAGCCAGGACCACAGACTGTCCCAGAATGATGCATTAAACCCATCAGCTCCAGATTGATGCTGAGCAATACGATCTTCCATGTCCTGAACAGTCTTTGTAATGTTTGGCTTATAATTATGTATAAAAACACAACAATGCGAATGAATTAAAGCACAAACTCCTCCTTGGGCAGCTAACATAATATCTAAAGCATATCGATTTTGCAAAGTAACTTTACGAATTTCAGACATTTCTACATTAATCATCTTAATATTCTTTATAGTATCATTAAACATAGCAACAGTAAAATTATTTAAAATATGAATATCCCTATAGTTCATAGCAATTCCCAAAGGCGGGATGAGACCTCGAGAAATTTGTGTCCATAGATTACCTCCCATGGTTAGGATCTGGAATTGCTCTGTTGTAGCACAAGACAACTGTTTTCTCCAGGTTGCATTCTTTATTAAATCTTTTTCCTCGAAAGGCACTCCATGCAATGTTAGTCCTTCTCCCACTCTCCCAGGAAGGTGCATACACAACCAACAATTGGTGATGTTCAAGTTTTTGGCAGTTGTGCGCAAATCTTTAATGTAATTATTATCTGTCCACAAATCATCGCCCAAATCTCCGGCACGCTGAACATGCTGTCGCTGCTCTCTCCGCACCCGAGCAGCCCAGGACAGATTAGGCAGAATCAGCAGGATCAGGAACCACAGATGCGCCATCCTGCTCCTCCGAAACTTCCTTCACAGGTGCCTGCGAATGATCAGGTCGAACACACCGACCAGGAACCCAACGAATTTGACCAAGATGTTCAACTGCTGCATAACCACGTCCCCACGTTATCAGCTCAGCAGGAACCCATGCCGGATCCGGAAGGAACCGCACCAACACCCGAGGTCTCACCACATCTGTAGAAGGAGAAGAAAAATGCCTGCTGGCCGCGCTCGCAGGGGGTTACCAGACAAATTTAAAAAATTTAAAGTATATAAAGCTAGATTTAATTGATCTTGAATCGCCGGAAGCCCCAGGAGCTTCCCTCCTTTTTTATTTAATTTAGTCAACATGGTCTTGAGCGTGGCATTTGAGCAACAAAACACACATTCACACGCTGCTCCAAACATCCTTGTAACAGCAAAAGCAATCTTAAAATATCAGGTGATATTCCAGGAGACAAATAAGAACCTGCTACAAAGGGTAACAAATTATACACATACAATGAATCCACTATTAAATTAAAATCCTGATTATGAAAATTTTGAAAAGCCAAAACTACAGCAGCAAGTTCTGCCTGCTGGGCAGACTTCTGCTCTGAAGTCACTTTTGTATGCCAAATTCCAGATTTATCTTTCCAAACACAAGCACCAAAAACTTTCCCTCCATCAGTAAAAACTGTAGGAGCATCTGATATGCCCAATGGTATCCTTTCTTACATTTTGGGCACACTGATTTAGGCCGAACACCCTGTCCCATTGATCTCTTATTCTGCTGACTTTGACCTCCTCCAGGAGCCCGACACATTGCGCTTTAAAATGTCCAGGCTTCCCACAATTGAAACAATTCCCCTTTTGAGCATGTCCTGCTTGTAAAGCCAGAGCTAAAGTCTCCATGTTAAAAGACTGACTCCCTACCTTTCTACATGCATTAATCAAATCCGCGATTTCTCGCTCTCCACTTGCTATAAGTGGATTTAAAATCTTTTTGCAATCTGTGTTAGCTTGTTCTACTGCTAACTTAAAAAGCAACTCTTTCTGGGCGAATTGATTATCAATTTGTCTTTCAATAGCCAATTTCAGTCTGCTAATGAAATTTTCATAGGGTTCATTGTTCCCTTGTTTGATGTTAGTAAAGGTCTTCTCACCACCTTCGCCGTCAGGGAGAGCCCCTACGGCTTGAAAAATTATTTGTGGGAGAAGAACGAACCCTTCCTCAGGCATACCATCTCTCTGTTGTTCCACTGTTGTAAAATTACCAGCTCCGTAAAGCTGATCTGGGGTAACATTTGCTGTTCCCCTCTGGACTGCCAGCTGTCTCCATTTCTGATCTAACACCAAATATTGAGCTGGAGTTAAAATCATATTCAACAGAGCTTTCCAGTCAGCTGGAATCATTTTATTTCCATAACCAACTGCTTCTAACAATGCCTGAGTATATGGCGTTCTAACACCATATTCTTTTGCTGCTTGCTTAACTTCCCTCAAAATCCTGAGAGGTAAAGGCTTCCACTCCCGCTGCGGATTTAACGCAGCGTCCATGACAATTTCCACTGGATTAAGTTGAACTTCTACTCCAAACTCCACCAAATCATCTCCTGATAATTCCCCTCTATTCTTTGCTTCTTGAATAGCTGCAGTAACTGCATCCACCTGAACCCTTAAAGGTAAACTTTTATCCTCTGACAAAGTATTTCTAGCGCCGGACAGTCCCCAGATTTATCTGGAGGTGCCGTCGGCGGCAACAACGCATCCGCATGGTAAAGCGGCAAACCTTCTTCGGGGGTGCTAGGAGCGGTTGTTCATAAGTAGCTAACGCATCCATAATCACCCTCCAGGTTAACAAAATTGAAGAAGGGGCACGAGGTTCCTCGTGCAAAAATTTCCCTATCTTTTCCAGGACTCTACTTTAATACTACCTCCCTCCGGATATGACTTAATATTTTTCCAAACATACTGTAGTAAGTCCTCAATTTCTTTCTTTCCTACAGCACAACCCCTACTGCCAATTCCAAACCCAAAACTATTCCCAATGATCCCTCTCAATTCCCTGATGTGCTCTTTCTGAGCCTTCGAGAGATCTCCCCCCATACTCACGAAAAGAATCTATCTTCGTCCAGCAAAGAAGATGAGGGCCCAGTCGACGTCCGCGACGATGAGTATAGGATGCGGGAAACGTATAGCCTTCCAGCTATCACGTCGGGGTCACCATTTATGGTGGATTGACATTTGAAAAATGAGACACAGGGAAATGTCTTGAGAAAATGCCAACCCTGAGAGAACTCAGGTAGCAGTATTTATTGAGAAAAAACACAAGCAAAATATACAGTATGCATATTCAGAAAACAATGACCTCAACAGGAGATTACTTCACCAGCATGAGAACACACAATCTTGGAAAGTCCCAGATGTTACCTTGCTAGGATGAGATCATACAGCCACGGAAAGTCTCATGGGAAAGCACAACTGTGTACCTTGAACTTTCACCCATTTTCCTGTTCCTTCTAAACTTGCAGAATCAAAACAGGATGAGGCACTCTGAGCAAAGATACTCCTACCCCCACCAAGAATGCCCACATCTCCCTAGACTTACTGCTAGTATTCAAAGGCCTTACAGAAAATGATAAAATGATCAATAAATTATATTACCACAATTGGTTAACAGAGTATGCTATATCTGGCCTTGACCCATTACTGAGATAAGATAAGCTACCAATCAAAGACTGATAAATGTTCTTATCAAAAACAGGACTTTGAACATTACTGTGGCTAAACTCCTGGCTCATCAGTGTTTTAGCCAGTTTACAAAGTTCCATTTTAAAACTTTTTAGTAATTGGTTAATTTTATCTGCCTGTGAGATTTTGTATCCTCCCCTAGTTCTATCTATCTTTAAACCAAGATATTGTTTAATTTTTCCTAACTGTTTTATCTTAAATTTCTTCTCTAACAGTGACATTATATTAGTAGCTTCTTGTTCAGTTTTGGTGATTAATGCTATGTCATCAGTAAACAATAGCAACAATGAAACTACACCATCACTTTCCTTTTTAAATAAACATGGATCAGCCATGCCAGCTACAAAACCTATCTTAGTTAATTCCTTAACTATACACTGTTTCCACTCATATCCTGATTGCTTCAAGACATAAAGACTCTTTTTCAATCTCCAGCAATCAGTTGTATTATCATTTTTGATACCTAAAGGTTTCTTTAAATATATAGTGTGTTGCAACGGTGCATGCAGATATGTCGTCTCTACATCTAAATGATTTACAATATATTTCTCCTTAGCTGCCCACACTAATGCTGCCCTTAATGTAGTAGCCTTCAGACTAGGTGCAAACACCTTGTCGTAGTCGTTTGCTGTCTGATCAAACCCTTGTGCTACTAACCTGGCTTTATGGATAACAGTCCCATCCACACCTGTCTTAAGCTTATAAATCCTATGGCTTAGGCTTATACCCTATGGCATGTTTACCTGGTGGTAACTTGACATTTTCATATACATCCAACCTTTGTAAGGATTTCAGTTCCTTATCCATAGCTTCCTGCCAAGCAGCCTGATCCTTAGCAGGATACAGTTTCAGTTCATTATAGTTACCAGGATCTGTATTCACTTGGCACACAACACTTGCCTGATATCTATCTGGTGATTGTGTTACTCGGGTTGAATGTCTTGGTAATACAGGGCTTACTGTTGGACTCTCCTGTTCCACCTGCTCCTGTTCTTCTACCTCCTCCTGTGCCTGTTCTTCCTCTTTAATGGCTATTGATGGTTTAACTATTTCATCTTTAGGGACTACTTGGGTGTCAATTATAACATCATTGCTGTATTACTGTTCCAGTTTATGCCACCCAACGTGCTCAAGAAATTTAGCACTAGCACTACAGTAAACATGAGCTGTGCCTGGATCCCAAAATCTAAATGATTTATGGTTGGCCTCGTAACCTACAAAAAATAATTTCCTAGCTCTATGTTGCCCCTTTAGTCTTACTTGTAAGGGAATATGCACCCATGCTGGAACTCCAAATGTGTGTAGATAACTTAAATTTGGTTTTCTGCCATGCCACCGAGTGAATAGCAATTCATCAGTTGTTGTGTTAACTACATTTTTCAACACATGGTTGCTATACATTATGGCTTCACCCCACAGTGTTTCAGGCAAACCTGAATCAGATAACATAGTGCGAGCCATGGCTTGTAACGTTTGCCCTCTTTGTTCGACAAATGAGTTATATTGTGGTCTGTAAGGTGCAGAACATTTATGCTCGACACCAGCCAATTTCAGCATAGTTTGGAATCTATTATTAATAAACTCAGTCCCGTTATCAGTAACTAGCATAATTACCCTATGTTTCATTTTTTCTCTCAGCCAATTCAAGAAATGTTGGAATGTTTCTGGTTTGTTTTTCATGAGATAGCAGAAACCATATCGCGAGTAATGGTCCATTATACTCAAAACATAGCAGGCACCTCCCAAACTGGGTTTCTTAGGACCAATTATATCAGCAAAAACAACCTCTAAAGGTTCTTTGGTCTTAAACCCATTAAGTCTGTTTGCTGGAGTAATCTTGCTTTTCCCCTGGCTACAGGAATTACAGTTTAAGTACTTACTACAGGGTTTTAATTTTACTCCCTCTGACAATTCAACAGTTTGTTTCAGCACTTTGAAATTAATGTGCCCCAGACGTCTATGCAGTAAATGTATACATTCGTCATGTGGCTTAACGTTATTATGAACCAAGTTAGCCATCTTCAACTGGTCATCATGTATAACATATAAATCATTCTCTAAAGTAGCAGTAACACTTTTACCCTCTTTCTCTATTATACAGTTATCTCCCCTAAAGGTTACTACGTAACCAATACTAACTAAAGCCCTTACTGATAACAAATTAAATTTCAGTTTAGGTACATATAACATAGATAAATGCTCATTTATACATGAACAATATGCAGTACCTTCACCAGATGCTTTCATGTTCTATCCATTTGCCAATGATACATGTTGCTTACTCGAAGACATCTTTATAAACCTCTCTCTATTTCTTGTAATGCACTGCAATGCTCCATTATCAACTACCCACAAATCATGGTTTACAGTTGAATTGTTAGACATAGCTAAACTAACATTCTTCTTAGCCTTCTGGTGATTACCAGTATTCTGTCATTTTCCCTTCTTACAGAATCTAGCTATATGTCCTCTAGCCCCACAAGAAAAACATTTCCTAACAGTATAGGCAGTTGAAAACAAATCCTCTTCTTGTGGTTGTTCCTTCCTCAGTTGGTCCCTATCCAGTCGTCTTCTTGCTTCTTCTAACAACCTTCCGGTTATGTCAGTCAATGTCAGTTTATCTCTGGGCAGTACTTCCAGTGAAGATACATAATCATCATAACTTTCATCCAATGAGGAAAGAATGATATAAACTTGATGCAGCTCTGAAAATATCAGTTCCTTTTTATGTAGCTCTTGAAAAGTTCTTTTCATGAAGTTCAAATGAGCTAACATATCTCCACCTTTCAGAAGACGTGCTCTAAACAGTTTACGTGTAAGATGTATGTGTGCGCCTACACTGTCACGAACATAAATCCTCTTCAAATTCTCCCAACACCTAGCAGCAGATTCTTCTCCATGAATATGGACTAGCTGCTGGTCACTCAGTGTTAGTCCAATTATACAAAGAGCTCGTTCATTGTTCCGTTTAAAGTCAGCTGACTTCTTGGCATCGTCCTCATCATCTGGATCCCAAGCATTTACATCGGATGGATCCTGAACTACAGTCCATAACCCTTCCTTACGCAGAAGTAGACTGCACTTCATAGACCAGGAAACATAGTTTGTTCCATCCAACCGGGTTATCAGTGATAGACTTGTTGACAGGTCTTGTGCCATCTTTACCAGGACAGTAACCCACAATTAAACAGTAAACAGCTATCTGTATATGGTACTGTGTATTCACACTAACTCTCAGTTATCTGAGCCTGGTATGGCCTGGGCCCATAACCAGTGTTGAGGTAATTCCCCATTTGGAGAATGAGTGCACACAGGGAGACGTAGTGAGAGTAGTGAAGAATAACACACAACCAGCACACAGATACACTGTATAGTAAAATGTAGGTTTTTACTTCCAGTAAATGGTTAAGCAAAGTCCAACAAGCAGTCCAAGTCATATACGGTTAAAGCAGTCAGTTTTCAATCTAGGGATAATCCAATTACAAAGTCCAGTATCAAAAACAGTTCAGTAATAGACTCACATCAATCCAAGAATAACGATGATCAGCAACAGTCAATAAGGAAAAATGCAGGAACTGCAACACTTTCTGGGAAACCAGGTTTCTGGCTCCATCTTATGGCTGTTTGAGGAACCACACCCAATTACAATTTTAGCATTCCCTTAAAGAGACAGTATTAAAATGTCTATCCTAGTTTATATATTTCCAACCCAACTGTTAGGTGACTTACATTCCTAACAACCTTCTCTTTCTAAGTCTACACTGTAACTTCCTTTTTCCCCATATTATATCCTTTGTAATTATGAAATTCCAAAATCATAACTTCATTTTATTTACAGCAAAATGTCCATGCAGTGTTTTCAGTCACTAATAAATATAGTAGTTGATTTTCCTCTAAATAAATAAGTTAATTTTGCCACTTGTGTTAGTTCCAACATCTTCACCAACCATTCCTTCATTGTGAGTATTTCAAAGTTTTTCCATTTTTGTGCAATAGTAATCTTACAGCAATAATAATTTGTAAGTATAGTTTTCTATGGCTCTTTACTAATTGTGTATCCATTAATCCCAGCAAAAATGTTTTAATTTTAGTTGAATATTAATCCATTCTTAGCACCAATGTATGTATTTGAACCCAAAATATTCTGTCAAGCATTGCATTCTCATCATATACATTCATAATCATATACGTTCTCACTTTGGATGAGAAGAACCAACTTGGAATGCAAACACAAATTTAAATAAATGCTTGCATCTCATTATGTAGTTCTGTGTTGATGCCCCAATAATGTATGCTTGGACAAAATGAGCATGTGTTGCTCTAACTTAAAAAATACCAATTGTATTTATTTATACCATTCCTTTGGTTTGCATTTCTCCTATGGTCTGTGTAGCTGTCTTAAAATTCCTTGCCTCTGTCTTCGGTTAAAGGCATAACATCCTTCTTTGCACTATTTCTTTCAACTTACTTTAAATCTGATACAAAACTGTTATGTATCCCTGTATATGAAGTAGTGAATTAACTCTTACATATTGCTTTGCATCATGTTTTTGCCCTTTCATAAGGCAAAATTTTGAACCTGCCTGCAAGATGAGATTCATAAACCAAGAGTAGCACACTGTAACAGAATTGCAGAGAAGGAAAATAATACTAATTAGGATTTATTCCCACTGTTTATGTCTGCCAGCAGAATGCACACCAGAGGCAGAAGTGATAGTTTGCATGTCCCACAATTATGCAAACTTATGCAGACAGAGATGTAAAATCCCCATAATTAACCATGTATAGAATTGAACTGTAGGAGTACGAGTCGGGAAGCTGTCACTTCATATCTTGCTCCAGCCTTTGGTAAACTCTGAGCCTTACCCGTATCTGCAAAAGGAGGCTAATCATTTTGAGCTTTGCTATCAGGTTTATTCAGTGCATTCAGCCATTTCACATGACTGTCAAAAAGCCTAAGGTTAATACTAACTATCACTACATGCAAATAAACAAGAGCATTTCTAACATCTCAGGACAATCATCAGTTCTTCCTTTTTTCCCGTCTTTGTTTTAAAACAACTGGAAGTACTGACACAATTCTTTCTTCATAATATACAATCAGTATATTCACAAGTAATTTATACAATACAGGTCTGTTCTTTAAACTGTCTAATTATATTATGTATCTTTTCTCTCATTTTTATAGTAATCTGGCCATTTGGATTTTATTGATGGCCTCTTCAAGTCTTAAATTAACATTCTCCTTGATTTTCTGAATATTTTTTTAACCTCGGACACATTCCTTTTACCAGCCATAAGCACTTTCCTAATATCTGAAGCAGAGTAACATTTAACTTTGACTAACACTGAATCAATTTTAGATGGGAACATTTTCATACCATCTGAATATTTTTATTGCTTTTGGAATGTATGGGTTTAAATAAATTATGGCAGTATGAATTAGTATTCTTAACTGTTTAAACCCTGGGGTTTTATTACTTTTGAAACGTGTGCAAGTAAATAATTTATTGTAGTACGACTCATAGTTGATTCTAGCACCGATTCTCTGCTAATATTTGTTTAAATGAGATAATGGGCTTTCAGTGAATAATTACCAGGATATACCCACCCAATTTTCACCAAAGCCATAGGAAAGTCTTCTTTGGAATAGGAAATTCACTTCCTTGCATTGTGAAGACTGTTTGTTGTTTAATTTTTTTATATCTAGAATTCCCTCAAACAATTTCATATAACTTTGTGATTTAAAATATAACATAGATGTATAGAAGGCTGTTTGCAGAAGGCAGGCCAAGGAGAGAAGAGATTAAAGAGGTGGCTGGGTTTAAAAATAAAATAGGCTTTTAGTCTTCCCTGAGATCTTAGCCTGAAAACTTTTCCCCAAGCAAACCTTATTTTATGACAGTAAAATAAATCACAAGAGCATTTTGTTTTGTTTTGATGAAGTGGTCCACACTGAATGATCACAGTACTACGGTTACTATAAACCAGTACCGCTGTTACTAAGTGACACAGTCATTAAGTGAAACATCACATGACTGCAACTTGTGGTTTTACTGCTGGCTTTTCCATTGAATCTGCTTGTTGGTAGCCAACTGAAAAGTACACAAATGGCAATGTGACTATGGGGGCACTGTGAAGGTCATAAATGCCTACCAGTAGTGAAATGCCCAAATGTTCATCATATGAGTCTGGAGACCCTGCAAAGCTCACAAGTGCAATGACTGCTCATAAAGATATTTGTCAGCTCCATTGTAACTTTGAATAGTCACTAAACAGGACAATAGGTAAGTAAGGACTACCTGTAGCCAGTATACATTAGGCACTTCTTCAAATGTCTAGTCCAATCAGGAGAAAATATAGCAGAGAACAAATTCTATACTACATTAGGAATTCTTAAAAATCCCACCAAAGATTATAACTAAGTGCACATGTATATGCATGCACAGTGCACACACATATGTGAGAACCTTGAGCTCTAACTGTCTGATACTATGAGGTCTATTCAAATTCCAAATAAACATGACTTTCTGTACCACTAAGCAGCTGTATTTCTGATACGTATCTAGTTACATGGAAAACATGTACCTTGCATTGAAATTATTTATTTGCATCTTGGAGCTGATGCAAATAGATGCAGATGATACTGTTGGTAATGTTTAAAAGCCTCTTCTAGAAGGGTTTGAGGATATATTAGTGTAAACAAATCCTCCTAGTAATGGTTGGGCTTAGCTAGAGAGAGGGAACAGTGTAATTCAAATTATGCCTGCTCTTCTTATCCTAAACTCTATATGCTAGTTAACATGAAACTTATAAACATTAATTCCTCAGTTGACCAACCTCTCTAAAACTGAACTAGGACTCCACTGACTGTAAGTGTATTTTGATTTGCACAAGCCAATCCCTCCAGTGGTGGGATTCAAATTTTTTTACTACCGGTTCTGTGGGCGTGGTTTGGTGGGAGTTGCATGGCTTAGTGGGCATGGCTTGGTGGGCATGGCAGGGGAAGGATATTGCAAAATCCCCATTCCCTCCCTCACTCCTGGGGTAAGGTTACTGCAAAATCCCATTCCCTCCCCATCCCACTAACCTGCTTTCCAGCTCCATTCTCCTGTGCAGGGCAACAAAAGAAGATCCAGCCAATCAGCTGGGATTCAGGAGGCAGAGAATAGATGGGGGCAGGGCCAATCAGAAGTGGTATTTGCCGGTTCTCTGAACTACTCAAAATTTCTACTACCGGTTCTCCAGAACTGGTCAGAACCTGCTGAATACCACCTCTGATTCACTCCATTCTCTTGGACTCACTAAGGAGAGAGCCACAGTCCATGGTCTAAAGCAGAGGTCTCCAAACTTGACAACTTTAAGACTTGAGGAATTCAACTCCCAGAATTCTCCTGGCTGGAGAATTCTGGGAGTTGAAGTCCACAAGTCTTAAAGTTGCCAAGTTTGGAGACCCCTGGTCTAAAGACTGTAAGTAGTCCTTGACTGAAATTCAAAGTCCCTTCATACATTCAGAAATCCTTTTCAAGCCATTGGTATAAACCTCTGGCCAACATTACTCCCTTGCTGTTTTTCCTTTATTGTCATCGCTTCAAGGTAGTGTAGATCAGGAAACACTCCCCAACAACTATGCTATGGGTTAGAATCTCGAAAGCCCACAGCTTTCCCTCTGTCCCCTCTGATCCCTCAAGGCAATGCTGAATGTTTTCCTCATGCCCTTCCCTTCCCTTCCTGAGGCCGTGTCATCATATACATTCTCTTCTATCATTTATTAATAGTTTGGCTAATATTCTTGCGTCCCTTTCTCACGTACATCTTGCATTCTTCTAATTTACCAGCCTGGTGGAGAATATAGAGAACAAACATAGGTGGGGATAGAATAAGAGAACTGAACAAAGGAATGGCAGATTTTTTTTTGTTAAAAAGGGAGGGGGGGAGGATAAGAGAAGGAAGAAGCAAAAAGAAAAAGAAAAAAAGGAAGGGGATGGCTAATTTGTTTCTGAAAACCACTGCTGCCAAATCATTTTGAACCGATTATTCATGAAGGAAAGTCACTCTTGATAGAAATTAAAACCAAAAGTTGCCCAGTCTGCCATATTTGCCTGTCTACTATTGACCTCACCCCTTTCCTAAGAGGTCTGTAGGGGCGTGCATAAAGCGCACCAACGTGCCTACCGTCCCTGTCCTATTGTTTCTCTTATTCTTCTTTTATTTTTCTTATATGTACCCATTTCATGTATTCACAACTATGTATACACTTATACTTATTATCTTGTAAACAATTGGCAAATCAAATAAATAAATAAATAAATAAATATGTACAGTATTTCTGTCCATATCATCCTAATTTGAGGAGGTGAGCTCATACATCTGGATGTGCTTTATCAGTAGTTATTATTATCATTATTATTTTTAGGTGAACACATTTCTATCTATCAGACCAAAAAGCACAGAAGCAAAGATAGACCACTTGTTTTAATAGCATTTTCCCTCCATAAAGCCAGTGAAAAACAATCAGGACTTGTTTTTGTTGCTGCAATATGCATTTGCATACTGCTAAAAATAGTCCCGTGCGCATCTGCATAACAAGAAGTGACCCAACTTGTGTTGAAAATGCCTATAGTCCAAGCAGAATGATCCACAATGGTTATATTATAGTGCTGGCTTGGCAGAAAAGTTAATTCACCCAGTGGTGTCTGTGAGAAATAGTGTGTGGGTGAAGAACGAAGAAAGCAGCTTCATTCCTTTGCGAGGCAAGTCTGCTTTTTGTATATGGCTGGCTGTCGTATTGTATGCCTACCCAAAAGGGACAAAGCTTTCAATCTGATGGTATTGTATGACTTCCAGACCCCCTTGAAGTCACTCTTTCTCAGAATCAGAATAGAATCAGAGTTGGAAGAGTTGGTGGTCTTCGAGTCCAACCCCCTGCTCAAGCAGGAGAGACCCTATATCAGTGATGGCTAACCTTTTCGGCACCAAGTGCCCAAAATGCATGCAAATGGGCGTGAATGCATGCACACGTGTGCAAACCCCCAAAATGCAATGTGTGTGCATCCTTGTGCACGCATCCTTCCCCCTGCACATACACGACAGAGATCCAAAGACCATCTGGCCAGTGGGAGATGCACACGCATGCACGGTGGAGCTGAGCTGGGGTGACAGCTTGCGTGCCCGCAGAGAGGGCTATGCGTGCCACCTCTGGCACATGTGCCATAGGTTCACCATGACGGCCCCATATCATTTCAAACAGGTGGCTGTCCAGTCTTCTTCAAAACCTGCAGTGATGAAGCACCTACAACTTCTGAAGGCACACTGTTGCACCGGTTAATTGTCCTCACTGTTAGGAAGTTTCTACTTAATTCCAGGTTGCCTCTCTTCTTTATTAGTTTCCATACATTTTCTCTTGTCTTGCCTTCTGGTGCTTTGGAAAATAAATTGCCCCCCCCCCCTTCTTTGTGGCAACCTATCAAATCCTGGAATATTGCTATCATGTCCCCCCCTCACTCCTTCTTTTCTCTTGACTAGTCATATCCAATTCTTGCAAGCGTTCTTTATATGTTTTTGTCTCCATCTTAGTTGCAGTATTCCAGGTGTGGTCTTACTAAGGATCTGGCTTTATTAAGTTTGCTTGGATAAAGAAACAAAGGAAACCGTGTAACAATTTTTAAACATTGAACTGCTATGATAGTTCACCTAATTTATTGATAGTTTATACTAAATATATACCATTTGACCCTATTATAATGTATAGGGGGATACATGGGGATAACCTCCTATTAATATGCATTAGCTTGCACTGCATATTGACCTAAATAGATATATCGATATGTGAATATGCATACATATGTTTTATTAGATTTTTACCTCACCTTTACTACTTTATAAATAATTCAAGGTGGTAAACATACCTAGCAGTTCTTCCTCCTCTTATTTTCCTTCCTATTTTCCCTGCAATGTGGGTTAGGCTGAGAGAGAAGTGACTATCCCAAAATCACCCAACTGGCTTTCATGCCTAAGGTAAGACTTGAACTCAGTCTCTTGGTTTCTAGGCCAGCGTACACACACACACACACACACACACACACATTCTTATATGTATACATATATAGATATGACAGATATATCAATGCAATGTTATTTTTCATACTTTTTCATTAGCTTTAAAGTTACAAAATGAAATATTGTTCCAACGTGTAATTTATTCTGGGAGATTTCCTACAAATATATTTAACTCCAGTTCAAACTTGATATGGCAACTCACTATTATTTTAAGGATTTTAAGAGATTAAAAACACTTAAAAATTCCATTTATACAGCTGTTCAAGCAAAATACAAAATAACAAAATGGTACACTCTGCTATCAAAGATTGGTACTAAACTGGTGATTTGGTGGAACTTCTTGGCTTCTTCTCTGTCTTTTAAATAAGTGTCAGAGAAGTGAATAACGACAAAATCTCAAAATGAACAGGAAATTTCTCTCCCCAGCCATAATAGTAACAGCAATAGCACTTAGACTTATATATCGCTTCATAGTGCTTTACAGCCCACTCTAAGCAGTTTACAGAGTTAGCATATTGCCCCCAACAATCTGGGTCCTCATTTTACTGACCTCGGAAGGATAGAAGGCTGAATCAACCTTGAGCCTGGTGAGATTTGAACTGCCAAACTGCTGGCAATCGGCAATCAACAGAATTAGCCTGCAATACTGCATTCTAACCACTGCACCACTGTGACCATAATACATACTCTACAGGTTCTGATGAGGTTTCTTTCTCAGTTGCCATGCATTTAATCAAAACTGTCATGAAAACATAAGAAAAATGCATTCCCGCAGAGAATGTTATACGTATTTGGCCTATAGTTGCAAATTCATATGCAGTATTTGTACCAAAAGAATAGCTAGCCAGTGATGGCTCTTTTGTGTGGATCATTTAAAAATTTCCATGAAACAGTTTGATGCTGTGTAAGTACTGAGTAGCTGAGCACAGTAGATTCAGAAGCAAAATGTCCATTTGTACATAGAGTCATGCCTGTGGCAAAGTACCTCTCATTAGTTGCTTTCCAATGTTCTTGCTTTGATGATTGACATCCCAGAATGATATTTGTCCTATAGACAGGACATACAATTCTACACATAAAGCTTAACTAAACACTTAGGTACTTTTAACACTGAAACAAATTGAATTAGATCACTCATCTATCATCTAAAAAAATATGAATTTAGCTAATCCAGAGCTTTTTGAAAGCCATGTTTCTACATATTTAATTTTATTATCTGTTAAATTCTGAGGTTAAGCTGCTAACCAATGGCATGTAGATTTAGGCAAGAACCCAAAAATATGGGAAATCCCGGCTGATACTTGTGATATGAAAAGCACATTTCTACAACTGAAGTTTCTGATTTATATTGAACATTTATCTGTCAGCTATTGCTAAGTTCTTCTACCACAGTCAGCATTTATTACAGATGGGGATAATTCCTAACGAGAAAGCTGCACTTAATAGACAAAATGAAATTTGATGTTTTGCTTTACCTTGTTTCCTTTTTAGGCTCATAAAACAAGAACAGAGTAGTTAAATAAATTTTCTCACCTGTCAGGATGGCAACGATCCAGAACATTGTAAGGACTATGTCACCCAACTAAAGATTTTAGTTGATTTTTCTACTAATTAATTAAATTTAGATCATATATATTTTGACTGTTTTGATAGCAATACCCTTTGGAGAAACTAGAGAAAGTGTGAAAATAAGCTAAGAGGACATCTCAGGAATATCTCCCAGAATCTTTTGACAAAAATGGTCTCTGAGGAAGGGAAAGGAAGATATTTCAGTCAGATTAAAACCACCAGTAAATCTTCAAATTGTAAAACTCTAATTAAAGAATTGGCCTCTAGGATGGTGCAGAAAGTGAAAGGTTGACTTTGCCTCACTGAAAACTCAAATTAAGCCCCTCTTTGAGCAAAACTTTGGAGCAGAGGTCTCCAAACTTGGCAACTTTAAGACTTATGGATTTCTCCAGCCTGGCTGGAGAATTCGGGGAGTTGAAGTCCATAAGTCTTAAAGTTGCCAAGTTTGGGGACCCCTGCTTTGGAGAGAGAGGATCCCATGTTTACAGCTTCTGCACATGATGAAGCAAAGTACCTTGCTCGTTGGGCATTGAATATAGCCAAGCTAAGAAATCTGGAAATGTTGGGCGATTCAGAACATATTATCATTTAATCTGTGGTGGAATAGAAGCACTGGAACCTATTCTATTCCACCTGAGGCTGCAGAAAACTCTAATGACCATCTTTTCTCTGAATTCCTGCCCATTGCAAAGGATGGCAATACCAAACTACTGCAAAACAAAAGGTAACATCTTCCAGCTACTTTTGTGAAAGCATTTTGAAAGTGGAAAAGGGATTCCTGCAGTGGCCTCTAACCTTTTGGGCTCTAGGAACTGGTTCTGTGGAAAGAGGTTTTGGTTTGGGTGGCATGGTTTTGTGTGTTGCATAGATGGGCTTCACTTGTTTGCGTAGCCTGGTTTCTGGCATGCTGTGGACTGCTACAGGTCCATGGACTGGAGGTTGGGGACCCCTGGATTACTGGATTCACTGACAGGTTTGCATTCAAATCAAAGTAAACTTGAAGCCATTGTTTGTTTGGGGGTTGTTGTTTTTTTTTTGCCTCCACCAGTACCTTGAAGCTAGAGAGATCTTGGGAGCTGAGAGGGAACTTTAGTTTAACAGAACAAGCAATTATGTGATTCCTGAAGGTAGTAACATAATTATCTCATTACTTTCATGAATCACTTTATCTGATGCCCGGAGTATAACTCTATGAAAGCAGTATCCTTTACTACAGGGGTCTCCAACCTTGGCAACTTTAAGCCTGGAGGACTTCAACTCCCAGAATTCCCCAGCCAGCAAAGCTGGCTGGGGAATTCTGGGAGTTGAAGTCCTCCAGGCTTAAAGTTGCCAAGGTTGGAGACCCCTGCTTTACTAGACTTAGAAATTTTTACAGAATAGAAGGGGCAAGTTGGGTTAAGGAAGCAAAAGTGAGGCACAGATTTACTTTAGTTAGTATCCATAAACAGCATTAGATGTGAGATTCTTGCATTGATGAATTCATCAAAATGTATAACCAGTTAAGAAAGTAGGGTCTCTGTTTAATCTGCAAACAATGTTAAATCTCCCATTGTTGGATGAAATAAGTCTTTGTCATTCTTTTGTCACGCCAAGGATGACTATCTTGATATCAATGACAAAATGCCCTGAAGATATGAAATGTTCTCCTATTCATTTTTGCAACTGATATTTCTAATTTCATGTACTCTTTTGCGCAGAAAGGGACAATTTCTTGAATGAAAAGTATTTATTCCCTGATGCTCTGGATGACATTATTAGGCCCTGTATTAATGTTCCTAGACTAAATAAGGGAGATTTGGCATCTGAATCTGCCACAAGGATTGATTGTTGTTGCTAGCTAATAGCTGTTTCAGTTTCTGTAACCCACTTGTCTTCAGCAGCTGCGTGACAATGACAATGAACTGCATTTGCTAGCTGACCTAATCTAGCATCTGATATATTTTATGGAAAAGATCAGTGAATTAATCCCCTTAGATTTTCATCTGAGTACCTTGAAAATAAGTCCAGTGAATTAAAGAAAGTGGCAGTCATCATCTTCCCTTATAAATACCCCTCCTCAAGCTATCTCTAAAATGTTGAATGGATCTCTATTCTAGAGCTTTTACTGTTGCAAAGCTCTTCTTATCTGGTTCCCAAAGCAAAAAATGTTAGCATCATTTTCACTCATGTATACATAAGTGCAGTTTTCTAGGCAACATTTTTGGAAGTCTACTGGTTTCTAAGCCAGCACCTTCACCACTAAACTTAACTAGCCCTGATAGTTTAACAAGTGTAGTTTTTGTGTGTGTGTGGCAACTGATATAAATAAAAATGGCATATTAAAATACATTTAAGAAAGTGACTTCAATAAGAGAATAACTCAATTCAACATCTCACTCAGAGATAAAGACTCTTCATAAACTTGAGATGTTTCATCCTTCCTCGCTTCTCCATTTCCTTTAGAGATGTCTATAAAGAGTAGTTTCCTCAAGTCTTTTGGATGTCTGCCTCTCATTCCTTGTGGAGAGCTATAGAAAATTTAAGCAATCTGAATATGGAAAGTTGCTTTAGCATGGAGTTCCTAAGCACGTTAAGAGTTTAATAGCAAATATTTATCAAGCCCTTGAAAAAAGTAGACAATAAGAATAGTTTCTATACTGTATTTGTGGTTAAGCTTCAAAAAGTTTGTCAGAGCAGTTAGAAACTGTGATTTGATATTTAGCAGGTATGTTTAAGGGTACAAAGAAGCAGCTCAGGTCTATTTAAATATTGTCTTTTAAAATATACATTGTTTGACCTGCCTTTGCAAACCCATAATGCATTTTGGAGATTGAATTACTGTGGAGTTCTGCTTGAGTAGTTGAGAATGGAGAGAAAACTTGTCAATGACAAATGGAATGGGACAGGCACTTACAACTCCTTTCTGTCTTCTAAGGGTCATCAGGATTTTTACAATCCTGATTTGCCAGGGCAAGTGAATATAGAGGGCTCAACTTGCATAAGGGAAACAAAGTAAGATGTGGATTCAGAACTGAAACTTTGGGCTTTGAAACCACTATTATATATAAAAAATGTTCAGACCAAAACACGAAAGATGTTCACCATAATCTACTCCCATCCACTGCTCTAACTGAATTATACAGATCTGGCTTAAACAAAATTTCCTTTCCTAACTAGTTTCTGAATGGCAGGCTCTGCATAGGTCATGCTTTTCACACTCTTAACATGGCTGGGTTGAATTGTCTTAAGTTGGGCATTTGAATACTGTATTGAGTTGGGCTTTTGAATACATTTAGCAGAGTTTTTCAGAGAGTTAGAAGAAATAAGTGACTGCAACCCAGCATTTGAATGTAACTTGGTGAAATTTATTAACTCTTCTTAATGCATTCTAATCAACGCAAAAGAATTATGAGTAGCAAATGACTGAATTAAACAAAACTAATTCTGTCAGAGAATATAATGTCTATGGAAATATTGATTTGCATATTTTAAATATTCATTGAAGTACTCTCAGTTCTCTGCACATGGAAAGGAGACTTTGCTTTTCAGTCACACATATATTTATTGATAAGGTATCTCATTGAATTCAGTTGGATATACTTTTGAATAGACACAGCAGAATTATGTGTATTTTAAAGCCTTCTAAAGATATAGTGTCAAATCAAATGCTGTAAATACAATTCAGGCTAACATTGTGGAAATTTGATTTGTTATGAAATTGTAATGCTTTGGACTTTTTCCAGCTGTAACTGTATGATCAATATGAACCAGATTTTAATAAATATGAAACCTAGGGCACACTTTATATAATTACCATTTTAGAATATAAAAAAAATCTATATAAAAAGCATCACCAACTACAAAACACTTAGCCACATATAACATTTATTGGCATTTTAAAATGTTTTCCCTCAAGGTGTTTTGCTTTTTGTTTATTATATTATAAATTATGTCTATGAACTTAGATATAGACCATTTTTTCTTTCAGTGAGAGGCTGCAGGGTAGCTATTAATACTTGCTGGAATAATTCATATGAAGTATGTAGTGTGGATTACTTTATTTAATTAGTGAAATGTAACTAATAAAGTTAAAATGACATAACAATGACAATAATCCAATAAACTTGTAGGCTGATGAAGTTTTGTATAGTTTTTTTTAAGGATTGGACGACGAATTATCATTCAGTAAATATTTTGTTTGTGATCCACTACATTTTCATTTATTTTTGATTTTTGTCACCTGCTAATCTGGTGATGGTATAAATAGCATCATTACTAAAAGGTGTAATACATTGCACATGAGATCCGTGTTCTAGCAACAAGGACTGTGTGCCTTGGTTCTTTTTAAAATTAAAATCTAAGTCCTCAGCATTTAAGTAAAGCACACAGAGCTATATATAATTACTTTATCAGCCTTACTAATTACAGTAGTGCAATTTCCATTGGGCCTTTTATTTAAAAAGGTTTTTTTGTAGAAGTGCTTGTCTCTCCTTGTAACTGATATTACAAAGGCTGAAGAAACCTTTTAGATTCTGCTTCTTTCTCCAAGCAGTGTAAGGAAGATGCCTAGAAGAATATATAGAACACAGTATATAGCCTGAAAAGGTTAGAGGCAAACATGACATTCAGGTTTTTACCCCAACTAGATCGTGCTTCTCTGAAATGCTAAAGATAATGATCTTAAACATGTATTATGGGGTGAGCCCATTATACTCGTCATGGATGTATTTAATGTTGTTCCAGGAAACTGCTGTGAATAGAAGAAAATAGTGTTTTTAGTGATTCCCCCCCCTAACTTTGTAGCCCATCTAACTTGTGTGCTGCTTGCCTAAATATTCTGGGGGTAATCTTGTTTCAATTTCTCCAACAATTAAGTTTGGTCTAGTGGTTAAGGCTTCAGGCTGGTAAACCAGAAGACTGTGAGTTCTAGTCCCTTCTTAGGCATGAAAGCTGGCTGGGTGACTTTGGGCTATTCACTCTCTCTCAGCCCAACTCACCTCACAGGGTGGTTGTTGTGGGGAAAATAGGACAAGGAAGGAGCGTGTTGTGGTTTGTCGGCAGCAGGTGCAGACAGCTGAGGTCTCAGAGAGTGAGGGGACTGTGTGTAATGCAGAGATGGGACCAGGACCATCAGGGAATGGAATGCTACCTTTGGAGATTGTGGAGGCTGGCAGCAGTGATGAAGAGGCCCCCGGGGAGGCCATGCCCAGCGTGCGTGCATGCAGAGCTGCTCGAAGGAAAGAGCAGCTGCAGCAGCACAGGCGACACAGAAGTAAGGCTGGAAGGTAATGGCCCCTCCCTGAGAAGATAAAAGCCAGCTGAGAAACTGCAGTTCTTTGCAGTAGGCAAAGAAGTTTGATACTCGAGCCTGGTGGACATTAGAATATCTGAGTTGGTGTTTGGAGACTCTTTGATTTATTGTTTAGGAAATTTATCTGTTGTTCTTGGCAGCCTTGCAAAAACTTGGCAAGGCTCTTTCTTGTCGGAGCTAATTAGTTGGAAGCAGCCTTTTATCTGAGAAGAAACAGTATTCATACATGAAACAGTAAAAGATTGTGCTGTTACCTTTGTCTTGTATTTACTCTCATGGAACCAGGTTTGGATCAGAACAGAGTGTTTGTTAGGTCTGCTGCCTTGAGTTATTTACAAAAACGATAAAGGTGGGGGGAAAAAACAATTTATATGTTCCATTCAGGAAATTAAGAGTGGTAATACAGGTAGTCCTCGACGTAAGACCACAACTGAGCCCAAAATTTATGTTGCTAAGTGAGAAATTTGTTAAGTGAACCTTGCCCCATTTTATGACCTTTCTTGCCACAGTTATTAAGTGAATCACTGCAGTTGTTAAGTGAATCTGACTTTCCCATTGACTTTGCTTGCCAGAAGTTCACAAAAGGTGATTACATGATTCCGGGATGTTGCAACCCTGATAAGTATGAGTCAGTTGTCCAGCATCCAGATGTAAATCACATGACCATGAGGATGCTGCAATGGTTGTAAATATGAAAAATGGTCATGTCACTTTTTTCAGTGCCATTCCAACTGTGAACAGTCACTAAATGAACAGTTGTAAGTCAAGGACTACTACTACAGTATATCACAGAAAACTGAGAAACATGGCAGTAGAGTACCTATTTACTAGAAATAATTGTAAGCATCTAGAGTCAGATTTGCCATATTTTAGGGGATTGAAAGAATGAGCTCATGGCTGGGCAAACCCTCATGATTTTTATGAATTCTTGGAAGGCAGATGAAACACCAGATGAATGGAATAGAAAAAAATGTTGGCTCGTTTATCAAAAAATCTGGAAAGGGATCCAAGAAACTAGTGACCATTCAGTCACACACTGATTCCTGGAATGATTCTAGAGCAGGTCACAAAGAAATTGATCTATAAATATCTTGGAAACAATATATAATTAATAGAAAACAGAATGGATTTGTAAAAAAAAGAAGTCTTATCCAACAAATGCTTAATAGACTGTTGGAATGCCACAGACATAATACAATTTGTCTTTGAGAAAGTATCCCATGACATTCTGATTCACAGGGTAGGTAAATGCAAGGTGGATAGCTTAACAATTAAGTGGACATACAACTGGCTTGAAAATGATGCTTCAAGTAGGCTTGTCAAGCTGTCAAATTATAGTTGGGTATCAAGTGAGTGCAACAAGAGTTAATCTCAGAAGTTTATTCTATTTGTATCAATGATTACGATTAAGTGGTGCGGGGGAGTATTTCTATCTGCAGATAACACAAACTAGGTAGGATGATATATGCGTAAGAAGTCAAAAATAAAATTCTAAACCCTAGAGAATTGCAAGAGAAATGAGCTAAAATGAATTTAATAAACTATAACATAAAAATGGTTATATGATTGTCTTAGTTTAAAAAAAAATCTGAAATTTGAAAAAGATAGCAGAGTATGAATAAGTAGTACAATGTTGTGGCAAAAATGCAAATGCAATTTTAGGGTGAATCAATAGAAGTAATATTCTATTGGATATTGGTTGAAGATCTTGAAGCTACATCCTGTCAAGAGAGCTAGAAGGAGCTGGACATGTTCAGTGGTGAGAAGAGAATGCTCAGGGGGAATATGATACGAATCTTAAAATACATAAAAAGATGTCTCACAGAGAAAAAAAGACATACTTTTTAAATTCCAGAATGCAGGTGTGGAATAATAGTTATAATGAGACAAATTTCAGTTTAATATTAGAAGAAAATTAGGAACATGGGAAGATAGGAAGGAAGAAGGAAAAATAGGAAAACTGAGGGTGTGTGAGATAGGGAGAGAAATTGCAATTGAGAATGAGGAACAAGTGATGAAAGGGAAACAGAGGCAGAGCAAGAAGAGAAAGGAAAAGGCGAGTTGAGCAATTTTTAATTTGATGGTTACCATTTATGAATACCAATGTGTTCTGTCTCACCTGTGACCATGAGGTGAGAGTCCAAGTTTTCAAAGGAATATAAATAAACAGACAGGACCAGGAACGACAGAGTTAAATTCCTTTGACTGGAGAAGTCCTTGGCAGTCTTCCAAAAGCTGCCTGCCAAGTCCGATAACAAACAAGACCATAAATCAAAAGGCAAACATCGCACAGAGAATTTGTCAAAGCTGCTATCCCGAATAAACAAATTGTCCCGAACGAGGATTCAGAGCTAACACGCCCTCTTTTATTTCCCGAGGGGCGTGTCAGTCTCTCAAGTCAGTCCCTGATTTGACATTTCCTTTTATGTTGCATTTCATGCTTCTGCCTGTGTCTTTGCCTTGCATCAAACCAGCATTCCTCGGCTTGATCCTCAGCCAAGGACTCCGGCACTCTCTCCTGATTATCTGCCGACACCTGAGGCATAACCAGGAAGGAAGGTCCTGGGGAGGAAGATGATTCCGAATCTTCCAACAAAGCAGGCTCAAACCTCAGAGCCAAATCCTCCTCTTCCTCCTGGCTCAAGTCTTTGTCTCCCAGCAAAGCAGGCTCAAACCTCAGAGCCAAATCCTCCTCTTCCTCCTGGCTCACGTCTTTGTCTCCCAGCAAAGCAGGCTCAAACCTCAAGGCCAAATCCTCCTCTTCCTCATTACTCGAGCCTGTGTCTTCTAACAGAGCACGCTCAAACCTCCGAGTCACAACACCAATGGCTAGGAATCCATTCAGGATTTGAACAATTCTGGTTATATTCAAAGGAATCAAGGCACAGCAGATTTGTTGTCCTGCTTGATGTATAGGCTTTTTGTACAGTACAATTTTATAGGCAATTTTATAACCAAAAACCTAGTGAAGAATACTTGAGATAGAGGAAAAAGGCTCTTCTCTCTCTTTTTCTCCCAAGCTTTGATGAAGCCAATATCTGTCAGGAGTTCTCCAGATAAAACCCAATCAATTCAGAGACCACATTTGATCCCTCCAAAATGGGGATGAAGTAGATCACACATTATTTAGCACACATGTATAGATAGCTCAAGTATTATATAAGGTAGGTAGTGTAGAAGGAGGCTTCATTTATTATTTGAATTTAAATGGTATGCCAGTTAATTTAACATGGGATAAAATTATATAAAGGCATTTGACACCTGAAACAGATAATTGTGGCAGATTATTTCACGACATTTAATTCTGGCTCTAATGCAAAAATAATCCAGTGCAGAAATAGCTATGTCCAACAGTTCAGGTCTTACTTCTAGATAAGATTTTTCAGATTGTGACTGCACATTTCACAGTACTGTAAATTGTATATGAACATTCACCATTGATTAATTATATTCCTGCTTTCAAAAGTAGTAGATTCAATCCTACAGAGCAACAAATATGATTGCTGAACTATATTGACTTTTCTGAGATGGATTTTTGCAGTATATCTGCTTATTGGTTTTTGCTTACCTGAAGGGAAAAAAATAGTTTAAAATTGTAACAGATTTTTTTTTTACATCTCAGAAAGCAATGCTAAACATTTTATTCCATGTCATAGTTTTATCTCCCTCCTAACTGTCTTAGTTTCTACTATTCTATTTTATCAAAAAGAAGTTATTCTGACTTACTTGGGATTTTATGTCTCCAGGTATCTTTCATTTAATGAATTCAGCATGCAATACAGAGTTTTGAAAGAGGAATCTAATAATGAAGGATCATCCAATAGATCTGGCTAATTGAGAAAAGATCATAGCAGATGTGGTTCTTCACTTTGAGATGAAACAAGGGAAAAAAAGGCATGACAGAGTATACAGTATGTAATCATGTATGGCATAAATCTGTGGTTTTCTAACTTTTTAGGTTGCAGAATCTTTTTCTCTCTCTCTACACACACACACACACAGACACTCAGAATCCCAAACAAACACACTTACACAAAGAGCCTACCACTGCTAAATGAGAGCCATTGACAGTATGATTATTTATTTGTGACTTTAATCTCCTACTGAATCCACCATCAAGTTCTTGTGAACTCTTGGTTTCTACAGAACATGGTTTGAAAAACCCAGGCATAGATAACATAATACGTAATAAATTTTTCCCCCAGAGTCATCCATTCAACTAAATGCTGGGAGAATAAAGAATATACCATGAAATAACCTTTTCAAAGAGCACACATTAGAATATCTTTCCAGCTGCTGTAGTAACATGAAGCAAAATTAAAGGTTTTAAAGGGGGTGGGGCTACAAAGATTTATGATAGATCAGGTGGTCAATGGTTACTAATATTGATGTCTATTTGGTACCTCCTGAACTATACTAAAGAACTCATGCCTTAATGAAAAATGGTTGCAGGAACTGGATATGTCTAATTTAATGAAAAGAAGAACTAGGGATGACAGTATTCCAATATCTAAGGGGCTACCACAAAAAAGAGGAGGTCACCTGTTCTCAAAAGCAGCTGAAGACTGATCAAGAAGCAATGGACAGAAAGTAATCAAGGAGAGAACCAATTTAGAACTAAGGAGAAATTTCTTGAAAGTTAAAACAATTAATCCGTGGAACAACTTGCCTCCAGGAGTTGTGGGTATTCCATTAGTGGAGGTTTTAAATAAGAGATTGGTCAGCCATTTGTTTGAAATTGTTGTGGTTAGCCAGCAGCAGGTGCGGACGGCTGAGAGCGAGGACTCAGATGAGGGGCCAGGACCATTAGGGAATGAACTGCTGCCTTCAGAGATTGTGGCGGCTGGCAGCAGTGATGAGGAGGTTCCCGAGGAGCCTGTGCCAAGTGCACGTACGCGCAGGATTGCACACAGGAAAGAGCAGCTACAACAGCACAGGTGACTTGGGAGTAAGTCTGCAAGGTAATGGCCCCTCCTTCAAGAAGATAAAAGCCAGCTGTGAAAGGAACGTACTTTGCAGAAAGCAAAGATGTTTTGAAACTCCAGCCTCATGGACATTCCAGTATCCTGAGTTTGCATTTGAAGATTCTTGTATTGCAAATTATTTCTTGTCTGTTATCTTTTGGCAAGTCTTGAACAGTTTGGCAAGGCTTGTGCTTATCACAGCTAATTATTTTGCATTAAAAGGTTTCTGTTCCTTTTGGATTGTGTTTCATTTGTTGGAAAAGGGCATGGGTCAGAACAGAAATGTTATAGGTTACTTGCCTGAGCAAAGAGTTGCACTAGAAGACCTCCAAGGCCCCTTCCAACTCTGATATTCTGTTATCCTATTAATTACTGGTTGCTGGATAGTGACAGTGAACACTTCCAATGCAGACTTGTCCACTATATGATATAGACAGTGGTGGGATTCAATTTTTTTTTACTACCAGTTCTGTGGGGGTGGCTTGGTGGGCATGGCAGGGGAAGGATACTGTAAAATCTCCAGTCAGAGGTGGTATTTGCCAGTTCTCTGAACTACTCAAAATTTCCGCTACCGGTTCTCCAGAACTGGTCAGAACCTGCTGAATACCACCCCTGGATATAGAAAGCTGAACCAAGTAGACCATGGTTTGGTGTACTATAACTGTATGTCTTCTACATCAGGGGTCCCCAACCGCCGGTCCGCGGACCGGTACCGGGCCGCGGAACAAGCCTTACCGGGCCGCTGGTTGCTGGGCGCCGCCATCTTTTTTGGTAAAAAGCGCTTCTGGTGAGCTTTTCCGGGTAGAAAGCTCACCGGAAGCGCTGTTTCTCATAAAAGATGGCGGGCGCTGCTCGGTGAGCTTTTCCGGGTAGAAAGCCATTTCTACCCGAAAAAGCTCACCAGCAATGAGCGCCGCCATCTTTTTATGACGAACAGCGCTTCCGTGACGTCACCGAAGCGCCTTTTCGTCATAAAAGATGGCGGCGCCCAGTTGACGCCAGTACCGGGCCGCGGCGCCCAGCTGATGTCGGAACCGGGCCGCGGCGTCGAAAAGGTTGGGGATCCCTGTTCTACATCACAAAGGACAGTTAGGTTACCATACATCCACATTTTTCTAGACACATCTCTGATGGCCTCAGCTATGCTCTGGTCATCCAGGAAGAATAAGATTCCCAAAATATCTTGGACTGGAGCTTTGATTCTCAGACCTTTAATGATGGAATAGCAATAGCAATAGTACTTTGACTTATATGCAGCTTCACAGTGCTTTACAGCCCCCACTATGCAGTTTACAGAATCGGCATATTGCCTCCAACAATCTGGGTCCTCATTTTACCAACTTTGGAAGGATGGAAGGCTGAGTCAACCTTGAACTGGTAAGAACTGCTGAACCTCTGGAAGCTGGACATCAGCAGAAATAGCCTTCAGCACTGCATTCAAACCTCTGCACCGGCATGGCTCTTAGCAATGGGTGTGACGCAGCAAGCTACAGCAAGTTTCACACCATTCAAAAAGAAGCATTGTTGATGTCTCCCAGCTATAATCTCTGGACAACACTGTTGCTCTTGCTGGTTCCTGATTGATGTATGAGGGAAGGGGAGTGGCCAGCAAGCATAGAAATAGAGTTGCTACTGGTTCAGAAGTATTATCTCAGAGTTTGGATGATTGAGAGAGATAGAGATGCTTTTATAGATTGATTTAATTGGCAGAGACATTTGTAAGATTGTAAAACACAAACATTAATTTGCCACATGTCAAATTTAGCTCTCACATGGTTCAAAGTAAACAAACTGTTACTTTTCAGGCTGCAATCAAAACAAATAATGGTTTGGAAAATGTGTCTCCTATCCCAAAAAGAGGTAGAGCAGGCAAAAGGAAGAGGGGACAAGAAACTGAGCACTGGGGTATAAAGAAAGCTCGTATTGGGTATACAACAGACCCTTGAATTCTGTTGTCATGGCTTCACAGCAGATGTGGTATTCAGCAGGTTCTGACCAGTTCTGGAGAACCGGTAGCAGAAATTTGAGTAGTTTGGAGAACGGGCAAATACCACCTCTGACTGGAGATTTTACAGCTTCCTTCCTCTACCGCGCCCACCAAGCCACACCCACAGAACCAGTAGTAAAAAAACTTGAATCCCACCACTGCTTCACAGATTTGATACAATAAATCTGTTTATCTGAACCTTTCTGTATCCAGTGAAATAACTTCTTACAGTAATTACTTGGCCCTGCTAGCTGAGAGAGGCTTAATACCATAGACTTTTGATTTGAAAACATTGCTTCTGGCCCAGTTAATTCTGGCATGAGTCACTGAAGGAATCATAACTGATTTAATAAGTCATTTGTAATTTTCTTCTGATAGAGGACCACAAATAAATAAGGAACATGCACACCATACTGCACATAGTGTTGTGTAAATGACTTTCCTGCCCTTTTATGAAAGTTGACATGTGATTACTCCAGGGGACAGTAGAATATTTGGAGATATCCTCAGTCTGAAGGCCAAGCCAGATAATTTCTGGGTTAAGAGTCATAAGAAAAGGCTGCAGGGGCTTTGAAGTTGCTCTTCAGCATCTAGCGTTGGCATATAGTCTTCCATGTCTCTGTCAGATGAGGGGGTTTTCTTTGTAAATTCCATCAGTTCTTTTAAAATATGTGTATACATTTACATTGTCAAATGTAAACGTGATATAAAATGTCTTTTTTTGTCTTTCTTGGGGACATGAGTTTTCTATTCTTGTTCTCCAAAGTAAATAAGGAATAAATATAGGCAGATACAGTATGCCCTTTATTTTCTTGCAAGGAAGGGAGACAAAAACAAATTAATAATGTTTTTACCTTGAATTTCACTGTCCTGGTTGCTCCCTCTCAAAAATGGGTGATATTCGCTCTCTTGTGGCCATGCAGTTTAATGGGCTGCATTGTTGACCTTTGATTCTGGCAGAAATCACTCACAGCTGGCTACAGCTGTTCAATTATACTGGCTATTTTATAGTGTCCTGTATTATATTTTCCCTTATACAACAATACAGAATAATGTTGTATTATATTTTCTCTAAGCAGCCCTCTTTAAATTCATAGATACCATATTATTGCTAGTATTGTGAATGTTGTTTCTCCTCACTTCCAAGAAGCTAAATTATGTTCATCCACTTACCTAACCAGATTAACACTCAGTAGGAGAAGCCAACCATTGTTAGATCATCCTAACCCACAAGGCTGTTAAAGTGAAGGCATTTATTGGCTATCATACATGACTTCATCCAGAATCCCTTATAATAGCTTATCCTGTATAAAAAACTTCAGGAAGAAAGTTAAAACTGGTACTGCTAATGGAGAAAAGTCATCATTGTCATAGTCATCATCATCATCACCATCCCACCTTTTTATTTCTGATGAACTCAAGGTAGGGTATATACCCAATACTCCTGCCTTCTATGTTCTCCATAACAACAGTCCAGTGAGGTGGACCAGGCGAACAGAGATTGACTTGTCCAAAGTTACCCAGCCGATTTTCCTAATAAAGGAAGATTAGAACTCATAGACTCTTGCTTCCTAGCCTAGCACCTTAGCTACTGCACCAAACGGAGCTCTCTTTGAAGTTATAATCTGGGATATCTTTTCAGTTTAGAGTAGTAATCCTTAACTTTTTTGTACCAGTAACCTTCCAAAAATTCTTCCTTCTTGGAAAAAATGAATTTAAAAATATAAAATAAAATAGTGAAAATAAAATTACATTTTTTCCTACTGAAATTCATGGACAAGCTATCCCATAGACACCAAGTTAATGACCTCAGTTTAGAGGATGGTGTACAGAATGTTAAGCAACAACCAGTTCTTGAGCAAGTAACACTGCATAGCAGATAGGTCCAGCAGAACCAAGACTTTGAGTGACAACTTCCTACAAGTTGTAGGTGATGGGAAAAGTTCCCTGCCTCATGCTTAGTCCCTGCTGGCATAGCTTGGCATTGGGTCACATTCCTCTTCTACCCTACACAATCTGCTGAAGACCGAGTAGAGAAGTGCCCTTCATTCAAAAAACAACAATAACAACTAGTTTTTATGAACCAGATCAAACTACCTAGAGAACACCCAATGTGGTTTTCTTGATGACACTTTAAAGTTTTTGGTATGAGAAGATACATCTGACTATATTTAAATTATCAATAGACTTAAGCAACACTGACTATTACCGGTATCATCAAACCTTCTTCTAGTATATAAATAGAGGCACTTCCACTTTTTAGAAGAGTTGAATGTCAAGAATTCCTGCACAAATTCCCCAAAAAAGTCAGTGTGGTCTGAAATACACAGATTCAAGTCCACCATCAACTATGGAAACTAATTACATGTTTTTGGAAGTGTCACTATTCCTTAGCTTGCCCTACCCTACAGGATAATGGCTGTAAGGAAAATGGGAAGAAACGATTGCCCTGCCTCAAGATCCTGGAGGAAAGGTAGAATATAAATCTAGTAAACAAATAAGTAAATTAATTGGAAAATATATTTAGGGTAATCCAATTTCATTTCCTTTGCTTTGATTAACTAGTGTAGCTTTACTTGGAAACAAACAATTTCCAAACATATCCTTCAGCTAATTAATTGGTGCTTTTATATGGAAAAAATATCTATAATGCCACAAAGGAAAAGTGCTTTTAATATAGAAAAAAAAAATACCTCTCTTGCTGTGCTGGTCTTCCCCAAGGAGGGAGCATTAACCTGCCGTTACTAAGCAATTAATTCCACCTCCCAAGAGGCAAGATTGCATATTTGAGCCAGGAAGCCTCCAGGAGTTCACTGAACTACTTCCAAGGTTAAGATTTTCCACTAGGGAACAGCAGCTGTGGAGGGGAAATGATTTAAATAAC
Source organism: Notechis scutatus (assembly GCF_049901735.1). Lineage (NCBI taxonomy): Eukaryota > Metazoa > Chordata > Lepidosauria > Squamata > Elapidae > Notechis > Notechis scutatus. The sequence continues at coordinate 103,054,896 of NC_142009.1, forward strand.
CATCAGAATAATTATCTGTGTGGAAATTTTTGGACAGAACTGGATGCAGGATATTAGAGACCTGTCCAGACAATGTCTTTGCTTGTGGATCTTAATACACAAGAAGAAGAAGCCTCTTCCTCTGGAGATCAGCTGTTCACCTACCTCACAGTGCATCAATGCCAAAGCCCAGTCTTTGTGAAGTTAGTTTGCTTTGCTTCATGCTAAAAGTAGGGAAATAAGGCATACTTTGCAAATGCAATTAAATGACACACAAGTTGATACATATCTGCAGTAGGCAGCAGGCGGGCATCTTTGGCATTTATCATATAAGGGAATGAAGGTACTTCCAATGGGTCTGACCAATTGGCCAGATTTTCTTACATCTTTTGATGATGTTGTCTAATTGGATTTGCCATCCTCAATAGATGCTGCAGTAGCCACATTATACACAGTACAAAAATTCAGTTTGCTATGGTGGATTATCTTTTATTTTCATTTGAATAATAATAGTGTTCTTTCCAAATGCAATAATCTACATGAATAAGTGTACAACCTGTATGGACATTGGTTATCGACTTGTCCCTCTTTCAGTCATGCATTTGCTCTCATAAGGAGGCTAAACAAAAAAAAACCCATAAATGTAGTGGACCCTAATTGCTTCTGCCATAAATCTAAGCCACAAGTCGAATTATTAAGGAAAGTATCACTTTCCAATATTTAGTGGTGTAATGAAAAGCAGCCCAGCTTAACATTCTCTGTGCTACACTTTTGCTGTCCTTTGGTTCTGCTATGCCAGGCAAGAAAAATAGGGCAATAAGGGCAAGAAAAATAAAACATGATTTCTCAGGTGATGTAGTGCTAGTCTGGAGGCCTTAGCATCTGACCTATTTGAGTATTTTCTTTCCTTTATCACACATTAAAGGAGAAACAGGAACATTGAAAAAAAATGCTTGGATTGTATGTATGTCTTCTTGTTAAAATGTGGTGATTTTAAACTAGATTTGATTCTGAATGATCTGCAACTATTTGCTCTACAAACAACTACTTGTAATAATCTACCAACTGTCTGTTTGCTTGGATTGCCCAAGTTGATCTGTGATGGGCTGTTGGGTAAATAGTCTTATCTAGTATCCAAAAGCTGAAGTAGTTGACCTTTTGACTTCTTCATGCTATAACATGGAGAGCTTTAGATTTGTTCTGGACTAACATAGTAGTTTGAGATCAGTCATGACATGTGGCTCTGAACTTTCTGTTGTAAGAATAACACAACCAATTGCAGTCATCACGTGCTGTATTAGTTTTCTTCATCCTAGTGCTCTCTCCCTCTCCAGGATTCTAATCCTGTATAAGCACACTAGAAGGTGTACGGTAGTTTGAAAACTTCTGGAGGGCACCACTGATGCAAGATAGGAATCTGAGAGCCCATGTCTCATACTGGCAAATAAAGGGGGCAAAGAGGATGGGAGGAAAGAGGAGATGATTCTGTAGCAAACTGGTTTTGCTTATGGATAAAGTTGTGGTGATGTTGGAAATTATGTTAAATTGTGAGAGTATGTATCAATGTCAAAAATATCTTCATATTTGAAAACCAAATTTAATATTACATATAAATTTAATATGGAAACTAATTCTGGACTGTAATTTAGGAATTACAATCAGGAGTTCTATATATAGGCTTTTACAGCATCTGAAAATTGTAAATTTTTCTAATGTACCATTTTAACATTTAAGTTTCTCTATGAGTTTCTAAATGAAGATAGAATTGGTGGACAAAGGGAAATTATTGCAATATCTCATCTTGATTTACAGTTTGTATTATACTGTTATTGCTAATTATTGCATATTAATTGCATATTGATTTTAATTATTTGAAGTATTAAATTGACATATTTTTATATATGGAACAAAATTAATGTTGGCATTAATTTTATTTAATTTTATAATACTTGTAAAATTTTATTCACTTTTTGCTATTCCCAGTTTCTGTTTTATGTTTATAACTGTCTTAATATTTTTAAAAAGAAAAAATATATAAAAAGGAAATAAATTCTATAACACCATGTCTGAATAATGAAATTACAGAAATACTGTATATCTCTTTTGTAAGGTGTAAATAGAAGTAAACATGTTTAAAATAGAGGGGGGAGGAGGGAGGGAGAGAGAGAGAGAGAAATAGAATGTAGAATTTTTATTTCATATTTCAATAATCTTGAAGGAGATAAATATAAAGAGTTACAGATAGAAGAGAATATTTATAGTTCAAGTCTGTTGGGTCCTTTATGCTCTCTGATCTTGATGGTTTCTTTTCTTGCACTGATAATGTTACTTAGTTTGGTAATGAAATGTCTGCAAGAAAACTACCAAGCTCAGAGAGCACCAAAGATTCCACATTGCTCAAAATATAGATTGTGACTTGAAAGAACATCGCAAAGAAAATTTATAAAAGACATGTACATAAAACAAATAATAAAATCATTGAACGAAAGAATTTTAAGATTACCGGGAGTACTATCCCAGTAATACTCTAATGGCAATGATAGTCAAGCAGAACTTTGTCATGCTTCTGGAAATTTCTGACAGGCAATTGGCAAAGTAAGAAATATGGGATTTTCATATCTGATGAGCCCATGCGGTGAAAGAGACCTAGAAATAGAAGCTCATCAGTGGCACCGCAGCCAATGCGGAAGCATTTGGGATAGGATATATTATTAAATATTAACTTATTTAAGGAAATTAATATAGTCACCCACCTTAAATGCAAAACTGGGTGTTGGACAATCATGATGCAAAAAACAAACCCTCAAACGAACGAACAAACAAAACAACCAATGTAAAAGAACCCCATAATCAGAAAGAAGTAAAACAATCCCCATGGAAGAAAAAACCCATAGCACCACGAAACAAACTCACAAAACAGGAGTACATATATCAGATTATCCTAAGATCTTAGCAAGAATGCCAGATTTTAACAGGTTTCTGGAAGGCCAAGAGAGGATGGGATGGTCCTCCAAATCTAAAGAGGGGACTCTGTTTCACAGGACGGGTGCTGTGACAGCGGAGGTGTTCCTTCTTAGACTCACAAGATGACACAGCATAATAGAAGGAACCTGGAGCATGTCCACCCTATTGGATCTGAGGGAATGGACAGAAACTCTGTGAGATAGATGGCCCTTCAAATAAATTGGGTGTGGCCTATGCAAGGATTTAAAGATGATGTGAGCACTTTGAGTGGCACCTGGAAGCATAAAGGGACGGGACCAGTGGTGGGATTCAAAATTTTTACTACCGATTCTGTGGGCGTGGCTTGGTGGGCGTTGCTTGAGGGGCATGACAGGGTAAGGATACTGTAAAATCTCCATTCTCTCCCCACCTCACTAACCTGCTTTCCAGCTCTGTTCTCCTGGGCAGGGCAACAAAAGAAAACCCAACCGATCAGCTGGCACTTGGGAGGCAGAGCATAGACGGGGGCAGGACCAGTCAGAAGTGGTGTTCCAAACGACTCAAAATTTCCGCTACTGGTTCTCGAACTACTCAAAATTTCCGCTACCGGTTCTCCAGAACTAGTCAAAACCTGCTGAATACCACCTCCGAATGGGACTTAGCGTAGCCTCATTGGTTCAATAGGCAATTTTGGAGCACAGCATTTTCCCACCCTCAAGACTGAAGACATAATATTAAATCTTGTGATCACGAACACTGTTCTACAAATAGCAGGTGCAGTGGGATGAAGACATTTGAGGGTTTTGAAAGGCTGTAGAGATGGTCTTGAGACAGTACAGGGGAAAGGTAGGTCTGTTGCTCTGCAGATGCAGATGAGGGTTTCTAAATTCAAGCACAATTCTGATAAGAGTAAGCAATATTTTTTTAAAAATGGAGCAGAAAGACTCCAGCCTATTGGTGATGTTTTTCCCAAATGTAGAAAAAAAATAACCTAAAAATTTATCGTATTGGGTCACCTGAACCAATGAGTACAAAAAGAATTGTTTCAATCAATATTTTAGGCAGCAGATGCTTATTTGGGCTGGAATTAGGCATCCCAATTCTATCCAAAGGATTTGGAGTAGATGAAATTACTTGGTCTTGAATTTTAATACATTCAAAATAAATAGTTTCAGAGTGCAAGAGGCTGGGACATCTGACTGTGAATTGAAAAAGTAAATATAAAGAATTGAGCAAAATGTCTATGAAGATTCTCAATCATCCAGATTATAGTTGTTCTAAAGATGGTTTTTCAAGATGTTTCACTTCTCATCCAAGAAGCTTCTTCAGCTCTTACTGGATTGTGGGGAATGGAAGGATTTATACACCTTGCAGATAGCTGGTCATTTGCATTCTTTCAGCAAGTTGTAAAGGGGATCAAAGAAGTCATCTATGTCAAAATTGAACAGCAGAAGGGGAGGGATATGACATCATCTATCTCCAGATACAACACAGTCCTTTCAAGAGTTCCAAGAAGACTCCATACCCATTTTCACCACTCAGATGACCCTCAGGTGACATAGATAAACCCCCAGGTGGCCTTAACAACTCACTAAAAGAATGCAAATGACCAGATGTCTGCAAGGAATATAAATCCTTCCATTCCCCACCATCCAGTCAGAGTTGAAGAAGCATCTTGGATGAGAAATAAAACATTTTCAAAGAAAAACCAGAAAGTCCAGATGCCTCTTGAGACTCTGCACTTTCGAGACTTTGAGCAAAATGAAAGGGGCTACTAATTTGCTACCTGGAGACAAGCAATTGGAGGAAATAATTGTCCAGAGTAAAAAAAAAATATCCCCCAACCCAAAATATTAAATGCACACAAGTCAAAATAAAATTTAATGTTATGCAATATTTTTAGCAAAACACTTTTTAAAAATATCCTTTCAGAAATAAACATTTCCTGAAACAGATTTCCCTCTGTCTCATTTATTCCTGGATTTTCCCCTCCAGATCCCTGTGGATTCCTATCAGCTTGTTTGTTTGTTTATGTTTCATATTTCTTAACTGTCCAGCTCCCTCAGTTAATGCTGAGCTACAGGGAAGGTTGAACCTCTCATCTCAGTGTCAGTTCCCAGTTTCTTCCTTGGTTTTCAATTTTCCTTTTTAGCAGAAAGAGAGTTCCTTGCTTTTGTATTTGACCCAGAGTCTATGACCTTCATGAAGATAGAAATGCCATGTCTGAGATAAAGAAATATGTATCAAACTTGCCTAACTGAAAAGACATACAGCCCCGTGTTTCAAATCATTCCAAATTTGATGTTGAGCCATTGCAAAACTATCTTTTAAGATATATCCATCCATCCATCCATCCATCCATCCAGCCAGCCAGCCAGCCAGCCAGCCAGTCCATCAGTCAATTTGTGAAGCTGCCAATCTTACAAATAGGATTCTGGGAATTTAAACAGCACCAGAACCAATCAGCACGAGCCAAATAAAAACAAGCAAACAAAAAATTTATAGAAAAGGATGTTAAAAATCATATTAAAGTCATAGAATGTAATACATATTAAAACCATAGCACAAAATACATTTTGATGCAAATAAAAGACCATGTATTTTTTTAACACACACATAATCAAAAACATTATTTTTGACATTCCAGAATGTGCTACTAAAAACATTATGAAGAATGTTTCTTTCTATTGCCACTCAAAGTAGATATTCAGTTGATTGCTAAATTAACTCTGATAATTACCAAAGCTAATCAATTAAAAAAATAGCTTTGACTATTCTTCAATGATGCAGGCCAAAAAATTTTGAAACAATGGTTACAATAATTTGGAGTTCATGGCATTAAAACAAAATCATCTTGCTTATCATTTCATGCACCTTGGCTGTATCAGTGTGACAGAATACTACTGGTTTTTTATCATATAAACTATGTCTGGAAGGACAGAAAAATGTCATCATAAACACATCTAGTCTTATAAAAAGAAAAGTGTTACTATCTTTATCCCCAATGTTCAAATATCTAAAACTGGAAGATAATGTTCACCAACAGTTAGAGAGGCTAAAGGTAAATCAGAGCTTACAATATGTTTGCATACAATGCTGCAAATTATCCCTCAAAACTTCATCTTGATGTTTGTATTCTTTGTCTCTGGAGATTTTCAGTCATCTGGATCACGATTGTCCCAAAGTGCTTTTTCAAGAGGCAACTGGACATTCTGGTTTTTCTTTGAAGATGTTTCGCTTCTCATCCAAGAAACTTCTTCAGCTCTGACTGGATGGAGGGGAATGGAAGTCTTTGAATACTTGATCTTGGGCATCATTGTTATTGTTGCATTCTCTCATGCACAAGACAGGGAATGGATTAGCTCCTACAGATATAGAAGTACTTGATGTAGTACTTCTACTAAACTAAATGCCAAAAATAACTTTTAAATAAAAAATGCATAAAGCATTGCAGAAACAGTGAACATTTCATGACCTGTCATGAAATCTAATTTTTATAGAGGCTATTTTCTACTTCAGTATATAACTAAACTGTATTGTATTTACGAAATCCATCACTGTATTTCATCATTTGTATTCTTCAAATGCAATATAGCCAAGACATGGATGGCATATGCAGGCCAAATGAACCAAGCAACAATGATATGGAAAGGATATATGAAGTAACTTTATTCCTCTGGGCATTTTGCTTACCAGTATCCCTGTACAGGGTGAGGAAAAAAAATTAAAGCTGGAGTTTGCCAAATATATTTCTGGGTCCCATGACCTAATGAATTCCCAAAGTTATTTTTTAATAAATATATATTGGATAGCACTATTAGTTATTTTTTTCTTTCAAAACAACTTTCAGATGAGAAGAACCTGCTGAATCAGGCAGAATAACTATTTCACTTAACATTCTGTGCAATCCTGAATCAGATTATATTATAGTGATAGACATATGCCCTGGTGCAGAATCAAGTTTGCAAATACACATATCACGTAAGGATTATACAGCATATCAACTTTCCCAATTTAATATTTTGCAGGTGTGTTGAGAGTGCAACATCAATAATTCACAAATCATCATGTCCTTATATCATTCCAATTTATCTAGAATGAGCCATTTTGGGAATAGCTAAAATAAGGAATGGGCAGTAATCATTGGAGGAGATGAATGTTTCTGAATAATTGGAAACTCTGGAATAATTGCAAACTCTACTGTGTGAACTGCATTGGCTTCCAGTTTCTTTCTGGGTGCAATTCAAGGTGCTATTTGTCACCTTTAAAGCCCTTTATGGCACTGGGCCAGGCTGTCTTGGGATTGCCTTTCCCTACGGACATCTAGCCATGCTTCCAGATCAAATAAGATGGGCATGCTCCTTGTCCCTTTCCCTAAATATTGCCATCTGATGCATCCGTGCCTTTTCTATGGCAGCCCCTGCCCTAGGGAGTGCCCTATGGAACACTCTGCCCTCTGAGGTTCAGTAGACCCTGCCCACTTAGCCAGTGGTGGGATTCAAAACTTTTTACTCCCAGTTCTGTGGGTGTGGCTTGGTGGGCATGGCAGGGGAAGGATACTGTAAAATCTCCATTCCTGTTCTGACCCAGGCTTCATCAAACTTAATGAAACACAAACTTATTTTAAAAGCAAAACCTATTTCAATGCAACGCTGGGAATTACTTGCATTCCCAGCCAGAATTATAAACAGCTCCCCCAGATAAGAGCACACTGTTCAGTGCTGTAGAATGCTGCCAAAAAACAAAACAAAAAACCAGAAGTCCAATTAATTATAACATAAACCAACCAAAGTCCCATAAAAAACCAACCAGAGTTCACAGAGCTTCAAGAAGGATTCAGACTCTAATTGAACTGCTTTGTTTCCTGCAAAGCGTTCGTCATTGAGGTCTGACTTTTATCCCTTATGGGACGGGCAATCACCTCCCAGCCTTACTCCCAAGTCACCCTTTCTGATTCAGCTGCTCTCACCTTCTAGCAGCTCTGCGCACACACGCACTGGGAACAGCTCCCCTGGATGCTCCGCTTCGCTGCTGCCAGACGAAGGCTCCAAAGGCAACACCCCACTTCCAGATGGTCCTGGCCCCATCCCTTCATCGAATGCAGGACCCTCATCCAAGTCCTAACCAGACTCCCTGCCTGGTCCCCTTTCTTCCTCACTGTCCAACTCTGCTGCCGTTTGCACTGGCTGCCAGCGAACCACAACCATTCCCACCCCACTCCAGGGTAAGGATATTACAAAATCTCCATTCCCACTAACCTGCTTTCCAGCTCCATTCTCCTGTGTAGGGCAACAAAAGAAGACCCAGCCGACCAGCTGGGACTTGAGAGGCAGAGAATAGATGGGGGCGGGGCCAGTCAGAGGTGGTATTTTTCGGTTCTCCGAACTACTCAAAATTTCTGCTACTGATTCTTCAGAACTGGTCATAACCTGCTGAGTACCACCTCTGCTCTTAGCTTTCTGTAAAGCTTTGAAGACCTGGTTCCCCACAAGTTTGACCTGATGCCAGGCCTTTGTTGTTTTTAATCAATTTAGTTTTATAGTTTTAAAATCACTTTTATGCTGTTTTAACTTTTGATTGCGAGTCATCCAGAGTTGGTTATGAGATGAACGGCTATGTCTTAAATAAATAAAATGAAATGAAATAAATAATACAGTACACGAAGCTAGTTTGAGTCAGATCTTGTTCACCTAGATGCATTTTGCCTCCGTGATTCAGCAGGATTTCTTCCACGGAATTATGCAGAAATCTTTTGGGTTAATGTCTAAATTGATGATGCTAGGATCGATCCTGGATTTTCTACATTCGGATTTCAAACTCAGCCATCACAGACTCAACTCAAAAACATTATATCCCTTCATATCATTGTTCCATCTAGGTTGGTAGTGACTTGTGGCTTTTTCCTGATTTGGGGAATCTTTCTTAGCTATAGTTACGGATACCAAACAATCAACGTTGCAAGCAGGATATCCTTTATTATAGTTCTCTCCTTTAAATTGTTTTTTTTTAAAGCTGATTGTATCAGTGTCAACTGAAATGGGAAGAGGTCCTAGGTACTGATACCATGCTTCAACCAATTTTGTGGGGAATTAACAAGTGTGGCTTTGATGTTATAGTTGTTTTGTCTAACTGTAGTTATTTATTTGTATCAGATTTCTGAACCACCCATCTCATATAAGTTATTCTGGATGGTTTATAGTTTAAAAGGTATCTTTTTGCATCAGATGCTGTGGGATAAACAAATGTAATCATAAACTGTATAACAGTGGCAGTCGTTTCTATCGGTAGTGTTTTTAAACAATTTAGAAAAGGCTGTTTGCTGTCTGCAAAAATCATGTTTCAATTTAGGAGAGGGACTGAATTGTATTATCTTCTGGTGGAGTCCTGGAAAAGATAATTGACATATAGAAACCACTAAACCACTTCTCCAAGAAATACATTGGCCTCAGTTAGAGTAGAAATAAATAATTTTTATGTAAAAACTTTTTTTGCAAACATATCCTCATGTAGCATTTTTTTTTTTCTGGAGACAATTGATTTGATGGACATGTGGTCAATAAAATCTCAGAAGTCTTGGCAAGAAAAACAACTCAATTTTTCTCATTACTAAAAGGATTGCTGAAATTGCAATTTCTCTCCTGGGTTTATTTTACATCAATTTTAACATCTGTTGATTTTAAAATATACAAATGCACCCACAAAAACATAACTTTTACTTACATATCTTGATGTGCTTAGATGAGGAGTGTCAAAACTCAATTTCATTGAGGGCCACATTAGGATTGTGGTTGACCTCGTGGAGGGGGATGGGTGTGGATGGGGTGGGTGTGGTTGGAGTGGGCATGGCCAGCTCAACATTGCTCATGTTGCGGGGTGCCTGTGGCAGCCCAGGTGGGCTGGGTGAATCCATTGTCTCCAGTGGAGAAAGGTGAGACCAGAGCAAGCGCCAAACTCTTGTCCACCAGAGGAGCCTGACTGCCCCTTTCAGGCCAAGCCGATGGCGGCTCAAGCTTCCTGGAGCCTGGATCACACAGCCCAGCCCAGCCCAGCCCCGCTTCCCCAAGGGGGCACCTGGTTGCGCTTACCTCCTCCTGGAGGCTACTGTTGCTCTGCTCACTCTCCTTAGCCAGGTTGCTCATGGTGTGTGCAGGGGGACAAAGTGTGTGGCTCAGAGAGAGGTCCACATTCTCTCCTTGCAAGGAGATCCAGTTTTGTAACCAAAGCATCTTCAGCTATAGATGGGAGATCACCAGGAGAGAAGGGGGCAAGGGGATGGCAAAAGGGCAGCAGGGCTTTCCCCAGACCCTCCCTCTCATAATCTCCTTCCTTCCTTCCTTCCTTCCTTCCTTCCTTCCTTCCTTCCTTCCTTCCTTCCTTCCTTCCTTCCTTCCTTCCTTCCTTCCCTCCCTCCCTCCCTCCCTCCCTCCCTCCCCTGCTTCTCATTCTCATTTCCTTCCTTCCTCTGTGCTCAGGAAAGGAAAAGGGGAGGGGGAGAGATTGACAGTACAATCAGTGGCCATGCTGCCCAGGGGGGGAGGGGCAAGGGCTGTCCTGGTGAAAGGGAAGCTTTGCATGCTGCATGGCCAGGCTGGAGAGCAGGTCAAGGAGGCTTGTGGAGGCCATCTGGGCCAGAATGTTGTCAGCCTTAGATCTGACTCCCCGGGGCCATCCTGGAATTGAAGCAGCTATCTTAAATGGTTGAAAAAGTGTGGGCTGTGGCAATATGGTGAATTTTGAAAATCAGCTAGCTGTACCCCATTGTCTAAGAATCACTACCTCAGGCATAATTTCTCTTTTTTTTCTCTCTCTCTCTCTCACTCACACACACACACACACACACACATTTGTGCTGCTGATGTAATCAAGCAAAGAGCTCACCAGAAGCAAGAGAAGCCATCAGAATAAGACAATGGGCTCACTGCAAATAAGTAAGTCAATACTACCCCTGTAGTAAACGAAATTGTAGAGTGACTTTATGTGGCAAGAAAGACTTCACTGGCCAATGCTCAACCCTAGGTCAGTCACTTCCTTCCTAATTAGTTTGTCAATTATGAAGAGGATGCAAAACTAGCCCACCATGTTCTTGTTGAATCAGTCAATTGGTTTGGTTTTCCACTCAGTACCCCGGTCACTCATAGCTCTGGGGGCCTTTAGTTCAGCTCATCATAGCTTCTTAAATGCCAGTGAATTGGAAGAGAAAATCCATTTTGTTCCAATTTGCTTTTCTTGTTCAAGTTTCTTCCTATAAATATATTAGCATCTCAGAAATTATAGACATACCGGTTAGTCCTGGGGCTGCTTGTCTAAAAACTGGCCCAGTGAACTGTGCAGATTTCTCATGTAAACAGAATAGTACGTGATCCTACACTGTACTCTTCAGTGAAAAGAACAAGACACACCATAGCAACCACAGCACCACAGGTGGAACATACGGCTATGCCTCTCTGAGGAAAAGCTGACCTATTACAGGCTCATATTGAATGTCCAATGGGAATTCTTTGTCTTTAATACAGTGATTAAGAGGTAGCTTGGCAATGAATAAGTACTTCTAAACCACTATTGTCAAGGCTTATTCAGTTTGGATCACATCCACTGCTCCTCATCTTTCGCTGCATTGTGAATCCCCAGCTGGCTGGGCCAGAAAAAAGAAACAGATACGTGCACAATTGCCGAGGCAAAGAATGTGGAATATTATTGTTATGACAAAACAATGCATGTGTGTACTCAGAGGACCAAACTGAATGTGAACCATGGATTGCTGTGTAGGTATTTGAAAAGATATATGAATGGGATGGTGATTTTGAACTTAGTGGGAAAAGTTATTGAACTTTTTCCTCATACGGGAAAATCCTCATATGACTTACAACTTGCAATCATTCAGTTAGCAACTGTTCAAAGTTACAATGGCACTGAAAAAAGTGACTTACAACCAATCTTCACATTTAATTCCCACGGTCATGGGATCAAAATGGGTACTTGACAATTGGCATTTTTGGAAACTAGCATGTTGCAACATCCCATGGTCACGTGAACATTATTTGCATCCTTTCCAGCTGGCTTCTGAGAAGCAAAGTCATTGGAAGAAGTTAGATTCACTTAATGGATGATTCACTTAACAATGGTTGTGGTCTGGCAAAAAATCTTGAACTCGCTTAAGTTCAAGTGTACATTTAGAGGTCTAGATTCTCTTATAGATTATTAGCTCATTAAAATACAAAAATTTAATAGGGACAGTAAAGAATAGATAATTTTCCGAATAACAAAAGTAAGGAACCACTTCTAAGATTAATATTACTGCATGTATTCACATATGATCTAGAGTCAGGATGAGTAATCAGGTGAGTTTGTAGATGCTATTGTTTTATTTAAGACAGTTGATACATAAGTGCATTGTAAAAAGTTCCAGAAAAGTATCTCAAAATTTAGAAAACAACCTGGAAACTGAAGTTCCAGGTGATTAAGTATATTGCAACCTAATTAATTGAAATATTTTACTACTGGTACAAATAAAAACAATCCATACCAATAGAGTATGCACTGATAATGTGTTTTTCTTCCTAATACCAAAGTGTTGGGAATGATAAAACCAGAAAGGTATTATGGAGAGAAAACTGGGGGAATGTCCTACAAAAGCGAAATGCAGTTCGAGGATGAAAGGATGCAATTTAGCTCTCACACACAAAAACCAAACGTTACCTTTACAATGATGAGATCAGAAGTGGCAGTGACTGATGCAAGAAAGAACCTTGGAGTCACCGTGGGCAGCTTGATGGAAATGTCATCCAGTGAGCAGCTGCTACAAAAAAGACAAATTTCATGCATGGTAACATTAGGAAAGAGACTGAAAATAAAACCACGAATACAATAACGCCCTTAAAATCCCTACATTTTAAGAAGGGTATTATGGATCTAGATAACATAGAAAAAGAAAGAGCAACCAAAAGGATTGGGGGTTACAAGTAATAGTTAAAGCAAATGAAGTAGTTGAATATTCGAATAAGAGAGAATGAGGGGAGATGTATAATTTTCTCTCTCTCTCTCTCATATATATATAAAACACACACGTGCACACGTTGTTGTTATTGTGGGGAAAATAGGAGGAGAAAAGACAATTCAACAATAATATATGTAGAGGTGGCATAGTAGGGTAATTGGTTTCATGTTCTACTTATGAATTTTTAGAAGCATATTTATGCTTGCAACTCGATTTGAACAGACCTCACAAGATCAGCACCTTGGTTGGGAATCTGACTCTGGTCTATTTATAAATATCCACATCTTCAAAATATCTTCTACTCATTTCCCAAAGTATGTTGGAAAAAAAAGGGAAATCACTGAAAACTTGGTAAAAATTCATTAAAATGCCAGCATTTCATAAAATTTCGTGCAAAGATGGTGAAATCTCACAACCTGACTCTTTTTTAAATAGGTGGGAGATAAAGAGTGAACCAAACCTTTATAGGAGATTAATTGATTGCACCAGAATCCAGAAAAAGTTATTGTTTATTTAAAAGATGATGCTGTAACCTTGTTTGGATGATGGGGGATAAACAGTGGAGTAATTTTTCTATAAATATTCTAATATCTCTAATTTTAGTCTCATTTTTTTTGCTTTTCAGAATAATGAGGTAGTAGCCTTGATTTTACCAAGGAAATATTTTCCCTAACATAATGGCTCTGTTGAAGTGACTCAAAAATGAGAGTTTTTAGAATTGTAATGTGAGCTATGAACTGGGATCTACCTCATTCAGCCTTGATCTTATGAGAAGACCTTAACTTAGACCAGTGTTTCTCAGTCTTGGCAGCTTTATTTATTTTTTATAAGATTTGTGGACTTCAGCTCCCAGAATTCTCCAGCTAACAAAAAGGGAGTTCCTTGAAGTTGAAGTCCACATATTCTAAAGGTTGAGAAATACTGTCATAGGGTAATAAGCCTGACGGATTTAACAGGAATGTGGTTCTTGAGACTGTGTATACAGATATCTTTGAAATTGCCAAAAGTTAATAAATCTTATAAAAATGATAATATTATTGTTTATAATCCTCTGTTAAGCTGTTTATAGTGGCAGTATGACATTTTCCTCTGAAACTTACAATGAGGGGAGAGGGCATGTTCTGTAGTCTTCCATTATGTTGTTGCTCTTTCATGCTTTTTCCAGTTGCTAACAAGTTGGAAAGTCCCAGTTGTCAGGAGTGCTTCATTTTCTTACCAAAGATGACTCAGTATGGCTTTCTTGGAGAAATCTCTGCCAGGATGATACCCTAAGAATGACCGAGAAAAATCAAGGAAATATATGTGGCCTAGAAATAGTGAGAAGCCAAGACTGAGTAAATTAAGGAAATGGCCTATTCAGCAGATGTAACACAACAGTCCAAAGACCAGTGGGTAGTGAACAATGATGGGTGCTCCCCCAAGATTCTTCATTAAAAGCAGTTCAATAAGAAATGTGATTTTCATTCAGATTGTGGCTATAAATGCAATTTCCTTAATTATATTCAGAGCTTCCTATGATAAGAAAAACTTTTATTGGAATTTAATGCCTGTTTGTATGCCTTCAAGTCAGTTTTAGATTCCTGGTGAATGCCTGGACTAGTCCCTGCAGTTTTCTTATAAAGATTTTGGAAGTAGTTTTCTCTTGCCTGTTTCCCAAGGCTGAGAGAGAGGTCCCAAGGTCCCTCAGTTGCAGTGGTGGGATTCAAATTTTTTTTACTACTGGTTCTGTGGGCATGGCTTGGTGGCTGTGGCAGGGGAAGGATACTGCAAAATCTCCAGTCAGAGGTGGTATTTGCCAGTTCTCCGAACTACTCAATACCACTACTGGTTCTCCAGAACTAGTCAGAACCTGCTGAATACCATGTCTGCTCAGTTGGGTGCCTTAGGTGGGACAAGAACTCACAATCTCCTGGTTTCTAATGAACCAACTTGGCTCTTCAAGTATAGTTCAGGAATTCATGGAACATCCATTCTCCCTCCACCATTTTTTCCTAGATCTCTCTCTCTCTCTCTCTCCTGCTTTGTTTCCCCAAGTACTGGCCTGTGGGGAAAACAGAGATCATCCTTAATTTTGCCTAAATTGATATCCTGCAGAAATTTTGATAATTAAGCTGAGGGCTTTTGAAAGCAGGCTTAGGGCTTCATGTAGCTCAGAAAATGCTTATAGAAATTACAGGAAAGAAATTCATGGACAACATCAATACTTGGAAGCACTATTTTGTATGCACATGTGTGAACTATCTTACAACGTTGGTCATATTACAGAGCTCAGTAGGGTAGTTCGTTTCTCTACCTGAAACAAAGAATAAAGAAAAATATGTTATCAAAACTGTTATCATTAGACAAGTTGGAAGCTTGTATTTCCTTAACTAGAACAGATGAAACTTTTTTCCTTTTCTAGAATCTTTTGGAGCGGTGGAGGGAAAGAAATATGCAGTTTCTTCACAAAATTAAATACTAGTAGGCTCGGTAGACTATTATATAATAAAATTATATATTAATTCTATTATATTTTTATTATATTATATAGGCTATTACTATTATGTGCTATATAATTATTTAGCATGTTACTATTGTAAACAGACTATTCCCTTATTTATACTATTTGCAGTTGGAAAAAAGAGGATAAATTGTTCCTTTGTCTTTCTTTCAAACCCTACTTTGTTCTCACCTGATCAACAAATGGGACCTTTAACATGATAATAGCAGCTTCCGGTGCTGAGTGGCTTGGAGGAATGTATTTGAGTACAATGCAATTTTCACCTTTTCACCTTCCAAGAGCACAGAAGAAAATAAACAAAATCTCTTTTTTTCCCTTAGCAGTAAATATACTGAACTTTCAGCCAGGAAAGAATGTGAGCTCATACCTCATATCCGGCCCTGCCCTGAACTTGCTCTCTGCCTTTACAGGTGGCCAGCCCTAATGCCAGTTTCTCAGTGTCAGCATTTTCAAATGAGGCACATATGGTGACAATTAAATATAATGGATGGATGGCACTCTAAAAGTTATGCAGAAAAAAAAATGTGAGTCACATAGCTCTGTGTGGTATGGCATTGGCTTCCTTTGGGGAAGCTGTTATAAAACAGCAGTGAAAACTAAGGGGAAAGTATTGTGTGGACTTTTTTTAAATTACTTTAAATCAGGCATGTCCAATGTTTTGGCTTACCTGAGCTGCCTTGAAGAGGAATTGTCTTTGGTTGCATGTAAAATATGTAATACAGTTAATGTAGCTGCCTTTATTTTGAACAACCTTGTGGGGCTGCAGTAACAGCTGTCTAGGACTGCATATGGTCCATGGCCCATGGGTTGGACAAGCTTGCTTTCAAGCTTATTCAATTCTAGCTCTATACTCGTGCTTCGCTACGAAACTATGTGATCAGGTGGAAAATAAGGGGAAAAACTGTGTCTCTGCCTACCAGCATCCATTATATTTATCTGGCTAGAGTCGTCAGTGTGTTTGGAAACTGAAACGTGGAAACTGAAACAATATTTTGCTGTGTGAACAAGGAGACAGCAAGGAGCCTGGGTGTGGCTTAGCTTAACTGCTCTGCACTAATGCTGCTTGGTACTGTGAAACTAAAACAGAAACAGAAACTCCTCTCCTTTGTGTTTTGCATTTGGAACAGATTTCTTTTCAAGTGGGGAGGAGGAGTAGAACTCCCTAGCATCAGAGTGTGTTAATAATAGTATATACGAAATACTAAGGCTCTGATGGTCATTTTGAAAAATCCTTTCTTAGTGAGCACCTAGAAGCCAAGAGGAACATACGTGCCAAATTTCAAGTTTGTAGTTCCTTTCACTATTTCCAGCATTAGAACTTTCTCCAGAGAGCTATCATAGGTCTTTACATAATGTGTGTGAAATATGATAATTTAAGCATGGTCATTTTTTCCTCAAATGAAAACTCTAGCATTGGATAGTTATATTTTTATCCTGTGAGAGACAAAGCTATCCTTATTCAGGTGACCATCCAATCTCGGTCAGAATCCTTTGCTAGCTTTTTTTTAACCGTCTATTTTATGCTGGCACCTTGTACCATTAAAGTGAAGAATGTACTTTCTCCTAGCAGCTCTCTTACAGCTGAGAATTTGGGATTAATAAAATGTTGGGCTTTTGGCAGCAACTTGAACTTAAAAAAGCTTTTCCCCCCAAGCATGAATTCAGAGTTCTTTTTATCAAGAGTTATTAAAGTGAAAGAATAGGGAACTATTCTGAGTTTTGCAGTGTTAAGTCAGTGCCAGAAAAATAAAGACAGATGGCTGATGCTTCATTTAACACCTTTATAAACATAAGTAGATTTTACAAACCAGTTGTGGATTTCTCCAACATGGAGCAAACTCAGACAGAAACATGTTGCAAGTAACTTCAGTAGCAAGCATTATACACAGCAGAGGAGAGAAGCAGTTTCTTTTTCAACAGACAGACTCAGAGCTCAGCATAGCTTCAGAGGTGCAGAGCTTAATATAGAGCCACGCCTAAACTACTTTTAGTTTCAGTTTCCAGCCTAGGCTACTTCTAGTTTCAGTTTCCAAAACAGTCCTCATTGGCTGACTTAGTTGCTATGCCTATTCATTGGCTGACCTTGTTACCAAGCTCTATTCCAGTTCATGAATATACTGACTGGAACAGTATTAACTGAAATTCAGAATGATAGCTGGACCAACCCAGATTGTCCAAGGTTTCTCTATTTGTAACCATGGGTTCTTGATTAATGATCAATTGACTCTAAGCCTATTTATTGTCTACACTCGCCCCGCCTCGCGCCTGCCTCTCCTCCTCCTCCTTGCTGGCTCTTGCCAGAAGGTTGGGGTGGGCACTGGGCTGCATTACGAGGCAACCTGGGCCGCATGCGGCCCGCGGCCCGCGGGTTGGACAAGCCTGTCATAAAGCATAGTTTCAAATATGTATACTTAAGCTTGGCTTTGTTGTACTTGAAGGTAGTATTTTTATTGGGTTGATTATTAAATGGTGTTCTATGAGTTGAATTTTAGTAACTTCTATATCTTTCTTAACTTTTATCTTGCCTTGGTACTACTCAGAAAATACACAAAATAAAAAATATTTCACTTATGTTTTTCATAATAACTCTAAGAAATATATACATGACTGCTTGAGAGTAAGTGCCATAGAGATAGGTGATGATTGTTTAAAGATGATTTGGACTGATTGGTAAAAACTTGTTTGTATTCCTTATCTTTAAAAACATGCACTAATAAGTATGTTCTCCAACGGAATGAATAATGATGCCAAGTGAAATACAGTTCAACTTTGTCTGGCTATTTTGTTAACCACATTGGGGTAGAGGGAAGTTGGATGGAGGTCATAAAAGATACAAAGTCCTTATGGATATCTTTATGCAGTGCCCATGAAACAACTCCATTCTATGCATATTTTATCGCTTGCTTACTGTGTATCATTATGAGTAGTTCTGCTCAGAAGTCTCCATGGTATTTTTAGGGTGGCCCCTTTCAAATTATTTCATGCTTCAGACATTAGGTCAGACAAAGTTGGTTGTAAGAATTCTCTGTCAGCCCTACAAAAGACAGTTTGTTTCCAAACAGATAAATAACACTTCTAACAACGAAGCTGCATTTTCACTTTTTTCAGATCTCAGGCACAAATGTCTGTAGTTGTATACAGATCACAGCTTTTGCAGAGAGTTGGAGGGGCTACTGGGGAGAGTGCAATGCTTTACTCTTTGCCTTTATTGTGTCTTGCCTAGCATAGCAATGAATAACGGGACTGGTATAAAACATTTTCTTACGGAGGCAAAATGGTAAACGACATTCCTTGACCAAGTCCAAAGACAGTAAAATCATTTTGACACTTGAAGCAAATTGTACTGTAAGCAGTACTCTTGCTTTTTCTTGGGGGGAAAAAGGCGCAGCACAGTAGCATTGAGTTCATCAATCAATAGCAATTTGTTTGCAGACTTTTCAGGTCATTGACTATCAGCAGTTTGAAGTGGCCACTTCACTTTGCCTAGTGACAGGCTATGCATGAACTGATAGCCTTGTAAGAAGAAAAAGATATACAAAGCTGTCTCTCCAACAGTGTCTTACCTTCTTCCCAACCTCCTCCTTTCCTTTACTGTTGCTTATTTGGACCTATTCAAAATTCAAACCTTCCCCAAAATTTGTCCATGTGTATTTTTGCCATAAGCAACTTTTAACTGCACAGTAGATCTGGTCCCTAAAAATCTAGAAAGAGATATAGCATAACTGTTGGTTTTGACTTTTTTGCCATCGGATAGTAACCATTTTTTAAATAACCCGATAGCCTGAGCTTAGTGTGAAGACTCCTCCTGGGTTGTACACCCAGATTAAAATGATAACTACTTATGGGAAAAGGAAGTTTCATTGGCAACTATAATGGTTTGCTGCAGTGGTGGGCGTGGCTTAGTGGGCATGGTATGGCTTGGTGGCCATGGCAGGGGAAGGGTACTGTAAAATCTCCATTCCCACCCCACTCCAGGGGAAGGATACTGCAAAATCCCATTCCCTCCCCACCCCACTAACCTGCTTTCCAGCTCTGTTCTCCAGTGCAGGGCAACAAAAGAAGACCCAGCCAATCAGCTGGTACTTGGGAGGCAGAGAATAGATGGGGTTGGGGCCAATCAGAGGTGGTATTTGCCAGTTCTCTGAACTACTCAAAATTTCCACTACTGGTTCTCCAGAACTGGTCAGAACCTGCTGAATACCACCTCTGGTTTGCTGGTTTAAATCCATTTCAATTTCACGTTGTGCAGTAGAAGCAGTTCCCTTTAAACAAACAGGGCAATGTTGCAAAGTTTTGGCAGATGTTTATACAACTTAACACCAACTAACTGTGGCTTGGTGAATTTCCACAAGTGCAATATTTATTTTAGAATCAAAACCAACCTTTCCTTGAGGGAAACTACATATATAAAAATAATTCAGTAAAGTAATTACCTGAGATGTTGATGTTTACACTAAAATGCATTGTAAAGTCAATGATACTATATTTTACAGTAAGTTGTAATTCTGAAGGAAAGAAAGGATTTTTAGACAAGATTGAGTTTTGGGCTTCATCTTTAAAAGCAGAAATAGCAGTTTTAGGCCATTTCCCCACAGCAGTTCCTCCCACCTTCTAATCCTCCACAAACCAGCTTGAAACAGCTAGGATTTTAATGTTTTTAATGCTGTAAGGAAAGAAGAGTTGTTTCATTATGAGATGGGTGACAAATAAATTTAATAGATAGATAGATCAGGGGTTGCCAACCTTTTGGACCTCAGGGACCACCAAACTTATAATTTTAAATCCCAGGGGCCACTAACCGGTTCTTTGGGTGTGGCCTAATTTGTGGGTGTGGCTTGGTGGTCATGTGACTGGCTGGGCATGGCTTGTATGTAAATATTATAAATATTTATATAAATATTGAATTTTTTATAAAAAAGAGCAACTTTTACCCAAAATCAGGCAAAGTAGACAGATTGAGTTGCTCACAGAATCACAGATTCATTCAGAGATCTATCTATCTGCTATTGGCTACTTCAGTCTGTCACATAAAATTTGCTTGCAAGCAAACTCACAAAATTAGCTCACAACACATCATGCATGTAAATATTGAATTTTTTATTTAAAAAAAGAGCAACTTTTACCCAAAATCAGGCAAAGCAGGCAGATTGAGTTGCTCACAGAATCATTTAGTGATCTATCTATCTGCCATTGGCTAGCTCAGTCTCTCAAATTTGCTTGCCATGAGTCTGCACTGAATTTGCTTGCAAGCAAACCTTCAGTCCTAAGGGAGGATTGGCTGTGCTGAGCCGAAGATCTAAAGACTAGCTAGAAAGCAAGAAATCCAACCATTTCCTGCTTCCTAGCTGTTAGGTTCTGAGCATGGGCGCAAGGAACGGAGACGAGACAGTGAACAGTGAACTTCAACTCTTTATTAACTAACAGGAACAGAGCAAAAGCCTTGGACAGCAGCAGCTCTTTTATAGAGCTGGCTGCTGTCCCATTAACCAATGAATTGCGTTGGAGCATTTAAACTGTGTCCAATGGGAGACGACCTGCTATTAGCCAATCAGATTGCCCAGAAGAGACCAATCATGATTCGCTATTTATGGGCCAATCAGAAGTGCAGGATTACGAGCCTGCTTTTCTAGTAAGGTTGTCAAGCTTTATTAAATGCATTTACTTAGTTCATAACACTAGCTAATCTAAATCTCCCGGCATAGCAATTTAGCAGGCAAGTTTGCCAGGCAAGGAGTGAGTGGGTAGGGAGGGTTCCCACGGGCCATGTGGGCAGCGCAGCCTTGTATTTCTGCGCAGCCTGGATTAATTGCTTTGGGGGGGTGTGCTCTGGGGGTGAGATTTCTCTGCGGCCCACCAAAATTTTCTCATGGCCCACCGGTTGGCGACCGCTGAGATAGATAGATAGATAGATAGATAGATAGATAGATAGATAGATAGATAGATAGATAGACAGATAGATGATAGATAGATAGATAGATAGATAGATAGATAGATAGATAGATAGATAGATAGATAGATAGACAGATAGATGATAGATAGATAGATAGATAGATAGATAGATAGATAGATGATAGATAGAAGAAAAAGAAAGAACGAATGAAAGAAAGAAAGAAGCCATCAACAATCATCTATTCCTCAGATATAAAGAAAAGGTAAGGATCAGCATGAACCATCAGTTGTCCTCCCATCTGATCAATACTGGAGTATAAAAAGGGACCAGATCTGTAAATTAAGCTACAATAAATCGAGCCCCCCAAAACCCCACCGATCTACAGATTTCATGCAGAAAGCAAAAAGGTAATGGCTGAGAGAGAGAGATTTACTTGCACCAATTCACTGGGACTAGAAATGGAATGCTGAAGAATGCCTCTGTGTGTGTGGTGCATATGTGGGTGTCTAGATAGTCCTCAAGAGAGGAAAAGGGAAAAAAAATGCTCATCTTTGTCCATGTAGGTAGTTTAATTTCAGAGTTTCAAGGTGCTTACCATGACCCCATAATCCCTTGTGGGGGTGGGAGTCTGGGCAACTGAATGTTGCAGTATGTTTAATAGCCGGATGCCCTTCCTGTTGCCAATGCAGTTTTCTTCAGCAGATATATTCTGACTTGATTTAATAGATTTATTTTGATTTGTCAATCGCTTACAAGATAACAGGTTTAAGTATAAACATAGTTATGAATACATGAAATGGATACATATAAGAAAAATAAAGAAACGATAGGACAGGGACGGTAGGCACATTGGTAAAAATTTTCATTGTGCCCAGAGAGAGGAATATCTGCTTCTAGCTAGGATTGAACTCACAGCTTCCTGATTGTGAGGCAAGAGTGTCACTCTTATATGTTGTGTATGTATATACTTATATTATAATGTATATATCTAATTTGGCTGGCTTGGGCTGAGTCTTCCAGGCATCAGTCTGAATTCTGTAATGAAGAGCATTTAGTTACTCTACATCTATATCTAATTTACTTAGAGATCTGATTGGATAAAGTGTGGAGAGCAGGGGTGGGATTCTACCAGTTTTCACCTATTCGCTAGAATCAGTTGTTAACATTCTAAGCAGTTCGGAGAACCGGTTGTTAGAAGAAATTACTGGCCTAATCCTGTAAGGAAGGCAGGAAGGAAACATTCTGGTGTTGCTTACAGAAACTGCCTCTCCGCTAACCCTTATTACATTCTTGACAGGACTAGACTTCCTGTCTCTGGATTTTCTTTCATCTCCTTTGCTGGTACTTTGCTTGTGTGGAGTGACCATTCAAAGTTACAATGGCACTGAAAAAAGTGACTTATGACCATTTTTCACACTTATGACTGTTGCAGCATCCCCACAGTCATGAGAGGCCAGGCGAGGAGATGCGTGCCCCAATGTGAGTGATATTGAGTTGGCCACGCCCAGCCAATAACATGACCACCAAGCCATGCCCACCAATTAAGCCACACCCACAGAACTGATTGTTAAAAAAATTGAATCCCATCCCTGGTGGAGACTACCCTACAGTTGTCTGTGGTTTGGTTTTCACACAACATTGCTAATTGATTGTTGTTTGAATCATTGTCCTGGTGGTACTTATTGTCCTTTCTCTTCCCCAAATATCTACTGTTTTTTTGGTCTTTATCTATGAGATTGATTTCTTAATAACTTAATCAATGAGTCACCTCTAGATGAGATGGGGTCGCATATATATTGATTAAATATAAAACAAAAAAATAAATTGTGTAGTGCAAGCTCATCCTGAGTGTCACAATCACTTGCAAAGCATAGATGTGTTAGAAATGTCTCGCTGTCTTCTTATTGGAAGAAGACAACATGAAATATGAGGATGCTCCAGCATAGTATGGAAATTACTGGGATACGCTATTTAACTGGGAAGAATACTTGTTTATTGTTTGTTTTGCTTTTTATATATGGTGTATTTTATTTGTTTCAATGTCAAAATGTTACAAAGCAACAAAACATTAATGTACAGTATGACATCAGCTTCACTGTAAATCTGTCTATTTTACTTCCATCCTCTCACATAGAAATGTATGGCCAAAAGCCATCTCAGTATAGTTTAGGATTATAGGGTGTTTTGAAACTTTTGGCTGCTTTTTAGTTGCAAAAAATATCTGAACCATCAAATTTTGTTCTGTGACCTCATGTAGCACATTATAATTTAATGGAATTAGATTCTGCCCCCATAAAAATGTCCTGTCAATTAATGTTTAATGAAAGGCCTGTGAGCTATCCTTTTAACAATTACTTGGTTCATTTCTGTTATGTTCAAGGGCTCTATATTAAAGGACATCCCCTCTTCCTTATTCATTACATGTATTGACTGGAACTATTAAATAAAGAACAGATATAGGAAAATTCTAGTGAAGAAAATGAGGTGGATCCAAAATCAGACAGAGATCAAGGATCAAGTATGCCCTGACATAACCACACTTATCAATGGGTGAAGCATCTAATGGTACAAACTGCCTAGTAGATTAAACATTGGAAGCATATTAAAGTGGCTAGATGCAAATGGAAGATATTTTATGGGATGATTGCCTTTTAGTCTGGCAGATCTGTAGTGCTGGGATAGTAGAGTGTCAATCATACATTTAACATTTTCCTATCTCCCATTATAGGGTTTTAATGGTAGCAAAAGTTGGTAAAATTATAGTCAAAGCAAGACATCTAGAATTAGCTATTCAAGTAAGATGTTAGGTTGAACATTAACAGTTCCAATTTTGAAAGAGAGAGTTTTCACTGTAACAACATGCAATGTTTTTCTTCCTGAAATGGCTGTTTATAAGTGTAATTATAACTGCATTTCATCTACAGAGCACAGCCACCAACATATGCTCATTTATATGGTGTATATGGTGCTGCTTTATAACTACCAACTCAACCCACTATTCTGCAAAGTTGACTTAGTACATCAGAAGTCTACCAGGAACAACACTATATGTACTTTGGCATGCTTCTCTCTGGGTTTACACTGTGAACCAAAAATTTCATACTTTTTGCAAGATTCTCACAAACATTAGTGGATGCTACAGTACTGGTCTGCATCCGAACTTCTCTTACTTTTCCTTAAATTGTTTCCACTGATATCTTCTTAACTGACTTCTACACTAGGCATTTCCCACACAGACATATTATATTTTTGTATATAATTTTTATTAAAGATTTTTGTGCATTATTAGTCTGATTATGGTCAAGTACTTATAAGATCCATTCAGACAAAGGGATTATTTAAATAAATCTGATCATCAGTCCCGCCCCAACTTGGTCCCTTAAGTAAGATTGACCACTGACTCCATTCTGTGTGAAAGGTTTACTTTACTAAAAGCCAAGTGGATTACAGTATAATGAAGCCATAAACAATTAGCCTTCCCTCTTCCATACCATCTCCCTCCCCCCATAGTTTATGGCAGACTGGCAGCTAGTGAATATGAAACTCAAGCATATGATGGCAGTTCTGACACTGACGTTGAAAGTGGTATGTGATGAAGACTTTAAACTCCTTAATGAGCTAATTAAAGAAAAGGCTTTTGACATATAAAGAGATGATTCCCCCAAATGAAGACAGGTGGTACTCTTTTCTTCATTTTTGTATAGTTTTGGAAAGGCACACATTTGATTTCCTAATCAATTAAGGTATAGTGCTTTTGTTGTTGTTGTTTTTCTCCTTTGTGGTGGTCTGTCTCAAAGAATTTTATCTCAATTCTCTGATAAAAGAAAATGCCACAAAAACAGCAATGAGAGAAAATAATAGTTGCAAAGAATTTAGTTCCAGAGACCAAGGCAGCCAAAATGCAGAGGGAATTTGATGGCAATTAAAAAAAAAACATTTTGGAAACAGGCAAAGAGGTTTGAGCAGAGAGCAGAAAGAACAGACTTAAAAATATGAGACAAGAGTCAAAATTGAAGCATGGTACTATTAGAAAAAGTATTTTAGGGTTGATAAGAGATATATGAAGCATGCAACAAAATGTATAAGTAACAGTGTCCAAGAAAAAAAAGTATGTGAAACATTGTGAGAAAATAGTAATGCTTCAGGTTAGATGCTATGATTGAAGAAATTTTAAAATATGGGTGTGACTTGCATATGGAAAGATTAAATGACTTGTTTAACATGTGTATAAAGATTGATAATTGGAAGAGTATGTTTATTGTTCTGATAAACAAAGAGAAATATTTCAAGAATGAATACAAATATGGCAGGGGATTATGTTAATTGTGCCTGTGAAAATGTTTGGTAGAAACTGTCAGAAAGGATGTTCAAATGTTTACTGTTTAACAGAACATTCCTATGTTATAATATAAGAAACATGTTCAGCTCTGCAATGGACATTTCACTGGTCTATCTAGATCAGGGGTGTCAAACTCGCGGCCTGCGGGCTGAATGCAGGGGTAGGATTCTACAGGTTCGCACCTATTCGCTAGAACCAGTTGTTAACATTCTAAGCAGTTCGGAGAACCGGTTGTTAGAAGAAATTACTGGCCTAATCCTGTAAGGAAGGCAGGAAGGAAACATTCTGGTGTTGCTTACAGAAACTGCCTTTCTGTTAACCCTTATTATATTCTTGGCAGGACTAGACTTCCTGTCTCAGGAACTTCTCTGGAGTTTTTTTTTCCTCCTTTGTTGGTACTTTGCTTGGTGGAGTGACAATTCAAAGTTACAATGGCACTGAAAAAAGTAACTTATGACCATTTTTCACACTTACAACTGTTGCAGCATTCCCACAGTCATGAGAGGCAGGCGAGGAGATGCGTGCCTCGATGTGAGTGATGTTGAGTTGGCCACGCCCAGCCAGTCACATGACCATCAAGCCCTGCCCACCAACTAAGCCATGTCCACAGAACCGGTTGTTAAAAAATTTGAATCCCACCCCTGGCCGAATGTGTCACGTGCTGGCCACACCCACGCCCGGTTTAGTGAAGGGGAAAAAAGTCATGATATGTCACGTGACGCCGAAATGATGACACAAGTTTGACACCCCTGATCTAGATGAAGCCTTTACCTGTACTGCAGTGTATTGTTCATTTTTGTTTTTCTGTCAAATTCTATGAAATCATATGAAGAAACGACTATAGTTTTTGGCACAAGTAAGTGAAGACCTCTCAAACTTGTTTTCACTTAGTTTCTATCTTTTTTTGAAGGTAAGTTTGTTTTGGCATTATTTCCATATATTTTTTATGAATCTCTGAAATTTTTGCAAGAACTTTTTCCAAATACAGTTTTGCAAACTAGTTTTGTAGTCAAGTGTTCAAATGCATGTAACTTTGCTGCTTCATATATCATTTATTTATTTAGAGATTTCTTCTCTGCTTTTTCATCACTGACTGGTACTCAATGTATCTTCTAGAAACCATTATTAAAAATACAGCTTCAGGTTTATTTTTAATATTAAAATGTTTCTTAAATCTTTTAGAAATAAATATACAATAAATAAGGAAATACTAATCATCTAATAAACACCCTTTATTTGGGTTTCCCCCCCTTCTTTTAACAATGTTTTTTTCCATCTACTGCACATTTTATGTATGCTGAAGGACACAGACAAGTCAGAAATTGTGTTACAAAACAACTGACAATAAAAAAAATTGCATTAAATACATCTACATAATTTTTGTTTAGGACTTTCCACTTTTAATATCAACAATCACATCTGAGGATCACCTTAGTGCTGGTTGTCAGTTTAAGAGGCAGAAGGAAGCAACAGGAACCAGGCAACTATATGATCCACATAAGAATAGATTATGTTCCAGAGGCAGCAGCCAAAGGTCAAAAGTTTCTTGTTAGGTAGGTAGGAAGCAATCACATTCCAGAGGCATCAAATGAGAGGCTAGAGAAACAAATTTCAGTCACTAAAAAAAAGGAATGGAAAAATATCAGCTTTATAAAAGTCACTGCTATGGGTCAGCAAGGGCATCCACCTTTCAAGAATTTCTACTACTTCTAGATACTTCCACATCCCTGTTATCCCACATCAGCATTTCTGTTACTGCTAGATCTTATGGGGCACACAAAAAAATAATACTGAAAAGTTGCCTTTGTTTTAGGAATGCTGGAGTTTCGGGACAAGTGGTTTCCCTTCTCATTTTTCTCTACCTCCTAGTTCTCATCAGACAGCAATTCCCCTTTTCATAGCATGCAACTCTCCAGTGCTATGCCATCCTTTTATTATTATTGGGTGATTTTTTTTAAAAGACACTGGACAAAAACTACAATATGAGCTAAGGACAAAAAAAGTAGGATTGGGATGCTAGCTGCACTCTGATTTTTGTGTATTGCAGTTGGAAAGTACATTGGTCAGTCTATCTAGTATTCTCAGTGTTTTTAAGATTGGCGTCTGGGAGCGTTGATCACCACAGGTTCAAGATCTTTCAATATACAGTATATAAGATATATGATGGGAAAAATAAGAGATTCAAAGTAATGAAACATTTTAATTTCAGAATGTTTTTAAACTTTTTCTAATTTGGCCAAGCACAATTTTCACTATAAATATTTCCTCCTCCTCCCCTTTCTCTTCCTCCTCTTCTTCCTCTTCCTCTTCTCTTTACTATTTTTCTTCAGTTGGCAGTTATATAGTCTTCTTTTATTGGCCTAGTACTTAATTGTTTTGTTTGTTGATTTTGATCATTTAGTTCTAAAATAATTAACTTTAATCCCACTGACACCAACAAAGTTGTCAGGTATTGTGATCTTCCAGACATCCACACTGTGGAAGCAGCTTGATCTCTGCAAAGCCTTTTCACCAACAAGCAAAGGGTATGGATGTAATAAAAGTAACCTAGAACAGGAGTTCCCAACCTCTAGGCTGTGTCCTACTTCTGGGCCTTGGGTCTTTTGGAACGGAGCCATGGAAGTGGTGGGTTAGTGTATTCATGTGGATCCCTCCTCATGCAAGCAGCAGATGAATGCATGCGCTCTCCATTTACACAAGTGGCAGGCGCATATGCCCACTGCTCACACAAAAGGAGCTGCATGCATGCTTGCCTGTCCCTCACATGGAACCATCCTCTCTCCTCCCAATTGCCAGTCCACAAAGCCAAAAAGGTTGGGGAACTCTGACCTAGGGGAACCAGGTTGCCTGTTCCATACATTATATTATTTAAATCAAATGCACACAAATAGATACACACATGGGCATTACCTTTAGTTGTGACTCTAGAGCCAGATCATGTGCACATCTATTCTAATTTAGTTCTTGGTTTATTGTTGCTTTTTTGAGAGGCTTACAGTAAGTTGTCTCTGCAGATCAGTGATGATGAAATTGGCATGTTGAAATGAAACATTTCCTATTTCTCTGCCTGGAAACAATTGTGCTTGATGTGGCTATAACACTAATAATGGCATTTTGAATTTACATATCACACACATGCACTTTGTCCTGTTTGCCCTAAACTATCTAGTTTCATTCTAAGTCACTTCAGTCAAAGGAGGAAGGATAGACTGAAATATTTATTTATTTATTTATTTATTTGATTTGCCAATTGTTTACAAGATAATAAGTATAAGTGTATACATAGTTGTGAATAGATTAAATGGGTACATATAAGAAAAATAAAAGAATAAGAGAAACAATAGGACAGGGACGGTAGGCACGTTGGTGCGCTTATGCACGCCCCCTACAGACCTCTTAGGAAAGGGGTGAGGTCAATAGTAGACAGTCTAAGGTTAAAGTTTTTGGGGTTTGGGGAAGAGACTACAGAGTCGGGTAGAGTATTCCAGACATTGACCACTCTATTGCTGAAGTCGTATTTCCTGCAATCAAGTTTGGTGCGGTTTACTTTGAGTTTGTATCTATTGTGTGCTCTTGTGTTGTTATGGTTGAAGCTGAAGTATTCATTGACAGGTAGGACATTGCAATGTATGATTTTATATACCATGCTTAAGTCAGACCGAAGACAGCGTAATTCAAGGTTTTCTAGTTCTAGAATTTCAAGTCTGGTGGCATAAGGTATTCTACAACGAGTAGAAGAGTGGAGAACTCTTCTTGTGAAATATTTCTGGACTTTCTCAATTGTGCTAATATCAGATACGTAATGAGGGTTCCAGACTGATGAACTGTATTCGAGTATTGGTCTAGCAAATGTTTTGTATGCTCTGGTTAGTAGTGTGATATTACCAGAGAAAAAGCTACGTAGGATTAGGTTAACAACTCTTAATGCCTTTTTGGCTATGTAGTTGCAGTGGGCTCTAGCACTTAGATCATTAGAGGTGAGTATTCCAAGGTCCTTTACAGAGCTTCGGTCTGACTTAAGCATGGTATATAAAATCATACATTGCAATGTCCTACCTGTCAATGAATACTTCAGCTTCAACCATAACAACACAATATTCTTCATTAGTTTATACATTATCATCCAGCTACATTGTTTTATAGCAAAAAAAAAATTGCACTCACTATACCTCCTTGAAAATAATAGATTGATTATATCAAGTCCTCTCTGCAGACAACATGAAGGCTTATATGCTACAAAGGCCTGACTCTTGGTGTTCAGTTCAGATATATTCTTCATTATGTATCCTGAAAGTATCCAAAACTCAGTATAGTATTGGACTATAGTACGAACTTTAGAAATTTGATCACAACCTTTTTCAGTCCAAAATCAATGGTATACCTAGTAGCCCATAATAGTGCTACATTATAGATAACCTTGCATGAAGAAGAAGAATTTTTCTTGATTGTTTTTATAGCCTAGAACCCTACTGTGTCTTGCAGTCATAACAGTATAAAGCAGTATAACTACGGTATGTTTGGTAATTGGAACTGGCTGTCAGTTTTTAAATCAAATATAATATTTTTGGCTGCTCTCAAGCATGCTTGCTTAGGATGGGAGGAGGGTCCAGTGAGACAAAGGGGGCTCATTTCCAAATACATGCAATTAGGACTGTAGCCATAATTCCTTTGTTATTTCATGTTATCTCCAGCTGTGAAACAATGTTTTGGCATTCAGTGTCATTTTATAGGATTCCATTGTAATTCTATTTTAATAAAAGCCAGTTGTAGCATAGCAGTGACAATTACATCTATTTTTTTTCCCTTGAAAGTTGACAGCCAGCAATATAATTTAACTATGCTACGGAAACTTTCTGAAATGCAGCTGAAAACTAACTGCAACAGAAATACTTGTAATTCAGTTTGCTCCTTGACTGGCAGCGAGTGGAAGCCCTCTTCTTTTTTGAATGCCGTTTAGAGTAATATGATATATATCTACTGATGCCATGAAATATTTCTCTTCCCTAGTCCAACACTTTATTACAGTACCATGCCTTCAGTTAATAATCATATTCTTGAAAAAAAAATTATGACTACATTTCCACAATAGGATTGGCAACATTTTTTTTCATTAGTACTGCCAAACGAAAGTCCAATTTGGTATGCTTATGTTCATAACATTGCCTGTCCTTCAGGATCTGTACTCAATGCTGGCCCAGGATAATTCATTGCCCAAAATAGATTTTAGAGTCTCAATACCAAAGAACTTCTTAGAAATGAAGTCTTCCACTGGAGAATTAAAGTACAAGGCTTTAGCCTCTTAGTTGATTGGACTTGAAGCAGTTTGAAAATCCATAGCAAACAAGTAGGCAGGAATGTGGCAGGTGCTTGGTGGAAAGTGGACAAGATTGGAAGGACCGTCCAAACAGAGACATGGTTTCTGGCCTTGAATGAGGGGAATAAAAGAGAAGGGGATGTTCTAGAGAATCCATTTGTGATGCTAGATAGTATCCTTCTACTGTGGCAACTGCTTTGATCCCACTAGAAAGTGCTTTCAGACAGAATTTCATATATATAAAATTAATGTAGAAAAATTAAGCTGAAAATAAATTTTAAAGTTAAGAATCGTTCCAAGGAGATGTGGAAAGAATTTACAGAATATCTGAATTATTACAAAGATAAAGTATCAGTATGGGAAATATAATTGATCTCTTCAGTTAGAATAATCACGCTACAAAGATAGTTAATTTTAGATAGTTAACCCATTGGTTTATCTATTAATTAGAAGTTTAAAAAAATAAAAGAATTTACTATGTGCGCTAAGCCTAGAAATATCTTGAATTAAACACCTCAATAAGCAAAGGGACACATTTAGCTTTATTTACTTAATTTACCTGTGGTAATATAATTTATTGATCATTTTCTGTAAGCCCTTTGTACAACTAGCAATAGGTCTAGGGATATGTAGGCATTCTTGGTGGGGGTAGGAGTACCTTTGCTCATGAGTGTCTGATCCTGTTTTGATCTGCAAGTTTAGAAGGAACAGGAAAATAGGTAAAAGTTCAAGGTACACAGTTGTGCTTTCTCATGGGACTTTCCAGACTTTCCCATGGGACTTTCCGTGGCTGTATGATCTCATCCTAGTAAGGTAACATCTGGGACTTTCCAAGATTGTATGTTCTCATGCTGGTGAGGTAATTCTGTAGTCATTGTTTCTGAATATGCATACTGTATTTTTGCTTGTGTTTTTTCTCAATAAATACTGCTACCTGAGTTCACTCAGGGCTGGCATTTTCTCAGACATTTTCCCTGTGTCTCATTTCGAATGCCAGACCACCACAAATGGTGACCCCGACGTGATAGCTTGGAAGGCTATATGTTTCCCGCATCCTATACTCATCGTCGCGGACGTCGACTGGGCCCTCATCTTCTTCGCTGGACGAAGATAGATTCTTTTCGTGAGTATGGGGGAGATCTCTCGAAGGCTCAGAAAGAGCACATCAGGGAATTGAGAGGGATCATTGGGAATAGTTTTGGATTTGGAATTGGCAGTAGGGGTTGTGCTGTAGGAAAGAAAGAAATTGAGGACTTATTACAGTATATTTGGAAAAATATTAAGTCATATCCGGAGGGAGGTAGTATTAAAGTAGAGTCCTGGAAAAAGATAGGGAAATTTTTGCACGAGGAACCTCGTGCCCCTTCTTCAATTTTGTTAACCTGGAGGGTGATTATGGATGCGTTAGCTACTTATGAACAACCGCTCCTAGCACCCCTCGAAGAAGGTTTGCCGCCTTACCATGCGGTACGTTTGTTGCCGCCGACGGCACCTCCAGATAAATCTGGGGGACTGTCCGGCGCTAGAAATACTTTGTCAGAGGATAAGAGTTTACCTTTAAGGGTTCAGGTGGATGCAGTTACTGCAGCTATTCAAGAAGCAAAGAATAGAGGGGAATTATCAGGAGATGATTTGGTGGAGTTTGAAGTAGAAGTTCAACTTAATCCAGTAGAAATTGTCATGGACGCTGTGTTGAATCCGCAGCGGGAGTGGAAGCCTTTACCTCTTAGGGTTTTGAAGGAAGTTAAGCAAGCAGCAAAGGAATATGGTGTTAGATCGCCATATACTCAGGCATTGTTAGAAGCAGTTGGTTATGGAAATAAAATGATTCCGGCTGACTGGAAAGCTCTGTTGAATATGATTTTAACTCCAGCTCAATATTTGGTGTTAGATCAGAAATGGAGACAGCTGGCAGTTCAGAGGGGAACAGCAAATGTTACCCCAGATCAGCTTTACGGAGCTGGTAATTTTACAACAGTGGAACAACAGAGAGATGGTATGCCTGAGGAAGGGTTCGTTCTTCTCCCACAATTAAATTTTCAAGCCGTAGGGGCTCTCCCTGACGGCGAAGGTGGTGAGAAGACCTTTACTAACATCAAACAAGGGAACAATGAACCCTATGAAAATTTCATTAGCAGACTGAAATTGGCTATTGAAAGACAAATTGATAATCAATTCGCCCAGAAAGAGTTGCTTTTGAAGTTAGCAGTAGAACAAGCCAACACAGATTGCAGAAAGATCTTAAATCCACTTGTAGCAAGTGGAGAGCGAGAAATCGCGGATTTGATTAATGCATGTAGGAAGGTTGGGAGTCAGTCTTTTAACATGGAAACTTTAGCTCTGGCTTTACAAGCAGGACATGCTCAAAAGGGGAATTGTTTCAATTGTGGGAAGCCTGGACATTTTAAAGCGCAATGTCGGGCTCCTGGAGGGGTCAAAGTCAGCAAAATAAGAGATCAATGGGACAGGGTGTTCGTCCTAAATCAGTGTGCCCAAAATGTAAGAAAGGCTACCATTGGGCAAATCAGTGCAGACTTCATTCTGAGGGAAAAAACTAGGAAGCAGGGATCAGGGCATTCTCCCTACTCTAAAGAGTGAAGTAATGTCCGAAGGGTTGGAGCCACCAGAGAGAGGTAGGGATAAGATATGGTTGCCAGCTACTAAAGGTTCAGCAGGAATTGATCTTCCATTAGCCGAGGATTTGGAATTGGGGTATCCGCATGTGGTTTGTTTAGGGTCAACGGATTTCTATGGACCGTTGCCTCCGGCTTCTGTGGGTCTTCTTCTTCCTAGATCATCGGCTCATAGGCGTCAATTGTTTGTGGTTCCTGGGGTTATTGATTCAGATTATGAGGGTCAGATCAAAATTCAGGTTCATACACCTGTTCCTCAATCTTTGAAAAAAGGGGATTGTTTTGCACAGCTTATAGTTTTGCCATCTATGTCTTTGGGAGAGTCAGATAGAATTCGTCAGGGTGGATTTGGATCTACAGATATGTTTAATGAGTCTAGTGTGTTTTCCATCATGCAAAATGTCAAGGCTGATCAGAAACCAAAATTAACTCTTTTGGTTGAAGGTAGAAAGTTCATTGGGATGCTGGACACTGGAGCAGATGTCTCTGTGATCAGCGAAAGTGAGTGGCCTAGGGAGTGGCCGACAGATCCTACACCGTCTGTTCGAGGAGTCGGAGGACTTCAAGACGCACGGGTTAGTAGGAAGATTCTTAGAGTTAAAACACAGCAGGGAGGGGCTGTTGCATTTGTCCAACCAATTGTTCTGCGCCTTCACGTTAACTTGTGGGGCAGAGATTTGATGCAACAGTTTGATACAAGGGTTGTCATTCATGATGACTGAACACCCACCTGTGGAGTTATTAAAATTACAACTACTCCAACAGGAGCCAGTGTGGATAGACCAATGGCCTTTGACTAGTGAGAAATTAGTTCATTTACATGAATTGGTTCAACAACAATTAGAAAAGTTCTACAGGGCAAGCTATTGTAGAACGTCATAATGCCACGCTCAAGACCATGTTAACTAAATTAAATAAAAAAGGAGGGAAGCTCCTGGGGCTTCCGCGATTCAAGATCAATTAAATCTAGCTTTATATACTTTAAATTTTTTAAATTTGTCTGGTAACCCCCTGCAGAGCGGCCAGCAGGCATTTTTCTTCTCCTTCTACAGATGCGGTGAGACCTCGGGTGTTGGTGCGGTTCCTTCCGGATCCAGCATGGGTTCCTGCTGAGCTGATAACGTGGGGACGTGGTTATGCAGCAGTTGAACATCTTGGTCAAATTCGTTGGGTTCCTGGTCGGTGCGTTCGACCTGATCATTCGCAGGCACCTGTGAAGGAAGTTTCGGAGGAGCAGGATGGCGTACCTGTGGTTCCTGATTCTCTTGATGCCGATAGCTCGGACGCGGCGCTGTGAAGACTGGGAAAAGATGACTGCTTATCTGAGATTGCCAACTTGTATGCAGCAGGTTTCTTTGGGAAACCGGACTAAATTAATCTGCAAACAGCGGTATCCTTTGGTTTTTCCAGCATATTGGTCCTGGCATAAGGATCAAGACATTCTTTACTCGGGACCTGATAAGGATATTATATCTTCAGCCTGTGCAACAACTCTGATCCTGTTTAATGTTTCTGTTTCAGACTATGGACAATATCAGTGTCAATTGGAGTTACCTAAGTTACCTTATACAGATTCTCTTTCCAACTACGGGTGGTAACTTATGGACACAAATATCTCGAGGTCTTATCCCACCCTTGGGAGTTGCTATGAACTATAGGGATATTCATATTTTAAATAATTTTACTGTTGCTATGTTTAATGATACTATCAGAAACTTTAAGATGATTAATGCAGAAATGTCTGAAATTCGTAAAGTTACTTTGCAAAATCGATATGCTTTAGATATTATGTTAGCTGCCAAAGGAGGAGTTTGTGCTTTAATTCATTCGCATTGCTGTGTTTTTATACATAATTATGAGCCAAACATTACAAAGACTGTTCAGGACATGGAAGCTCGTATTGCTCAGCATCAATCTGGAGCCGATGGGTTTAATGCATCATTCTGGGACAGTCTGTGGTCCTGGCTTCCTGATGGATCATGGTTTCGCTCCTTATTGCAAGGGGTTGTTATTATTATTGCTATATGTATCTTATTATGTTGTTTTATTCAATGTATTCCTAATCTATTACAAATGTGTACCTCAGTCTTCCGGCGTGTGGGATCAGGTCGTGAGGGAACTGTGTACTATGCCACTAAAACACCCCCTATCTTTGAATAAATAAAAAAGGAGGGAATGTGGTAATATAATCTATTGATCATTTTCTGTAAGCCCTTTGTACAACTAGCAATAGGTCTAGGGATATGTAGGCATTCTTGGTGGGGGTAGGAGTACCTTTGCTCATGAGTGTCTGATCCAGTTTTGATCTGCAAGTTTAGAAGGAACAGGAAAATAGGTAAAAGTTCAAGGTACACAGTTGTGCTTTCTCATGGGACTTTCCAGACTTTCCCATGGGACTTTCCGTGGCTGTATGATCTCATCCTAGTAAGGTAACATCTGGGACTTTCCAAGATTGTATGTTCTCATGCTGGTGAGGTAATTCTGTAGTCATTGTTTCTGAATATGCATACTGTATTTTTGCTTGTGTTTTTTCTCAATAAATACTGCTACCTGAGTTCACTCAGGGCTGGCATTTTCTCAGACATTTTCCCTGTGTCTCATTTCGAATGCCAGACCACCACATTTACCCACCTTTCCCCACTTCTAAATATAAGTTCCAGATTTCTATATCACCACATCAAAACCCATTTTCTCCAACTTGCCTAGATTCCTTCCCTTCAATGGTGTTAATCAAGAGATATAATGGTCTTCTTTTCCAAGATCAAGCTTGTACCTATTCTTATATTGAATATGAGAGAATTACTGATATATTTCTGTGTTCTCCAGTCTATTATCCCTGGGAAGTAGAATTGATAGTCCTTCTAAGTGCAAAATATTTGAGTAGACACTAATAGAGAATAGTGTGGTTTTTGTTTTTGTTTTTGCTAAGTGACCAGTTTTTATATTTTGGGGTTGTGGCTAGAAACCAGGTGTGATTTCTAGTCCTTAGGCACAAAACCATTTGGGTGACCCTGGGCCATTCATTCTCTGAGCCTTAGGAAAGAGAGTAAGACAATTTACATTTGAAAAGTTGCCAGGAAAACTGCAGGGATCTGTCCAGGCAGTCACTAGGAGTTATTGCTCACTCAACAGCACCAAAAAAGGGAGCGAAGTTACTGTACATAATTGGAATTTTTGGTGGGGGGGAGAGTTGGGAATTCTGGAAGTTGAAGTCCATGTATCTTAAAGTTGTCAAGGTTCAGACCTAGACTTAGACCTTGAGAATGGAATGAATGCTTATCACAGCATTCATTGCAGATGAAACCAAAACTAGGGGGATTAGAAACATCAAATCACAATCAAAAATAATTCCAGTATACTTGAACATTGAGCCAAATCCAACAGGATGGTGTTCAGTGCTGATAAATGTAAATTTTTCAGCTTGATGAGAAAAGTCAAATTGATAGAATCAAGACTGGGGAAAACTGGCTTGTTCTCTGTGCATATGAAGTTGCATACCAATCCCATTGAGGCAGCTTGAGTGGCATTAAAAGAAACATTGCTAAATCATAGGAGGTAATTGTTGAATTGTATGTTGTATTGGTTAGACTGAACTTGGAGTACTGTTCTCAGTTCTGGGTATTGCAATTGAATAGTTACATGGAGAAGCTGTTGTAGGCTTTAGAGGAAAGTTACCAGGATGACAAGGAGTATGAATATAAGCAAAATGAGACATAAGATACAATAAAGGAGCTGTGTACTTTATAATTTAGCTTGCAAGGGAGAAGATTAAGGTGCCAATAGAAAAGCAGTCCATAAATATCTAAAAATCTCTCAAATGCAAGAAAGAGTGAACCTGTATTTTGCTGAAATAAAATGAGGACCAATGAGTTGAAATAAAACAGTAGAACAGTCAGCTTAGAAGAGTTCTACATTCCCCTTCACTGGAGTTGCCAAATCGGGTTAGATGGCCATTTATCTGGGAGAATTGGGTGGATTCCTGCATTAAACAGAAGGTTGGACCAAAAGCTCTATAAAGAGCCAATTCATTCATACTCTGACTGTATGATAATTGACATTCATTGCTCATTCATGTCAGCTCTATTGCTTACAAAGAGCAAACAGGATTGCACATCATTTGATGATGAAATCTCGATAACAACATTCCAGAGAGAGCTGTGTTAATTTATGGAAGGAAATTTACTAGATAAATGATAGAAAGGATTAGATCACATTCCAGCTTTAAAGTGCTTAGGTTTTAGACCTGTACCTCTTTCTTTGAAATCAAGCATCTTTTGAGAAAAAGCAACTAAAGGAAGCTGTTAACTTTTACATTGTACATTTGACATGATTTTGTACAATCAGAATGGCATAGATGTGGAATACAAAGTAAATAATTTTCCTAGGACATAACATATCTCCAAGGATGCTTTCTTGTTTGTTTTTTCCTTAAGAAAATCAGTTTCTCTAAAGAGGAGAACCTAGACATTTTTAACAAAATCAGAAAAAAAAAGACTTATGCTTTATGAAAATTAAATATCTGGAATATTTCAGCACCATCACTTTAAATCAAGTCTGCACATTTTGTGATCCACAAAGCAGAAAACATCTATAATCAGACCACAGACACCCCCAAGATCTGTATACATAAATAAATTCTTTTATTTTAAGTGTGGCCTTTCTTTTGTCAAGTTGGGAATTAAGACAGATATCCATCCCTTTATTGGGTCAAAAACATTACTTGAAAGGGATGATCAGCACCTGACATACAAACTGACATTCTATCTAGACAATCAACTCTATTGAACTTCATGGTTCTGAAAGGACAATCTCTTTTACTCTTCTTACCGTGTTCTTAAATAATACAAAAGTTCCCTTTCTTCCAAAGAAGTGATATATCTGTGATATACCATCGTC
Organism: Notechis scutatus; assembly: GCF_049901735.1. Taxonomy (NCBI): domain Eukaryota; kingdom Metazoa; phylum Chordata; class Lepidosauria; order Squamata; family Elapidae; genus Notechis; species Notechis scutatus. Next base: position 103,093,384 of record NC_142009.1, read on the forward strand.
CCAGAAATCCTATAATGAAATGTCAGTATTTTTGCTTGGTGAAATACTTTTGTTCCTCTACATGGCTTTTTTTTTTTAAAAGATCAAGGATCAAAACTGACATGAATCCTCTTCAGAATCATACCAAATAATTGGGGGTTTTCTTTCCTATTATTCTTGTTGATAGAAAAAGTAGTAGAATAGGGGTAGCCTCATTATTCAAAATGGTACAGGTGAGAGTCAACACGGTAGCTTTGCTATTGATATTGCTTTCCGGTATCTGAATTTTAAACCTGTGATATTTCATAATGGAACAATTAAAAATTCAAAGGGACTTGGGAGAGGCAGGATGGGAAGTACTGAATATCCTACAAACTTTTTAAACCTTGTGTATTGCAAGAAGGATTCCTCCTCACCTGGAAATACCCTAAGAGCAAGGGATGTACACTGATGCTTTGTTGTGTTCAGGTCACCTGTTCAAATAATATAATTGCTTTGTGGGTGAGCTAATATCCCTAATGATCTACTGCAGTGGTGGAATTCAATTTTTTTTACTACCAGTTCTGTGGGCATGGCTTATTTGGTGGCCGTGGCTTGTGGTCATGTGACTGGGTGGACATGCTTGGTGGTCATGTGACTAGGTGGGCATGGCTTGGTGGTCATGTGACTGGGTGGGTGTGGCCAACTCAATGTCACTCACATCAAGGGGTGCCTCACCTGGCCCCTCCCTCCCCAGCCATTCCTTGTCACCCAGCCTCAACTTATCTATAGTTCTGTAAAGATGTTGTTCACCTTTTTTGACTTTATTATCTGCATACTATAGATGTACTTTCATGGACCACTGAAAGGAGGAAATGGCTCACATGCTTTACTCAAGAGTGTGATAGGCAACAGGCTTTTAAGGGGCTGCCACAAAGAAAGGGGAGATGTATTTTCCAAAGCTCCAGGAGGCAAACAAGAAGCAATGGATGGAAAATGAACAGAGAGAAGCAACCTAAAACTAAAGAGAAACTTCCTGTGAGTGAGAACAATTAACCAGTGGAACTGCCTGTCTCCAGAAGTTCTGGGTGCTCAATCACTGGAAGTTTTGAAGAAAAGACTGGACAGCCATTTCTCTGAAATGGTATAGGGTTCACCCCAAGGTCCCTTCTAAGTATTATTCTGACACCTTTCCCAGGATTTCTACTCAGAGTTTGGCATCCTCAGTTTTCTTGCCTAAGCTGGGGGTTGGACTAGAAGACCTCCAAGGTCCTTTTCAACTTTTGTTAAATACATGTGTATTTTATTCTCTGGACTATTGACATTGAATGCATGTAAACCCTGAAAAATATGTGGTAGCCCTGGGCAAAAGAAAGGCAGAAAAAACTCTAGGTGTAGGGACAGTGTAAAATATTAACACATGATAAATAATGGAACAATTAAAAATAATAGCACAGAGTTTTATCTCTCTCTTCCTATTTTTTTCTTTCTTTTTCTACCTTCCTCTTTCTTTCTTTCTTTCTTTCTTTCTTTCTTTCTTTCTTTCTTTCTTTCTTTCTTTCTTTCTTTCTTTCTTTCTTCCTTCCTTCCTTCCTTCCTTCCTTCCTTCCTTCCTTCCTTCCTTCCTTCCTTCTTTCTTTCTTTCTTTCTTTCTTTCTTTCTTTCTTTCTTTCTTTCTTTCTTTCTTTCTTTCTTTCTTTCTTTCTCTCTCTCTCTCTCTCACACACACACACACACACAGCACTTAACAGACAAGCATTTTGGAAGCAGCTCCTTTAAATTTCTCCAAGGCTTGAGTGGATTCCCCCACCCCCTCTGTCAAACCGCACTCCTTCTCAATACAGCACTTTAACTTACAAGGGGAAAGGGATACTTGCAGCGTCCAGGGGGAATCCTTGGAGAAGTTTTTAAAGGACCTGCTTCCAAAATGCATTTCTTTTACGTTGCAAAAGTGCTCCAAGGCTCAATTCAGCCCCACCCCCTCTGTCAGACTGCGCTCCTTCTCACTCCAGACACTTTAACTCACACGGGAAAGTGATACTTGCAGCGTCCATGCCTTTCTTCCTTTTCCCCATGGAGAAAGAGGATGTGGGGAACAGAAAGCTAGGAGAGCGATCGCAAGTGAGCAACCAGGCGACCAGGTTGGGGCCAGCCAGGGATTGCCACGGGTTCGGTGACCCATGCCAAATACCCGCTACCGGTTTGCCCAAATAGGTGTGAACCGGTTGAATAGCACCTCTGATCTACTGGTCCTGCTATGATTGCCAAGCTCATGGAGAGTCTGCATAGATTGCCAAGCTCATAGAGAGGATCCATAGCTCTGGATATGTAATAAATGGATTTCTTATTTCCAAAAGAACTTCAGATTTTAAGCCCATGCATTGTACTGATACATGCAAATGGATCAACTGGAGAAAAATGAATAAAGTCGTGTTTGACTCAGAAAGATCACTCGGTGCTACAATTTACTAATCTGTGGCATCAAGGAATGTGCCTAATGATTGGGGTATGTGGTAGTGAAATAGAAACCACTCTGCATCATGAATACTATTATTACACCTGTAAAGAATTCTGTGGAACTCAAGATAGTAATCTAAAATGACTGTTGATGAAAAGGGATGCATGAAACTCAAATGTAGAAAATATTGTTCCAATTTCTTGCTATATGAAAGACTGAGAATGGGGGAGGTTTAGTTCAAACCACTGGAAGGTACTGGATTGGATTGTCTTCATCTAAGATGGGGCTGTCAAACTGGTGGCCCATGGACTGGATGCATCATGCACAGGCCACACCCATCCCAGATCCCCGAAGGGAAAAAGTCATGAAATATCATGTGACAGCAATGTGACGCTGCAAGTTTGACACCCATAATCTAAGAGATGTAATAGGAAGTAAACCATACAAAATTGTACTTTCCTAAATGTCTTCAAAATATTTTTAAAACATAAGAAGTTTATATTTAAAAAAAGTTTCCCTTGGTACTTCATAGACAAAGGTGAAACAACTAGGCCTACTGTGCAACAAGGGGAAGTGAACTGCTTCCACTATATATGAAAGGGAAAGAGGATTAATGTGTGGATGTACACATAGGGGGATGGGTGAATGGGTGGCTGTGTGCAATAGTGTCCCTCAGCTACACTGACTGATGGCACCACCTCCCACCAACATGAAGATTTGTCTTGTTAGAATTATTTGGAAGGAGGAGGTATTGGCACTCCCTAAGCTTTGGCACAGTAGGCCACTGCCTGTTTGTTCTTAGCCTAAAGCTGATCCTGTGTTGTGTTGTGTGTGTATATTCTTAGCCTAAATCAACCCACTAGAATTGTAAGACCTTTTCATTGAAAGGTATGGACTGTCCAGCGTAAACTGGTAAATTGTCAATTTTTTGTAGCTGAAATTCTAAGAAATTTATGTTTAATGATTCATAGGAGAAAAAGTATAACAGTGCTATCAATGGATTTTCAGGGGGTTTTGCAGGATAATACTATTTTCTCAAATATGTTATGTCCAAATGATGGCACTTTGATGCACTTTTACTATCTCTTTCTCTTTCCATCTGTCGTCTCATCATATTCTTAATTACCAGTTGCTTCCATTTTTCTTCTTTCATAGCTTATAAGTGATATTACTATTCAGATTTCAGACTTTTAACTTTCTTACTGGGTTCACTTGTACCTGTACTTTCAATATTTTGTTTTCAGGAGCTCTCATTTCCCCCCTTTTTACTTGTTTATTTTATCTAGTGTTTGATGTTATGAGTTTATTAAAATCTGCTTTCCTACATAAACAGTTGACTTTTCTCAGTATTTCCTCATTTAATTATTTTGAATCACAACATAATACGATGATTTCTCCAAGGTACCTGACACTTTCAGTCCATCAACAAACTCTTCTTAGTAGTTAGGATTAGATCCAGGATGGTTGATCCTTTCCTTGTTTCTATTGTAAGTAAGAGAATTCAGAAATATATTGGATCTCCTACTCTGAGAGTTTGGGATGGCTTGCAAGGAGATGAAGTATATATATATATATATATATATATATATATATATATATATATATATATATATATATATATATATATATATATATATATATATATATGTGTGTGTGTGTGTGTGTGTGTGTGTGTGTGTGTGTGTGTGTGTGTGTTTTGGATATTGGATGCCCCTGTGCATCATGCCCGGCCACATACATTGGACAGACCAATAGAAGAATAAGTACCCGCCTGGATGAACACAAAAATGCAGTAAAAAAGCTGGAACACACTTCCTCACTAGTCCAACATGTGAAAGCCACAGGTCATAGCATCAACTTCAATGGCACCAAAACCCTAGCCACTATAGAATTATCAGAGAAGCCATAGAGATTGAAAAAAGACCTGAAAGCATAAATAGAAGAGATGATTCCACCAGACTGTCAATCATTTGGAAGCCTGCACTCACAAACAAAAAAATCTCCACACCACAAGCCAGGCAAACACCTAGGCACAAACAGATCCCCCCGATACCTCCAGCTCAAACACACCCCAACCAGGCACCCAGATGAAACCTAGCTTCCTAACAAATGATAGCCGTCCATTTACTCGGTGCCAAGCTGCACTAAAAGCCTCCAATACAGGAACACAATGTTGCCAGCCATCCAAGACAAAAAAAGCCACAAAACAGACAGAAGATATTAGAAACACCAATCAAGCAGAACACAGCAAATTCCAAGACCAATAAACACAGACCAAGACTCCCAACCAATCAGGATGAAGAAAAAACCATTCTGGCACAGCAGTAAGCTAGCCCCAAATTTAAAACTGAAACAACTGTAAAAGTCTGACTCACAGACAAACACTATACAGAACCCTGATGGTGGCAGATGAGATTCTGCTGAAACGTTGCTACAACTTTAAAAGCACAACTATAATGACGTGGGAAAATACCCAAACAAAGCTGAATACCACACACACACACACACACACACACACACACACACACACACACATGAGATATAGTTTTCCAGTAAATCTTAGTGCAGATCAGATTTCCATTATCAGTATAGTCCATGTTCTAGGGAGTTTGGTAAATTGATTAAAAACACCATCTCCATCCTTTGCCTTGTTAAATGACTTGCAGTAGTTTTTATAAACAGTATCACCTATGTTTCTTCATCTTTTTTAATCTTAGCCGTAAGCTTTCAGTAGAGCTTCCTCATTCAGTATTTCCTCCGAGGCAATTACTTTACCTATAAAAGTCAGTCTGCCAACCTTTGAACTGAGTTTATAATATCCTCAAGTTTATCAAGCCCTCTGGGGCAGTCGGGCATAAGAAACCAGAAGCCCATGAATTTCTGGAATGATCTTTATTGCTACCAAAGCCATTCTCCGGATCAACTTATGCCTAGTGTAATTAAGACAGAATTATGGTTACTCTCTTTGCCGTGCTTCATCCCTTCTTTGGACTAAGAAAATTTTCTCCATTGGTCCTCCAACTTCCTCTTGTGTTCCCAGGGTCTGTTAGGATATTCAGTCATGACATTCTATATTCCAATCATGATTACACCATATTTTTTTTAATGAAATGACTTCTCAGACCACTTTTATTGTTGGGAATTTTAATTTCTCCTGCTTGTTATTCATATTCTCTGTGCATTGCTGTATAGACAATGGATCCATCAAATGTCACTGTTTACTATTATCCTTACGTGTTGAGGATTTGTCAGTATCCCTTTTGGGCTCATATCTCCTTCATTACTGAATGTGGCCATGTTCCTTATTGCCAGGATTTTAATCTGAATTAGAGCCTTGTCTTCCTACCTCTTCCCATTTAAATATGACCCTCTGGATAAGGTTTGCCAGAACCCATTTTTCCCTGTCCTTGTGAGATGCAGCCCATCTTTTTAGTCTAGGAATCCTAGACTCTGATAAAGTCTGAAATGATGCAGGACTTTGAAGTCTGGATCCAAAGCATCTAGAGAAGTGGACTTCAAAACCATACTTACCATATATTTTTTACAGGCCTAGCATGAGGAGCATGAGACACCTGCCTTATTATTTACATGTCCTGCACATCTTTCCTACCCTGCTATGCAAATGACCTACAATCCACAAAGGAAATCAAGATTGTTCATGATCCTTTTTTCAGTTTCTCTCCCATCAACTCTTTCTTTTTCCTTATATCAGCGGTGATATTCAGCAGGTTCTGACCAGTTCTGGAGAACCGGTAGCGGAAATTTTGAGTAGTTCGGAGAACCAGCAAATACTACCTCTGACTGGTGATTTTACACTGTCCTTCCCCTGCCACGCCCACCAAGCCATGCCCACAGAACCGGTAGTAAAAAAATTTGAATCCCACTACTGCTTTATACCATCCTCTTTCTACTACTAGAACAATCCAACCCATTCTCCTTTCTTTTGCTGCTTTGTCTTCTCCTTCCACTATGATAGAAGGACTCTTGAGCTATCACAGAGGGAGAATCCAACCAAAGCAAAAACACTATGCAACTCTTTACTGAGGTGGAAGAACAGAAAATCCAAAGCAGCGAAAAAAAGTTGTTCTTCGGGGATGTGACTCGAACAATTAAAGAGAAGCCTCCCACAGAAAAACGTGAATATGAATAAAGTTCATTGGTAGAGCCACAATCTCTTTATTTATGTTTTTGATCATGTAGGAGTAATAAGGAACTGTACAGTTGCAGCATCTCCAATATCAGAAAAACCTCTCTCACTTTCTTTTCCCACTCCTATTCTATTCAAGCCTTGCCTGCTTGCCCAATTCACTGCAGTTTTAAAAAGTGTCTTTAATCTCCCAGATAATCAGACAGCTGTATTTTCTTTCTCATTCAATCCATGCAGTTGCCTACATTCATAGGCAGAAGATTTCTTGGGTGTAGTGAAAAAGCAATAACAGCAGATTTACAAAGCCCATTTGTAAATATCTCATTTGTTATGGAATTGCATGTGTCTTTGTTAAAAACAAGAAACATTAGAGAAGGATATGATAATATCTTCTCTCTCTCTCCCTCCCTCCCTCCCTCCCCCACTCTCTCTCTCATACACATACACACACATGGATTGGACTAAAAAGCCACACTGGCAAATTCCTTCTTCTCCATATAGCCACCGAGGAATGGACATAGAAGGGATCTTCCAAAGAAACTCTGATCCAGAACATGGAGAGTATAAAAAGTAAGCCATTAAGTTTAATAGTTTTTCCCCATGATTTTGCTTCAACACTTTTTTATAGGCCAGCTCAAGCATGGGCAAAAATTGCCTTTACAGTCTTGCAGCAGTAAATGCCCCACCAGTTATGTATATTAGAAACTACTGCTACTCTTTATTTTCCAGAATCAACTATGACACTACTTTCCTTGATGATTTTATGGAGACTACAACTTCAATATACCAACAAAAATGGTCTAACCCTAACCTTACTATTATGACAATTGTAATTATGAACATTTCAACCAAGCATGATTGCTCCATTGTATACTCCAGTTTGGATATCTCAGACAACTTACCAACTGTCCCAGAAAATAGGGTATCAAGAACCACAGAGGAAGAGTGCAATCTTGGCCTTTGACCACAGGGCCTTTCTCTTTTGCCTGTTTAAAATTGCATGTTTAAAATTGTCAATGCACTGCTCCCAGTCTTCTGCACTTTCTAGTTTTTCCCCTCAGTATAAAATAACATGATGGAGTTGACATGTGAATCATTTCTTTACAAAAACTGCTGTTGCAGTTTATGCTCCAAGCAGTGATGAAAATGCTTCACTGAAGAGGAAGATGGTAAGTTTTATAGCCAAACTCAAAACAGGAGCTGGAGGATGGATTATCAACTTCTTCAATCCAATGCTTTCTTCATAGCTAACATAGTCTCCCAACAATAAAATTACACTTATATGCATTAATTTATTAGATGAAGTATAGTGAAATCAGTTATTGGTGTAAAAAGTGTAAGAAATCACAATTATGGTGGTAAAAAGGTGAAAACAGTTCTATATCAGTTATAACAGCAAAGATGTGAGCAGAGGCTGACTGTGGAATAGATCACAAATTACTCATGTGCCAATTTCAAGACAAGCCAAATTAGAAAAGAAAGTCAACCAGTTTCCAAGATATTATCTTGGACATATGCCCACCATTTTAAGGAGAATATCAAGAATCACTTTGAAGTTCTGAACCTCATTGATAGGGAACTGGAGAACTGATGATTATGAAAAGAGGCTGCCAAAGTTCAAGAAGCAGAACCAAACAAATTAGATGTCAGAACAAACAGTGGAAACTTTCCAAAAAAGAAGAAAGCCAACACCCCACCCCACCCCCACCCCCCAAAAAACCCCACAAAGATCTTAGAAAAGAACTTAACAAAAAATTTCAGAGAGCTGTTAGAACAGACAAGAAGCAGAATGAAAATGACATTTTTACCCACATTGAAGATGGAAATTGTCAAGGAAAAACAAGGAATGTCTTTTAACTCAGAAGGAAGTTCCAATCTTGAATTGGTGTGTGAAGAGATGTCAATAAACACAGAGTTACTGATACAAAGAGGATCAAAAATGGAATGAGTATACTGATAACTTCCAAGATACTTTAAAAGACATTCCCTGCTTACAAGAACCCCCAATTCTAGAAGATGGTTAGATCAGCCTTCCAGTCATGTCAAATTGGAAAGCTACAGGAATTGATGGAACATCTGCAGAAATGCAACAAGCAACAAAAGAACAATCAGAAAAGCTTCTAACCAAAGTATGCCAGAAAATCTGAGAATGACACTATGACTCACAGATTGAAAAAGATCAGGCTACAATGCCAAAGAAAGGAGACTTGGAATGTGCAAACTATCACACAATATTCTTAATTTAACACGTTTGCAAAATAATGCTTATTATCACCCAGCACAGATTACAGCTCTGTGGAAATGGAGATTGCAGATCATCAAATTGGTTTTTGAAAAAGCCAATGAACATTATTGTTGATGCAAGTTTTATAATTGAGAAACAAGAAAAAAAAACATCAGAAATAAGTCAATATAGCCTAACTGATTGTAGGAAGGCTTTCAATGTGTCATCAAAGTGAAGCTGTGAAATATGCTTGGGAAAACTAGAATGTCTCATTGTCATCATGCAAAACCTATATATAATTTAGGAAGCCACAGTCCTCATGGAACCTGGCAATACAGAGTAGTTCTAGATTGGCAAAGAAGTGAAGCAAAACTGCATACTTTTTCTTTATTTATTGACTCTCCATGCTAGATATGTATTGATTCCAAGCTGAACTGTAAGAAGATGAGCTTGGTTTTAAAAAGAGAGGAAGAAACATTGATAACTGATGCTATGTTCATGATATTCCTCTGACAGGTGAAAACACAATTGATCCAGAAACTCTAGAAGTAAAAATCAAGGAGAACAGTAAAATGGGATTACACTTAAATATAGAGACCAAACTAATGACAACCAGCCTAATAACTGACAGTGAAGATATTGGAGTGGTATATAGCTTTCTACCTTTTAGAATTAACTGTATAGTAAAAGAACAGTAGTTGAGAAATATGCTGCAGACTTACTCATGGTAGAATAGCAATGTAGGCCTTGGAAGAGATCTTTAGATGCTATAATGTATCTATACTTATGTATACTTATAATTTACAGAACTGTATAGGCAATGGATTTTTTGTTACCTCATGACACTATGGAAGAAAAAGTTGGAAGGGAAGAGACAAGATAAGAATAACATGTTTTTGAATTTTTGTGTTGAAGAAAACTCCTAGAAATACATGGGTCAACAAAACAAAGAGAACAATGGATTATAGTACAAACCATTTCTCATTCAAGCACAGATAACTAGGTTCAAATTACCATATTTTAGACACATTATGCAAAGACTTCTCGATGCATGGAGGACTAGCAGGTCTTTGCAGCCTTTTGAAAAGCCAGTAGAGAATCCACTGTGCATATTTCAGGGGGAAGGCTGTTCCACAGAAATGCCATCATAGCAGAGGAGACGTGCTTCCAAGGTCCTGCTAGACATCATTTTATTGGTGGCACCCAGAGAATTATCAATCTGTCAGGATCTGGTATAGCAGGCAGAAATGTTTGGGGAGAAAAAATCCTTTAAATTGATGCAAATATGTTCTTATTGCAATCCTTGAAATCAGTCTCAATAGTACTATCTGCATAACTAGAGGTTTACTTTCAAGATCTGACTTTCTCTTCAGCTTGTTTAACCATCACTTATTTTCTCAACACTTACTGCTTATTAGTCTCTACTCTTTCTTCCAGTAGTTGTTTAGTCACTTTGCCTTCAATCATCTACATCTTCCAGAAATCAGAAATGTATTCATACAGTGCAGCAGAAAGGAAAATTTTATATGTCCTAAAACTTTTGTGACTGGAAAGAATCCACAGCTATGTAACGATGTAGGAACGCAGTCAAGGACCTGGAAGTGCAGTAAGGATCGCTTATCACATTTGAAAATAAATGAAATAATACACTATAATTGCCTTTTAATACTCTAAATATCCAGAGTTTGAAACTGGTCAAATTGCAGTGTTGTACAGTCCATCTTCCAAAGAACTTGGCCTGAGCTTCAAAGTCTAAATGAAGCTTCAGATGGGCTGATTTTTCTAGCAATAAAGCTGCATCAAAAACATAGTTGGCATACCATACTAGAATACCGAAATAGGTAGGATAATCTGGAGGACAAGTAGTATCTGTGATGTTTCAATATTGTTTATCTAGGCCTTTAAAGAATGGAAAGAATTTTATCAGCATCTTAGTAGATCTTTAACACAAATCTAAGGTAGCTGGGGGGGCAGGATAGTTGCTCTTCTGTGCTACAGGCATTTACATTTAAGCCATGGTTTTACCAATTGGTTGGTGACCTCAGTTGCAGCCCTTCTGAACAAAACAATGTTTGTTGACTTTGCAAGAAAAAGCCTGCCTATGTAAGAATTTCAATAATTTAGGTTGCTTCACATCAATTCCCAAGGCCATTTGGAACTAGAAAATAATTAAGGGATTTTAGCCAAGACCTTATCTTAAAGACATGAGCATTCTTGTTCTATTCTCATTATTCAAGCACTGAAACAATGCTAATAAATAAATAATATAATCTCAATCTCTCTTTCTCCCTTATTCTCACACAGATATATTGCTCAATTGAGATGTCATATTTCTGTTCCAGTATGTGATTACTTTCTTAAGTCATTATTTATTAAACCACAATTAAAATATAATTTATTCCATTGTCCAAGCTAGAAACCTGTGGGAATGTTCTGTATATGCTAACATTTGAAATCAGACTCAAATGGTTGATAGTTCAAATGTTGTTTTTGGGGGCAAGAGAAGGTTGTGGACTTGGGAAGAAGATCTGGGGAGAAGACTTTCAAAAAGGTCTTAAATCAGTTTTACATATATTAAAATTTGCACTTTAGTATACTATGTTATATTGAAGATGTTATGACTAGATATAATATGTTTTGTTTGAAAGCAATAGCTAAAATATATTAAATTATAAAGCATAACACTAAAAAAGTTATCAACACACAATAGCATTGTATTTTTAAGTCAAGGGATTTACACTTTGGCATATGTTCATAAAATGTGTTTATTTAATTGTTCTTAAACTTCAAAAAGTAATCTATAAAGCTTGAACTTGAAGATATTAACTGAAGTTTAGAGTCACAGGCAGGGCAATCTTTTTCATGTTCTCAAAGTCTTTCAATATTGGAACCACCAGAGAATAATAGTACCCTGATTGCAATAGATTTGCAAAAGGAACAAAAAGGCAGAGAACTGTTTATATTTCTTTTTCCTTTATAGCATTAAAAAAAGCCTTTCTGCTCCATGAATCAGAAGGACTGGGTTTATATCACCTGAATCCTCGAGCTACATTTTCACTGAATTAGGGCTGTGAGGGAAAACTGGTTTGAATTCAGATTCCCAGGCCCACTCAGGGCACATTGGCAAATCTCTTTATTGAGGAATAAGCTGCAGCAATAGGAAGAGAGGGATTATGGATCTTAATGTAGTTATAAGGAATGGTATATCAATCTTGGATTTCTCCTGTTCAGATAAAAAATGTCCTCACCTCAGAAGGCTCACTTGATCTATCCCAGGGGTGTCAAACTTGCTTTGTCACAGCGTCATCACATGATGTATCTCAACCTTTTCCCCCTTCACTAAACCAGGCATGGGCATGGCCAGCACGTGACACATTCGGTCCACGGCCCGTGAGTTTGACAGCCCTGATCTATCCTATGACCCAAGAATACTGTTTTTCTGGTACAGGTTTATGGCCAATTTGTACTAATTAAACAGAAATATGCAATATGATTTTTTTTAAAAAAAGTTGGAACTGAAGCACTTTGAAAAAGGTTTTGCATTATTGTTAATTTATGTCTAGGCACATGTTGATAATAATGATAATTATGATGGATTTAAACTAATGACTGCTTTGTTTGTGGTGCTGATACAGAAAGAGCTTCATTAAATCTTTCCCTGGTCCTATTTTATTGACATTCTGTAATGTATATAGATCTGTAATTGTGTTAATTATAATTATAATCAGTTCCAAGAGCTGCTTTACAAGAGATACTGTGGATCTGCTAGTGCATTCATCTTCATTGTCTATCCAACCCAGAGATACCTTTGAGAAGATACTCACTTTCAGAAGCAGTTTTTTAGCGTGGTTTTAGGAAGCTACTGTAGAAAAGTGATGACTTTTAATGAACTGTGTATTTCTTTTAATATTATGAACTGCACGGTAAATTTGATAGAGAAACAATCATGATAAATAAATAATAACAAATATATTAAAATTACAAACTCACCCTTCTTCAGAATGGGCAAAGAGGATTATTGACTGGAAGTGAGCATTGAATATCTTTCCCCCAATTTTGTTGTTGTTGTTATGGGTAGCTAGAAATAATTGATTTCAAACAATAATTAAGATTTAATGGGTATGCATGTGTGTAGATGGAAAGATCAAATAGCAGACTTTATGAAATAGAGGCATTTTTTTTCTACTTGTTTATGGATTTTGTTTGACTCTGCATGAGAGCTGAAAGTAGGGTTGTATCTTGTCTGAAATATTTATGGGACAAAGCATCATGATTATAGGTTAATATTTATTGTTGGATGGGTAAATAAGCTACTTTACAATTAATCTAGAACTGAACATGTACGATGATCTCCTGAAAAGTAGGCAGCATGCTTATGGATACACAGTACGTAGAGAGCCAATCTGGTCTAGTAGTTAAGTCACCAAGCTAGAAGCCAGGAGTCTACGAGTTCCAGTTTCTCTCTAAAAGCCGGCTGGGTGACTTTGGGTCAGCCATTTTCTTTCAGTCCAATCTACCTCAGAGGATTGTTGTTGTGGGGAAAAATAGGAGGAAAAAGGAGTTTTATGTATGCTTGCTACTTTGAGTTACTTATAACATAACAAAAGATAAATGAATAAATAATAAATAAATAAACAAACAAACAAACAAATAAATACATGGACAATTTTTCAAGCAAAACAATGAGATACTTATCAGTAAGAAGCAAGACAGATTATCCCTGCCTTCAATCTGCAGAGGCCAATATGACCTATGTATCTTTGAATGGTTAGACATGAAATAAGAACTAAAAGGGTGAAATGTTGTTGGAAACAAAGCCACAGCCACACATCCAAAGGGTTAATCGGAAGCTCAGCCATCATTACAACTCTTTTGTGAGCCCTGGCAGAGAACAAGGTACAACACAGACAGCTGCAGCTTGAAAGAATCCCAATGACCTAGATTCTCAACTAGATTACTGTCTGCTTGGGCCTGTGTTGCTCTCCCGGCATTGTGAGACTGATTTCACTTGCTCAGACCAACTGGTTCACTGTGCTGACCCATTTTACCATGGCAACTTGATTTGCTGTCCCAGAGCTCAAGAAAAACTTAGGCTTCCAAGATTAAGTAGTCTAGCTCCTTTTTACAGAAAAACAATTGCTTTTAGCAAACACCCAGTGAAGAAAATGGCGCTGTCTATTAGATGTGGAAGGTAGAAATGAACAACTGTATCATTTTGAAATCGGTGTTTCTTATCTCCATTTAAAAAAACCTTTTACACATCATCCTGTTAAATCTGTCACTTTGTTGTTGTTTTTTGCCAACTAGTTCATTACCTCTTCTCTTGTGAACCTGCATAACTTCATAAAGGCATTTTCCATACAACATGCCAATGCCACTTCTTTCATATTCAAACTCAGATGAAAAGTCATTTCTATCATTGTATTCTAATTGCACTTTTGTGTACTGTTTTGTTCTGGGGGGGTCAAAGAGAAGGATGGGACATAAGAAGGCATTAGAAACAGGAAACAGCTTTCCTGAATCCCATTTCTGTAATGATAAATGCTGTAAGGACAATTTATTTGCATTCTGCCTCATTTCCCGATTTTTTTCAATTTTCATCTCGTAAAAGAGATTTCCATCTTTAAGGCGCTCTCAACTTATGTGAGTAGAAATATCTGCTAAACACAGTCATCAGTAATATATCTGATAAAGCCACTTTAGACTTTAAGTCATCAAAGTGAGTAAACATGTAGGTATCATATGGACACTCTGATTCTTAACAACAGGAATGTATCTACCAATAAAGGAAAATGGAGATCGGACAAGATTTCTGGTGGGGGAGGGACCAATTATTATTCATTTATTTAGCCTATGATGAGAACTGACAAAGAACCAGTCAAATATGGGTTTTGCTTTGAATTAGATTTTATTTCAGTGATGCTTTTTGCCCTGTTCCTGTCTTTCTGCTCCTCTATTGTTCTTCCTGAGTTCTTTCCTTGCTTCATAAACAGATCTTAAGAGTCATGGTGGTGCAGTAGTTAGAATGCAGTGCTGCAGGCTACTTCTGCTGACTGCTGGCTGCCAGCAGTTTGGCAGTTGGAGTCTCAATAGCTGAAGTTTGGCTCAGCCTTCCATCCTGCTGAGATGGATAAAATGAGGATCTAGATTGTTTGGGGCAATATGCTGATGCTGTAAACTGCTCAGAGAGGGCTATAAAGCACTGTGAAGCAGTATATAAGTCTAAGTGCTATATCTATTGTTATCTTTATTGTAAGTAGAGGTTAGAAATATTTAGAAAGGTTTTCTGGCAGACAACCATTCCCTTTTAAGATGGTCTGAGACTAAAGTGGTCTCTTGCTACTCCGAGGAGGCAAAAAAATGAGGTGAAAGAATCCAAAATCTTAGCAGAACTTAGTGGGTTGTGAGATTGGGTTGTTTGGAGACCAAAGTGAGATTTCCCTCTGGCTATAGTTATTTCTCAGGGCACTTGGAATGAATATGTCATCTGGAATCTCTGTTTTCTACAAGAAAGTTTCTGTTAACTTTCACTCAAGCTAGATCATAAAAGATGGTGCCTGATTTATCTTCTCAAAATCTCCTAATATATAGGATTGTGATTTATAACTTCTCTTAATCTAGATAACTGCTGAACAAATTGTTCAACAGCCTTTCTTAAAAGTGTTGATTACCTTATATTCAATTTATGATAATGCTTTTTCCCATCCAAGCTTTTCCCAGTATACATTTTCTTGATGTAATCTTTTCTAAAATGTAGAAAAGGTGTTACTGTTTGTGTATAATTTTCAGCAGTGTACCTTCCTTTTTAGCCATTTATTTTTGGCAGAATCTTGCACAAGGAGAAACAAATTCTATCCAATA
Source organism: Notechis scutatus (assembly GCF_049901735.1). Taxonomy (NCBI): domain Eukaryota; kingdom Metazoa; phylum Chordata; class Lepidosauria; order Squamata; family Elapidae; genus Notechis; species Notechis scutatus. Next base: position 103,109,032 of record NC_142009.1, read on the forward strand.
TTTTATTCATACTGTCATCTATGCAGCTCCAAAATCTGATCCAAGTGGAATATCCAGATTCATACTCAATGAGATCTGTGGCTAAATTGTTCTGAAGCCTTAGCGAGACATGGAACACCTGAAAATTCATTGTCTGAATTTTCCAGTTGGATCAGACTGCACAATAAAACTCTCATTCACTGTACAAAGCTGATTCTATGATTATGAGAGAAAAATAACTTATTTTAAATCTAACTTTTTAGTAAGCATTACTGCACTGTAGGCAGTACCATTTTTTCTTTGCATCAAAACTGCCACCTTCATGCAACATTTTGTTTCTAGCTGGAGGTGAGATCAAAACACTTGAAGACTGAAAAGTGTTTCTTAATGGTAGTTAGATATTTTCACAGATATGCTCAAATTGCAAGTATTAAATGCTAGCAGTGAATAAGGCTTTTATTTATGCTAGTGAAGTCACACAATAAAAAAGTCCCATAATGAATTGCTTGTTTTCTTCAAGTGCAAATTAAGACTTTACAAATATATGAACAAATGCTGACATCTATATTATATTGTGGATGAAGCTGTGATACTTGATGTTTTAACTAATCTTATTTCATAACTTCACTCAAAGTAGTCATTCAGGGGCATGCGTGAGAACAAGTTCAGGTTTGTTGGGCGATCCCTTGTGATTCGACAGACCAATGGGTAGATCAAATGCTTTATTTGGGTTTTTTAAAAAATTTAAAAATTAAAGTTTATAAAATTAAAAAGTCAACTCCAATTGATTTTTTAAAAATTTCAGTGACTGTGTTATCTGGAAAGAAGACTAAAGAATGTGTCCCCAACATTTTTACAATGAGTAGTGACAATTGTGAAATTGTTACTTGGTGAACCTGAAATTATCTCAAGCAACAAATTATTTTGGGTGGATGAATTCCAGATTATAATGCATTTTGCATTAAAAATACAAAAAAATGAACTTCCAGCATTCCAAAAACAATACAAATACTCATTTTCTCAAAAGAGTATTCTACCCATACAACCAACGGGCGAGGGGGACTTTTCTATCTTTTACTTCAAGTACATGCCCCTTGTGTGTCTTGGCTTTTATTTTTAAAAACTTTAAACCTGATGGCAGGCTTGTGAACTATTCTGTGATGGAGATGAGCCACTCTGATTAAAACTACCAAATTAGCCAATCATGGATAATACCTCAGTTGAATTGAATAGGGATTCTATTAGGTAAAGTGTCCATTCTCCCACCTCTTTATGAATCTTAGAACTCTAAGAATAGTTTTGGTTTGGGTTATCAAATCATAATTTAGAGAACTGGAAGAGAAAACAATGAAGTAAAACAAAGCATTTACAAGCCAGGTATAGAAAAGATCTTTACATTTATATTTCCTTCGAGGAGAGGCTTACACATATGCTTTGAGCTTTCAGTCAGTATTATACAAACAAGGACTTTGTATAACAAATACAATATCTGGTGCTATATCACAATTATTGTTAGATCAATCAATCCAATTATAAACTTCATAGGATGTGGGAATTCTGTTCCTTAATATTTTACAATTGGAAGAAAAAAATCGCTTTACACAGAATAGCATTTATAGCTTGCAATCTTGGAGAAAATCATTTTTTCTGAGCTAATAATAATAAAAATAATGTCTGCATTAACCTTTTCATATTCTGGTATTTTTTCTCACCCTCTCTCCATTTCCAACAGTATATAGGAACTGATAATTGAAATGTTCAGTGAAAATCAGGCAAACTCAGACTAAAGCTGTGTGCATAATGCATTAATCTGAGAAAAATGCATGTCTATCCCATGACTCACAGAGCAATTAAAATGTATTACAGTGAATTAATTTTCCATAATAACTATGACAGAGCTGATGAGGAATAATAAAGACTTAACTCACTTACTTAAAAAAATAAGTAAAAATGATAACAATCTTCCATAAAGAGTGAATTGTATCAATCTCATAATTTTATTTCAGGTTTGATTTTGTTTGACTTTTTTTTTTTTTGCTGCATGGAAATAATAACGATATGTATACTATATCATACAGATCTTGTAATCTAAGTAAAAACAGCTATTTCAACAGACCAAAGGTTATTCTATCAAAGTATACATGAGATTAGAAATTCTGAAAATGGAAAAATGCTAATAAAAACACAGGTTTGCTTTATATGGATGAGCTGAAGCTTTATGGAAAATCAAATATTGATATTCAGTGATTAACAAACAACTTAAGAATCTTTAGCAGAGATATAGTCCTGGAATTTGACCTAGATAAATGTGCTGCAATAGCAATAAAAAAGGATATACTCATGAACAATAATGGAATTGAAATAACTAAACCATGACGAGCCATCCAGATGAAGCTATAAGAATTTGGGTATTTTCTTGTTGGGTAACATCAAACATTGATGACTTAAAATGTGATTAGTTAAGAATACATCCAGAGTGTGAATATTGTTAAAGACAAAACTGAACAGTGGAAACACCATCAAAGCCATTAATATTTGGACCATACCTGTAATACAATGTACTGGTGGAATTACTAGCTAGATACAAACTGGACCTGGATAGTTTGGACCCAAAAACAAGAAAACTTCTGAATATTAACTATGCATTACATTCCCATTGTGATATTAATATATTATATCTCCCTATAAAAATGAAGGCAGAGGTTTACTTCAAGTCAAACAAACTGTCAAAGAAGAAAAGTCTCTATTGCCTGATTACATAAAAGGCTGCCAAGAATAAGAATTGGTGCAAGTTAAAAATTGGAACTTACTAAATGTACAGGAAACAAAAAATGAATATCAAAATAAAGTAATAAAAACACAAACAAAATGCTGATGAAGTAAAGCATTACGTGATCAATTTCTACAAAAAAAAAATTGAGGGGAAAGCAGATACAGATAAAACCTGGCAAATGACTTACAACTAGAAATTGAAAAAAAAACAAAAACCAAAGACTTGATTTTGGCTATGCAAGAGTAAGCTGTTTAAACTAATGCAATCAAGGCCAGAACTGGGAAAAAATCATGATTCAAAATGCAGATTGTGTAAAGAAGCAGAAGAATCAGTGGTTCATAAACAAAGCTTATACAAGAAGATTGCACAAACTGATTACAAGCAACAACATAACACAATCACCAAAACAATTCACTGGAAAATTACCATATACCTATAATGAAAATTGGTGGGAATATATATAGTGTAATTGAAAAAGTAGTTGAAAATGAAGACGTTAAAATATTGTGGGATTTGCACATTGATAAAGTCTTGGCTCATAATGCACTAGATAATAACTGGCTGAAAAAGAGAAATAGTGTGTAATTTATGTGGCAATACCAGAAGATAATACAATAGAAGACAAATAACTGAGGAAGATAACAAAGTATTAAGATTTGAAAATCAAAACTGAAATGGAAAGATTTTGACACAAACTGGCCATGGTAATTGCAACATGGGTGTCAGATTTAAAAAAAAAAAATCTGAAAATCTGTACCTTGACAAAATTTCTGCTTGGATCTGCACATATACTACACTGACACATAATGATGTCTGGGTTCTTGGGAAAACTCAATGTGCATGAAAGCCAACCCCAACTAAAGAACTGGTAGCTGTGACTTCACATAGCTGTGAACAGATAATAACATATAATAAAAAACACTCCAGACATAACAGTTATCAATAACATAGACAAAAATTTCTGGATCGTGGACACTGCACAACCTGGAGATAGAAAAGCAGAAGAAAAAGAACTGGAGAAAATCACAAAATACAAAGACCAGCTGATAGAAATATGACTGTGGCAAAAGAAAGCAAATTTAGTACCAATAGTAAATAAGTGCCTTGGGTGCAATCCCAAAATATCTGGAGCACTACTTGAACACCATTGGCATTGATAAAATCACCATCAATCAATTGCAAAGGCAGCTTTAGTTGGAAAAGCTTACCCTGTAATGATATCTTTAACACCTCCTATCCCAGGTCCTTGATAGGTAGATAGATAAAATGCCAAATCCATTCTAAACATCTGGCTGACTGTGCAATCAACAACAACAATAATAATAATGTCTGTGGCTTAAGCAACAGGCTTTTGTGAGCTTTTGTATGGTTTTCCTTTCGTATGGTAATTCCGAGATTCTATGGCAACCATTAGTAAAAGAAAGGAAGAAAAGCTGCAGTAGCAAAGAATCAATTCATGTTCAGGGTATCTATAAGAATAATGGCAAGTTTTACCATCTAGATGCAGAAAATGTCTTATGTTAGGCAAGGAATCTGGTTTAACTCAAGAAAGAAATGATGATTTCTAGAAGAATGCCACAGTTGCATCCAAAATTCACTCGGAGTTGCTTCTGTGAAACTTGTACTCATTTAAAAGTGCCCTGAATCATAATTGAGAATTAGGGATTTCAATATAAATAATTGGTTTTAGAGAGGTTTATTATACAAAATCATACTATTAAATCAGCCATGACTAACTTAAGATTGCAGAGCCACTTATGTCCTAAAATCTCTCCAAAAATAGTCAGCAAAATAAATATATAAGTAACAGCCATGTTAAAGATATTTAATTAACAATTGCCATGACCTAACTTTATTTATATGTCTTTACCTTATCTACCTTTTTAGAGCAAGTTTCTTAACTTTGGGAACTCTAAGATGTATGGACTCCAACTTCCAGTGTGCTCCAGCCAGCAACTTGGCATCTTGAATTGCTAAGATTGAGAAACACTGTTGTGGAGAATAATCCCTGATACTCTTCCTAAAGACTAAAAATCTGACTTTTAGTTGAAAAAGAAGCTTGCTATAAATGACATCTTCATTTAACATCAATTTTAACATTCTCAGATATTCTTTTAATCCTCTTATTCATACTATTTTTTACCCTCACTTTTCAGATCTAAGCATCTTGGGAAAGGGATCTGGAACCATAAAAGATCCCTTTTGCAAAATGTGTAGAATTTGAAATGTGAAGATAAAATGATACAAATAGAAGGAGAGGATTAGTGATTTAAAAAAAGACCACAGAGAAGTAAAATTAAATTTATCTTCTATGTGGAAAAAGATGAGACTGCATATAGGGATCTGGCAATACTATGTTGCCTATAGAATCTGAAAGGTATACCAGAAACATAGACTTGGTGTCCCACGGAGTGTTGAAGGAGAGAAAAGATGAAAATCAACTAGAGATGATCTAGATATTAACAAAAAGTTACATAAATTGTAATATTGTTTAGGGAGAACCAATATAATTTGATAACAATCTGAACAACAAAAATAAATGAGAGGTTCAATTTACAGGCATGGCATTGTCTTCTTCCACCCAATTTGTATACTAAGAATTGTATTTTTGTTGGCAAAAGGTATGGCAGGTACTTTATTTGCTTACTGAAATGGTAAAGACTGTAAGCATATCAGGCCTTGCTTCAAACATGAAAATCCTATTGACAATTTGTTCATCACATGAACTGACCACATGCTTGAATGAATTTGCAGAGGACACTTGGGTGGCATGTTCTAGGCTCCCAGTCAGTCTTTGAATTGGTCAGGAAAAATAATTTATTTATTTTTTTAAAACAAATTTTATTAATTTTTAAAAACAATACACAAACAAACAAAACATAGAATATAATAACATAAGACATCTTTTCTGAAAAACAAATAGCCGCTTTCCAAAAAGAAGTTTTATGTATTTATGTTTTGTGTTTTGTTTGTTTATGTTTGAATTAATAAAACGTTAGAAGAATGTTGGAAGAGAATAACAAAATTGTATAAGACAGATGGATACAATGAATATATACAATTCAAGGCAAAAGAAATATAATTGAATAGAAGGAAAGGGAGAAATAAAGAAAAGTTGGGAAAAGATATGAAGTTGAACAGATAAGATAAATATACATATTAAACTGTGCTTGTATGGAAATGTGATAATTTGGAATTATCCTGTCTTTAAATAAGATGTTTTATTTGTTTTATTTGAAAAATAATTTATGTGTTACCCACATAGGATGCCTTCTCCACAGGATGTTTTATGCAAGTATTTATTGTTTGAAAACCCCCCTAACAGCCCACTATAATAGTGGATAACCTCAAGCTTGTTGTCAGGGAATTTAAAGCTGCAATCCCTAAACAATGGAAATTATAAGAGCTTCCTTTTGAACAGATACAGTATGTCTAGAAATATTCATAATGCATTGTGGCCAAGATGAAATTCATCTTTCTTCATGATAAAAATTGATAAAATTGGCAGAAATTGAGAGACGCCACTCCTTTATACACCTCTGATTGCTTGTTTATTTATTTTTCAGAGGTCTTCTGTGTCTAATATATGCAATAGTAGTCATTTTCTCAGAGAAAAATCAGTACCAGTTTGCCTAGGGGTAAAACCAAACCTCACATGCAAATATAAGCATCAAAAGACAGTGCTCACTTTTGTCTCTATGTGTGCATGAATCTGAATTAGAAAATGAATTGGGAGAAGACTACAAATAACCCTTTCACTGCATGACATTTCTCCACTTAAATTTCCTGACCAAGCTGTTGAGTCCTTTCATAAAGTTCTAGACACAGATTAATGTTCACAGAAATGTCCTACTTTAACCAGCTGTGGACAGCGAATTAAATAACTGCGAATTAATGAATTAAAGTGTGGGGAAGCAAACAGCTTCAAAGTAGAAAAACAACTAACCCATCTCAGCATCTTTTCTCCTCCAGGGCTGCTATCAACTTTTTTTTCAAATTTTTTATGAGCAACATTCAATCTCATTGCTAGAAGGTCATGGCCATGCATTGTGAATGCTGTGCATATTATTCATAGTGCCTTGGGGAGGGGGGCAAAGTTATTTGTAATTACTTAATTGTGGTCATCTTCAGGCATTTTTCATTTTTGGCAGAAGAGGATGGTATTTTAATTTATAGACTGAAACATTTGGCTGGCAGCAGCATGTCATGCAAGTCCATTCAGAAAACAAAAAGCTGTTTTATTAAGATTGTTGCTTCTGGAAAAAAAATAGTGGCAGTCAAAACCATACAACTCCAATGGGACCTTTCCCCAGATTGCTTCTCCTTTCAACAACAATAATCAAAACCACACAATTCTAAGAAGAAACATGAATAAATCCTATTTTTGAATACATGAAAAGTGCTTGATTTCCAAGAAACACAACTCTGATTGTTCTTCTTGCTCATTTTTAGTTTGCTTGTTAGTTTTGTATTTCATTTGTATCCCTTCTTTTCTCTGATACCTCAAGGCCGAGCCATGGATCTCTGCTAAGTCCCTGGAATAAATGACCCAAAGTTATCCAAAGAGATCTCACTCAAGAGACTCTCTAAAGTCCTGGTCCAGCATTTTAGTCATTATGCTGTACTATATTGGTCTGCCAGCCTAGTTTATCCAGAATTCTAATCCATAAATTATGTCTAAGAACGCCTTGTGCTGGGTTCACAAATGGTGCCATAAACTATAAAAGGGCAACATGAGAACTTGACTAGTGTTTAATGTGGCTGTTCTTTGACATAATGCATCTTTGATGTCATGTGTAATGGAACTGAAAAATCATGGTTAGTTTCCCCCTCCCCCAATTTTAAAAAAAAGGGATTTCAGATTTTTAAACTGACATCTTTTTCTGAGATTAACCTCAGGGGGGTTATCTATGTAAATTTCTACAAATAAAACAATTAAAAGCACATGACAGTTGGATACTATGTTGCATTTTTAATAGCAGAAAATGGCATTGTTTTAAGTCTGCTTAAATCTCTCTCATGCTAGCTGGAGAATTCTGGGAGTTGGTCCATGCTTTTTAAAGTGGATAAATTTGAAAAATGCTGCTCTCAAGTCAGTATCATTTCTTGATTAAAATATTTGCTTATTGGTAATTTCCCCCCAAAATTGCATTTAACTCTGACTCCAAACAGCAATTCTTTATCACTTTGTTTTTCTAGCTGTTTTATTCAAGACATGTGTAGTATTTTCTTCACTTCTCCCCATCAAAGACCTCTCTCTCTTGTAAATCTTTAATTGGATAATTAGAAAGAAAGAAATGATGATGGTTTTCCCTCAGATATTTTGTTTGCTGATCAAATTTCCCAGTACAGGAATCTAATGATGTTGGCAAGGACCTTTGGAGACACTGAGACATCTAATTCATCCTGGGTTTTTTAAACAACTTTCTTTGCTTAAATTCTTCACACCACTTAGTTTGTATGGAACCTTCTCAACTATCTGAAATTTAGTAATGCTGAACTTCACAAAAGAGAAACATTTGCCTTCTAACAACATCTCAATCTGCCCAATAATGAGGACCCATTTTATCTCAAAATAACTAAGTTAAACTTTCTGTTTCCTCACCATACAGTGATAAGAAATAAAACTACCAGACCTATTCACTTACAACCCACTCACTGGGTAATGGGTTAGACTTTAACCCCTTTAATTTTCTATTGTTTCCACAAATTGTATTTACTTTTGTGAAGAATCAGAACAGTTATGGGTTTTGGGATTTTCCTCTATTTGTAAAAATCTTGTTTTTCATCAATTCTCAAACCAAAGAACAGTCTCTGAGCAAAATCAAAGTAAAATATTTCTCAATCATTAAATTGGCTCCCAAACTGTATAATATGGCCAGTGGAAACTGCTATTTTGTAACATGGCTTTCACTTTAAAATATTATTTTAATATTGAATATTATCCTGAATGAAATATCCTTGAAGAATTAAAACAGGCACTGCATGAATTAAGAAAAACAGAAACAAAAAGTTCCCCATTTTTAAATTCCATCAGCATTTTGGTGCATTTTGATTAAAGCAGCTCTTTTTTTAATTGAAAAGGGGTTATGTTAAAAAGGGTGATACTGTCTATCTGTCAGAGTTTTCTCTGTTTAAATGAACACTAAGCCTTTCATTAAAGTAGAATTCCAATGGAATTGCACACTACAAGCCTTTTTACCCTTACTGAGAATTTCCCCATGAGTCAAGTTAGAATATTGAACTGCAATAATGTCCAACTGATTAAGAGTGACGCATCCCTCAGAGAAAGCACTGTAGAAAAAGAGGCATTGTTTACAATACTTTTACAATCTCAGGGTGGTAATCCCATTTTCTGTAGTCTTCAGAACATCATAGATTGTAGATATCATCTGGTCTAAAAAAATTGCTTGACATTTGCAGTGCATAATGATGTGTATTTACAGGGAAAGGTGAGCATCATTAGAAAAGTATCTTCCAAAGTATTTATGATTTTGAACAATTGTAAGACTGTGTTTGAAATACAACAGTGTATAAATGATAAACACACTATTGCAAAAATGTGCAAACTTTTATTGAAGTTTGAAACAGAAGAACAAGTGAGATAATGTTGATAAAGTGGGCTAAGATTTTCACTTAAACAAATGGAACAATGGGAAAATACATAGTTGAGGAAGTGAAATTTACATTACATTTTTATTGCTGGTATACTGTCTGGAAAGTACAAAAGTGTTTCAAATTTATATTGGAAATGTGAACAACATGAGGGGACATTTTGTCATGGTTGGTGGATATTATAAAAGCTAAAATATTTTGAATAAAAATAAATACATTAATTCATAAGACTCTAAATACTAATGTTCTGTTTAAACTGGATAATTTTCTTTTGAGATTGATGGATAAACAGCTGGAAAAAGTCATGGAACTTGGTTTTCATATATAATAACCTCAGCAAGATTATTATATGCACAAAGGTGAAATAATACAGTGCACAATGGAGGAAGGGTTGATGAAATTGATGGAACTTGCAAAGATGGCTAACTCATTTCTCTAATTAGAAAAAGTGTAATATCTAAATTTTTTGCTGATCGGAAACACCCTATACGCAGGGGTCTTCAAACTTGACAGCTTTAAGACTTTTTGGACTTCAACTCCCAGAATTTCTCCTCAAGTCATGTTAGCTCAGGAATTCTGGGAGTTGAAGTCCACAAGTCTTAAACTTGCCAAGTTTGAAGACCCTTGCCCTATAGACATTTTGCATGAAACAAAAATATGAACTTATGATTTATGGTTTCTTTTTGCCCAAAAAAAGAACCACAGAATAAAGGATAATTTTGTATTGGTACTTAAAATTGCTGTAAAGAAAATTGGATGCTACTTGTTTCCATTTCTTTTTATTCTTTCTTTTTTGTTATTTTTTTTTTCTTTTCCTTTCTGGAAAACCATCCTCCAGATCTGGCTTGTCCAATAGACACACCAATGAGATATAGGCACAGTAATCCTTTTGGGTTTGCCTCTCTTGTCTCTTTTGCTTTTTACTCAATCAGGCATTAAACATGGCTGATATGCTCAAATTGAAGTGTCCTGCTCTGAAAAAAACTCAGAGCTCCTAGAGCTAGAGATCAGAAATGGTAATCTGATCCATCAAAATCTGAGGCTGATTAGGTAGAACCATATTATATTGTGCCAAAATTGGCTTTCTACATCCCTGAAAGCTTTATTTGCCTATGAAAGAGGTCTTTGTTTTTTCACTGAGATCTTAAACTACCTTCAGATTTGTTTTGGTTGTGGTTTTGAGTTTCTGTTTTTGTTAGAAATGGCAAAGGGCACCACTCCCCCACCCATTAAACATTGCTCCATCACTATGTGTTCTCCCTGGCTACCTGTGCTTGCTGATTTGAGAAAACCTCATGGGAAAAATGTATCTTCCCCATGGAAATTCAGAGAAATTGCAAATTGCTAGGAGGATTATAGAATGAAATACAGAACTTCATACACACCCTTGGCCTTGGCCCAGTTAAAATAACAGCAACTACTGGGTTTACACCCATGAGAGTTTCATATTCCAAAATTTATTTTCAATCAAATTGAAGAAAATTGCTTTCAAGCAAAAAGAATCATCCAAAGACTGGAGGGATTTGGAAGAGAAATGGTGTAAGGTGGAAGTGTCCTTAATCTGCATGCATACAAGTGTTACAGAGTGCCTGCTCAGTTAGCCACTAATCAAAGGAATGCCCATCTAAAAGTCCGAAAGTAGAAAACTTCCTGTGAGTAAAGCACTACTCATAAATAAGATCTACCTTATGAGTATGATAATATCACCACCCAGAGCACCACTGATAAATTACAACTGAACGCTATGGATCTCTGAAACTTCGGGCCTTCAATGCAGATAGGAAAGATATGTGCCTTACTCCACCATAAAAATAATCATTGCAGGAACATTGTCTGATATTGGTCACAGACTTTGGTATATACTGCTTACTTGTTTAACTATCTCCTTGGTATTGTTTGCATCTTACAATGGGTCTTACTTGTAGAAAATGGCCCTGGCAAATTGGCCATTGTAATCTGAACCTAGCTTTGTTCAAAACTTCATTTCATGGCCTGCCATTTTCATGTTCAGGTCTATGCAATAATCACCTGAAAGAATTATATATTTTCCATGATTTTGGAAGCTAAAGTCAGAAATGAATCTTTGTTAGGGTTGTGTAGTTCTTTGGCTCTAAAGACTCAATGTTACTTCAGAGCATGCTAGAAAAACCATAGATTGGAAAGTATTGCAGGTACATGTTCTGTTCACCCTGAAGCATGATGCAAAGTACATATTTGCCATTGCATCTGGAGCACTGCACAATCCCAGTTATTAAAACTGAGGTTGAAGATCAACCACAATCTACTTAAACTCTTTCTTTAATAAATTTAAATCCAGATTGTTATCACAGTTTCGCACAAGTTAAAGCACATTTCCAAAATAATTTGGGAAGGAAGAATATTGGATTGTGTATAACTTGCTGCTCACACCTCAAACAGGAATTGTCTAAAAAGTTGCACAACAGGTAAACAAAATCATCAGGGGCTCGAGCATCTTCCCTAAAGAAAAATTACATTTAGTGCAGCTTTTGAATGGAGGGAGGGAGAGGGAGGGGCAAATGATAAATAACTTCATGAGTGGCATGAAAAGAATGGTCTTCCCTCTCTCTCACATGAGGGGATGACCAGCAACTAGAAGGTTTTAAAAGAAGATTGGACAAATTCATGGAATATAACTATCAAAGGCCACTTAGCCATCCAATAGCTGCAAGCAGCATACCTTAATCACTAAGTAATTATAGAAGAGGAGCATTACCTTCCTGCTTGTATGTGTCAGCTTCTTGAATGTAAGTAACTGGCTCCTGGAATACACAGAATGCTGCCTACAAAAGATTCTCTCATCTTCTACTATTAGCTTAATCCATATAGTTATGTTCCAGCATTCCCAGCAAATGTAACCAAAGGGAGTTCTGGGAGTTTCATCCCAGAACATTGAGAGAGCAATGATCTGGTAAGGATTCCAAAGAGTATACTGTTAGGATCAGGGGTGGGATTCTACCAGTTCACACCTATTCGCTAGAACCAGTTGTTAACATTCCAAGTAGTTCGGAGAACCGGTTGTTAGAAGAAATTACTGGCCTAATCCTGTAAGGAAGACAGGAAGGAAACATTTTGGTGTTACTTACAGAAACTGCCTGTTAACCCTTATTACATTCTTGGCAGGACTAAACTTCCTGTCTCAGGAACTTCTCTGGAGTATTTTTCCCCTCCTTTGCTGGTACTTTGCTTGTGTGGAGTGACCATTCAAGGTTACAATGGCACTGAAAAAAATGACTTATGACCATTTTTCACACTTACGACTGTTGCAGCATCCCCACAGTCATGAGAGGCCAGGCAAGGAGATGCATGCCTTGATGTGAGTGATATTGAGTTGGCCACGCCCAGCCAATAACATGACCACCAAGCCATGCCCACCAACTTAGCCACACCCACAAAATTGATTGTTAAAAAATTTGAATCCCACCCCTGGTTAGGATTGCTCTTCAAATCTCTGTGAACCCAAGAATTGTCCATGTTTCCAATGACAATGAAGCCCCTGAAGTTGATTAAACAAAAGGCTAGATCACTGTAAACAAAGAAGCAAAAATCCTAAAGAAGCAATGTCAAACAATGTTTTACATTTACGTTAACAAATGTTCCCCCACTTGCCCTTTATTAGATCTTTAATCTAGGGTTTTGTTGAAAGGATAATTGAAAATTCTCCATAGTTAAGCATTATTAGCCTATGATTATTATAGAATCACAATCTGATTGCCAATTAGGCATTCCAACAATTTTATTTAATGTATTCTAAAAGTACTCTGAAGCCCATAAAGAACGGTTTAGAAAAGCAACCCTTTGAACTAGTTAAGTCACAGAATGTCAATCTGTCCTCTGTTCTACTTTAAAACTGAATCAGAGCTCTCTATGAAAGCCATGTATGCTGCACAACTATGTGATGTACTGTGTGACAGATACGATCAGCAATATCAGTTTTAATATTTCTTTGTACAGAAGTTTGCGTAGCTATACTCAACCAAATGCTATAAAAAATGACTAACTCTTCTTTTGGTTTTAAAGGCCAAACTCAACATATTGAATTGAACCCTAATAATAACCAGTCTATTAGGTGCAATATCATGTGGTTTAAATGCTGCTTCAGCGAAAGTTTTCTCATTCACATTTTGATCCAATTAAAGACTCTGGATTAACTGTAAGGGCAGCTCTCATCCACCGTGTTACTTCAATACAAAAATGTTTTATGCTTTAAAGAAAGAGATGCAGTAAAGGCAAATTGAGAAAGCTGAAAATGCATAATTCAACTTGATATCCCAATATTTCCCCAAACTACAGAATTCTTCTTTCTCAAGGAGAAAACAGCCCAATTGCCTTTTGAAAGGAAAAAAAACCCACCTTTGAGACAACTATGACCTGGATGACTGAGAATCTCCACAGACATTCCCCAAACTACAGTTTCTGCTGCCTTAGATAGCTTTGATAACTATCTCACTTTAATAATAAGTTAGCCATGAATTCTCTAGTGCTCCTGGATTTTTTTTTTCTTGAAATTTTGCTTTGTTGGCTAAAGGAAGATATTGGCTAAATATGGAGTACCTACTTAACAAAGTGGCTATCTGTAAACAAATAGAATAGCTAATACAAAGTCAAAGTACTTTTATTTAATATGATGTAGGAAAATAATCAGTAGATTCAACAAATAATCAAAATAATATTCTTAGAAGGAACAGTTTAATGGATCAGTGAGGCTTTTTAAAAGTCCCATAATAATTCAACTGAAATTGAAATTGAATTCAGTTGAAGTTGGGCAATACCTTTTAAGGGCCAACCAAAAAAAAACCCCACAGAAAAATGTATAAGTTTTAAAGATTTTTATAACTCTTCATTGGCATGGCTGAACTGACCATTGGACAAAAAAAAAAGAAAGAACTTATATCAGATAATGTGGCCATAAGACCACAGCTTCACTTCAGCTTGAAGATGGACTATGCAAATAAAATACACTGGTCTTAGGTGTTATAATAGGTGTTATGTTATACTTCCTGCCTTATAAATCCTATGTTTTGGCTCATTTTGAAATTGGCAGAGTTTCATGTTTTGCCAATAGCTCGCTATGGGTGGGAAGGTGAATTAATGCAATGACTTTATTTGCAACCATTTCTTTTGTCTATGTTTTTATTGTTGAGATTCAAGGCAAAAAAGATTGTTAATTTGCCAGTTCACTATTTATAATATTATGCTATTTCTGGTTTCATATTCTAAGCCAATCATTTGGATGCTGTTATATTAAATGATTGGATGCAAAATGGCATAAATAAAATGAGCCAAACCATCTACATTGATCTGAAGATTTCAGTTATGACTTTTACCTACAGCACAGGAAGAATAGAACTTTGGAAAAGGAACTCTTTGATGTGCAGGTGGTGTTATGCATATAGTACATGCATATGTTCAACTTCTTCCAAGGGATATTCTACTACTTGAACCTGAACTTGAGCAACACAGAGGAGTTCAAAAGAAGACAAATTAATTTTCCCAGGCTGTGCAATTTTCCTAGACTCAACTAGCTACCAGCCAAAATGTCAGCTGATCCATGGCTTTCCTGAGACACCGTACTTGTCTTGAAACAGATATATTTTTCTTTCAAATATGAAGTTATTGATAGGGCTTTAACTCCAATCATTCTAAATATTCCAGTTTCTGAAGTCTTTGCAGAGTTTAATGGTTACTTTTATTTCCATGGCTTTGGATCATGGAACTATACTCACATGGTTGATTGACACATTCAAACACACCCAAGAAAGAATGCAACAGGCAAAGCTAGTAAGATGCCATAATGATTGAATAACTTTTAACTTGCTTATTTCCAAAAAAAGGAAATTGCTCAAAAGACTGAATTTACATATGCAGTCAGCTGAGATGAGAACAAGAGGAAACAGTATCTCATGTATTTAGTATTTTTCCTTCTAGTACATTAAAATTCTGTGACAACTTTTGAAAATGGAACCAGTGCTTCTAATTCTGCTGAAAATGATCTGTGTTAAAAGGCATGACATTGGTAAATTTCTTTTTTTTAAAATAAAAGTTTATTTAAGTTTTCACAAAACATACAAATACAAATAAAATATCTTTTTTTGAGAACAGTGTGGCCCCGGGTTATCACTTCTCCAAACAGACATAAACTCAATACATATTTATCTTATACATTCTAATCCATATCTTATAACTATTTTCACAATTTTTTCAATAGCTTTTCCCTTTCTTTACTTCCTATAGCCTTATTTTAAATTATCTCATTCCTTTCTTAATTCAATTACATATCTTTTTCTAATTTTTAAAATCTTTCTAATCAAGTCTAATCACTTTCGTCTGTCCTGTTTACAATTTCATATTATCTTTTCTCATAAAACAAATTTTCCCCTGTAATTACTAGACTGGAGTGTAACACCTTTGTATCTTTTTTCAAATCTTATTTAAAATTTAAGTTACATCTTTACAGTTATAACATTCATTTTCTAACCTCTATTTTATAACACATACCTATTTTCAGTTGAATTCTGCTTGGTACATTCCCTTAAAATACACACTAAATTCTTAAAAGAAAAAAGTATATATGTATATATATGTGTTCTGTCTCACTTGTAGCCACCAAGTGAGAGTCCAAATGTCCCAAAGAAATAAACACGAACAAATAATACCAGAAACCACAGAGTTAACTTTTCTCTGTAATTGTCATTGGCAGCTTTCCCAGAAACTGTCTTCAAGCCGAGATAACGAGCCGCAAGATAATTCAGGAACAGGAGGCTTCTTCTAAGCTGTGCAGTAACTAACGAAGTTTGATCCGGACAAGGATTGTTAGCTAACACGCCTCCTTATATTCCTTGAAGGGGCGTGTCAGTCTCTCTAATTAGTCTCTGACTTGACGTTTCTTTTCAAATTGTGCTTGACGTCTCAACCTGCGCCTCGTCCTTGCATCAACCCAACATTCGTCATTTTGGTCATCACTCAAGGACTCTGGTATGTTCTGTGGATCAGCTGCTGACACCTGAGGCATGATTGATGTGGAAGGTTCAGGAGAGGATGGTGATTCCAACACTCCCTCGTCCTCCTGGCTCACGTCTGCATCTCTCATTAAAGCAGGCTCCAATTCCAATGCCAAACCTTCCTCATCACTCAAACCTTCCTCATCACTTCCTCATGTATCTTCTGATACATCAGACTCAAAGCTCACAGCAGGCTCAAACCTTCCAGTCACAACATATATGTGTGTGTATAACAATAGTAAATGGAATAATTATTCTATTCAAATACAGCTCTGCTATTAATATTAATAACAATCTTTTACATTTCTATTTCTTTTAACAAGTAAAAGCAGTTGTCTTTCACTTTAATCATCTATATTTCATATTTTATTTATTACTGTCTTTAAATAAAAAACCAAACAATAGTTATTAACAATAGTCAATAAAGTTATTATTCTTATTCAAGTTCATTTTATCAACTGATAAAAATCTTCCATGTTTCTTTTTAGGTTTTTTTTAAACATTCTTTTTAAATCATTGAGAGCTTTATTCTCTTTACAAACAAATATTCCACTACACATCAATAGAAATTTTTTCTATCACTTTAATCATCTAACATATTATATAACAATGCTATCCCATGGACCTTTGCAGAATCCTCTTCTTAAGTTAAATTTTAACCATTGTCTCTGTGTCTTTTAACTAGGTTTATACCTTTAATTATTATAAGTTTTTCCTGTACCTCTATATCTTGTTTCTGTCTTTTGTAGCTTCTTTTCCTTTCCCTCTTCCCTCTCTTCTTCTCCCTCCCCTTTTTATTCCCTTTTCTATCTGATTCTCCCTTCTGTGATCCTCCCTTCTGCTTCTTCCTGATGTTATGATTACTTTTCAAATTGCTCTTTTTTTTTTGGTTGTTGCTTCAGTACTTAAGTTTTTAACTCCCTTTCCCTCCTTTCCCTGTTTTACCCCGCTTAAAATTGCTTGGTCATTGAAGATGGCTTCTTTGTTATCCCGCCTTTCTTGTTCTGCCAGCGTTTCTTGTTGTTTTTCATAGTTCAAGGTCTCCATTTCTAAAAATTAAAATATGATCCTCTTCTGTCTTGTGCTTCTTCTTTTTGTTCTTTAAGTCTCATTTTTAACTCTTCAAGGAGTGATGCCATTTTAAAAAAATTTAAACAACCCCCAATTGATTTTATTTTATTTCATTAGGATCCTCCATCCAAAATTCCAGGAATCATCCAATAATCCAAAACTGTTTCTTGCTTCTTTTCTCACTTTCTCTTTCCAGGGGCTTTGTTTTCTTGTAACAAAGTTTCAGCTACAATGTATATTTTGCAAGTGTTGTTAAAATTCCACTATCGATTTTTTTTAAGTTCCAGGTGGTCTCCTCCATTTTCCAGATTCCACCCTCTTTTTTCCTTTTTCTTTCCACTGCTTTGTTTCTTTTTTTTTTTTCAAGAAAGTTTTTAAATTATCCAAGAATCTTTATCCCTTTGACACTTTATTTTCAGCTAGAAATAGCCTATTAATGTCAAAGTGGATTAGTATCAATTTTTTATTTGAATCTCTTCTTAATGTTCCAAGTCAGTTAAAACTGTCGATGTTAGAGGGGAAAAAAGCCAATTCCGTTTCCTTTCCCTTTCTCTTTCACAGCTTAAAATCTTTTTTAGTAATAGTATTAGTCTTTAAAATTCAGGTTCCAGGTACCTTAAGTATGTTCTCCATTCAACCCGGTCAGTCAAACTTTCTCCTTTAAACTTCCTCCTGCATAATCTCATCTGATTGGGTTCTTCTTTGAGGTGGCCATTTCTGACCACCGCTACAACTGCCTTTGGGAAAGGGAGTAATGGCCAGCCGAGGAGGAGAGATGTGGCTCTCCTCAACCCCGCTGACGGCTCCCCCTTCTTCACCACCTCTACGGGGTGGCTTCAGCCCTGAATCCGGGTGGCTCGGGGCGCTCCAGCGGCGAGCATGGATCAAAACTGCGGATGATCGTGATTTCGGTCCGTCACCGAAGAAGCTCCAGCATTGGTAAATTTCTATTGTTTATTCTGTTTGCCAATCACTGGTTTGCAGTTTTATGTTTAAAGAAATGAACTTCTTAGGATTGTTATGGGCTGAGGTA
Organism: Notechis scutatus; assembly: GCF_049901735.1. Lineage (NCBI taxonomy): Eukaryota > Metazoa > Chordata > Lepidosauria > Squamata > Elapidae > Notechis > Notechis scutatus. The sequence continues at coordinate 103,127,522 of NC_142009.1, forward strand.
TCCCTGTTCAACAGAATTTGCTCCAACTGGATATAGTCTAGAGATGCAACTACTTTTAGTGTTTGCATTGCATATCTGTGGCAAACAGACTGCAGATTATTTGTGGGTGCACATAATCTAGCTATGTAAAAGAACCATTTTAATCAATGTTTACATGAACACAGAGCAAAAATAAGCAATAAGATGTCTGTGATATCTGTAATACATTGAGAGCATTTGCTGTAAAGTTTGCACATTATGTCTTCAATGATGTTAAGCCTGAAATGGAATACATGAGAATCCTGAGTTGCTCTGGAGAATATATAAACTTCATCTACACAGTGAAATGTAGAGATAAGCCACAAATTTATTTATTTATTTATTTATTTATTTGATTTGCCAATTGTTTACAAGATAATAAGTATAAGTGTATACATAGTTGTGAATACATGAAATGGGTACATATAAGAAAAATAAAAGAATAAGAGAAACAATAGGACAGGGACGGTAGGCACGTTGGTGCGCTTATCCACGCCCCCTACAGACCTCTTAGGAAAGGGGTGAGGTCAATAGTAGACAGTCTAAGGTTAAAGTTTTTGGGGTTTGGGGAAGAAACTACAGAGTCGGGTGAAATGTGAAATGTGGTAAAATTCTTTGTAAAAGGAGATTGAAGATATTTGCAGAGATAAGTGACATTTTTTTGAGAATGGAAATAGTTCAGAAATGAATGGGATCTTTAAGTGATATGACTTTTCCACAAGTACTTCATATGACTAAGAGAATGTCAAATTTGACTTTTACTGTATATTCTTTTGGAGACATGGGCAGTATTGCCCATGCAACCCAAATCTCTTTCTCTTATTTTCCTGGTGGCATTGAAACCTGGTTGACCCCACTGTGACAGCTGTATCAATAAAAGTGCAACAAGGGCTAATTATGAGATCCAACATACATGTGGTGACAAAAATGATTTGATTAATGTTTGTAGCAATCTGATTTGTTCTACTTTTTTCAGTTTAGAGCTTTTCAGCTCTTTTTCCCCTAATTGACATAATGCATCTTTTCAAAAAGTTTTCATAATTTTTTTCTGCCAGGTAACAAAAATTACAATGGCAATCAGATACGTATAGTGGCAGCTTCAGTCTTAAGCTTTTAAAAATTCAATTAGAATTTTCTGCTTAAAACCTTTAAGCTGCTGCAGCTGCAATTGTGCTGTTGCTTATGGGGCGGATGTGTGACAACAGTGTAAAGGTCAGTACAATGCTGGGAAAGTAGGACAAGCAAATGGGACTATAATGTCTCCCCCCCTCTGCACAGCAGGAGTTTTTGGAGCTTATTTCAGCCAAGAGAATTTCATTTGAGACCTGCCACCTCACCCCACCCCAGCAATTCAGTTGACTGTGCTTTAAGTATTGTTCTTGAAAACTGGTCTGCCCTCCTTCTTTTTATGGGGTTCTTTTCAAAACCATTCCCTACCAGTGGACAGTAGTCAATTTCTTGTCCCTGGAAGAACTAGCAACACTGAGCAGCTGCAGGATGGACTTGTCCCAGTCTCAGATAAGCATAATTAATAACCAGAACGATGACTCTACATTATAGCTGTGAGCAACAGGGAAAGCTTTGTTTGAATTATTTTGAGAAACAGAATCTCATAATGAATCAGCTGTTTGTTGAATTTAAGGCGATCTTTGATTTGGGGGCTTTTATGATAGGCAGTGATGAGATGATCAGCCAAAACATCTTGAAGGCAAACTTCTTCCCATAAAGTTCTTCAGCAGGTAGTATGAAGAGTCACAAGCGCTCCCACAAGGGTGAGTTTGGAACTAGGATTTGCCCTGCAGCTGATTGGGATGACTATTTTGTGGTCTTCCACCACAGTGATCCTCTAAATTACACTCTTTTTGGCTCAAAGGATTTTCTGTTTACTATTGCAAATATTTGCCAATTAACCTGGATGATGTTTGCATTCTTCATTCCCACACTGACATGAAAGTTAGCAGCTATCCACATCCACTGACACTATTATTGAGCAAAAATATTTCATTTTCTCAAGCTACTGAAATGGGATAGGCCTTTTTAATTTCCCTTGCATTTGGTGTGAAATGAATTTATGTGGCAAAATCAACCTGAGCCTTAATGTCATGTAAATGTTGTTGCAACAATCAGTGGCAATTAAAAAAAACACTTCCTCTTTTCTTTCAGAAATAGACATCAGGATTTGAATGACAAGATATTAGGTCAAAGCAGAAAACACTAGCTATTTCATCAGTGAGTCTACTTTTGGCTTAATTTCCAGTCATACTTTAGAAACCTGCTGTTAGTCCTGATAAACATCTAATTCTTTCAGCCTTACCTGTGAGCTATAATTTAACAGAATGTATACACACCAACTCCAAAATGGCTAAATAGAGGAAATTAATTCTTAATTAAATAAGAAGTGCTCCCTTAGGACATTAAAGTAATCAAGACAGGCTAAGATAGGCTACATTTGCCAAAGCGGAAATGTGTACACTCAGCAAGTCCAAGATTTTTCTGGCTCAGAAAATGATGCAGGGGAATGAAAAAGTGAAGGTTCTTAAGTTACATGTTTTTCAGGCAATCATTAAGGAATAATTCTAATCCCTTAGAAAAATAGCATTTTTCTAACCCCAGTTCATTTTTCAGTCAATAATCTGAAAGAAAAATGTTCATCATTGAAGCAATTATGAATGGAGCTTACCATGCTTTTCAGTGTTCTAAGCTATGTTTTCAGTAGCTGAATGTACAAAAATATCCTGATTGTTCAAAGTTTTCTTTAATATTTTTTTTTTATAAAGAGGTTAATTTTTATTCTAGCATGTAGGAAAGGGGATGCACTGAAATTTAAGGATGTGGTTGAAATAGGAAAATGGAAATGTTTCAGAAAGAACTCTTCTCTTGAGCAAGGAATGTTCATTTTACTATGCTTGTGATTATAACAATAATAGATACTTGTGAATGAGATTTTTCATTCATTCGTGGAATTTTATTGGCATGTATGTCCTAGCTTATTTAATTTGTATGTTTTTATAAAACTTTATATGATGGTGATGATGATTATTGTTTATATACCAGATTTTTTGATGGATTTGGTACTTTTGATTATCTGATCTTTGCCAACAAGCTAGGAAAGTCAAAGCTATCTTTGCAATATATGTGCTGTTCCAATTAAGGCAATGTTTAATCATTGTTCAGTTCAGATTGTATCCATTCCTATGGTGTCTAAGTACTTTTTTCAGATCTTTTGGTGTGGCACCAAGTGCACCAGTTACTCTTTTTTAAGTAAAGTTACACATTTTTTTGTTTTTTTCTAGTTCTTCTCATTGACCTATTGTATCTATCTACAGCTACTGCAATGTCAGTTAGTCCTTCAGTTTAGTCCTTCTATAGCTCAACTTGTAACCAATGTATAATTTCTGCAGAGTATTGAAAAAGTGGGATAACTTAGGTTTATTAGTATCTCTACCATTAAGCTTGGTTTTTCAAGATTTTCTTTATGTACAGTATTACCCTCCTCCTCCTCCTCCTCCTCCTCCTCCTCCTCCTCCTCCTCCTCCTCCTCCTCCTCCTCCTCCTCCTCCTCCTCCTCCTCCTCCTCCTCCTCCTCCTCCTCCAAATCCAAAGTAGATTTGGCCAGATCAAAATGTTTGGAAAGCAAGAACAAAAAGCTATTTACTTTGATTTAAATTTCAGTTAGTATGTATTCTTCTCGTGTGTATTTTTTTAAAACATTGGCACAATTTTCAGAGGCTACTTTTTCATTTTGTTTTATTATCAAGAATTATGCAGATTTGTCTGTCTGCCTATCTCTATCTATTTATCTCTCTTTCTCTTTCTCCATCCATCCATTTATCCTTCCTTAACAAGCTCAGTAGGGCCTTTAGTTTAGAAGATGCAACTTTAGGAACTTTAGTTTAAAAGACGCAACTTTACATATTTTAAAAGTAACTGCCACTTGAATATTGGAGAAAAGAATTGAATATATTTGAAAATATAGAAATGACCAGGAGATGCTAATGTAACTCATATGATTCACTTCTAAAAATGGCTCTAGGATGTGTTCAAAGGATGCTATGCGCTGGAATTGCGATATAGGGAGTTTCCAGGCCAGGCTTTTTTATACATCCATCCTGCCTTTCTAATGACATCTCACAGATAGTTCAGTGAATAATTTTTCACTTGTAAATCACCAAAATTTTATATCATCTTCCTTCATGCTTTTCTTTTAAAAAGAGAATCCATTGAGAAGGTAAAGAATGAAATAGTTTCACAGTGGGTTTTTTATTGCTAGTCCTAGAAACTTATTTAAAAAATTGTTTTGTCATGCCAAAAGTGCATTTATTGGAATCCATGAATATATTTCATATGGATATTTTGTCTTATTCCTTTTGGCTGATATTCTAAGATTAAATCTAGATCCAATCTAAGAAGTCTGCTTCTATACAGAAAGATTCATTTAGACCAGAGTTTTCCAACCATGGCAACTTTAAAAGATGTGGACTTCGACTCCCAGAATTTCCCAACCTACATGGCCATTGCCGAGAATTCTGGGAGTTAATATCCAAACATTAAGAAACCATCACGATTAAGCAACACTGCTTTAGTCCCATATAATGTCAATTATTATATTTACTCAATCTATGATGCAATTTATGTGCTCCAAAGATGAAAATGCTAACTGCCTTGACATCTAAATAAAGCCACTCTTTAAACAACTATTTCCAGAATATAATATGGAACATATATGTATTTTATTACTTATGTTGACTCATGTATCAGTGCAGTAATTATTTGCCATAGATACAATAATAATGTACTGTATTTTTAGTAAATAATCTTGCCAGGATTCTTGTGATCTTTGCTGGACAGCTGTCTTATTCTTTGGACAGTTCCTGATCAGGCAGACATAAATATAAAATTATTTCTGTATATATGTTCCTGGTCCAATGCAGTAATTGCTTTTATGTCACAAGCATTATAAAAGGCTTTTTTCATGCTAAGTATGAAGTACAATGCATATTTCTCACGCTGATTAATGCATAATTGTATCTAGCCATATTTTTATATCTATAATCTATTTACTACGTTAGTCACGTTCAAGAAGATAATAGTTTATTATAAACTATAAAATAGTTTATTATAAACTGCCTCTCAGCGCCTTTTATTTGCATGTCCCTCCTCTCCTAACTAACCTAACATCCGCCCGCTCTACTAATCCCTCGTGCCTCCACCCCGCATTACTAATCGCAACTGCATCTAAACTTCTTTCACACACACAATCCAACATCATCAACAGCTGTATGCTCTTCCTGCCCCCCCCCTTGAGTCCCTGTCTGTTTACAACACAAAGTGTCACTAAAAAGCCATCTCAAAACTTCAGTCCGAAAATAAGATCATAGCTGTCAGGCAGCTCCCGCCCCAGCCAGGTCTCCGCTGCACCAGGTGGTTGAATGGTTCTAGCAATGTGTCGGGCTTCACACTGGGTGGGGGATCAGCAGGATCATCGAGGCCCAACACCAGACTTGGGAAATCATCCCTCTCCCGCCAATTTGCTTTTCTGGAGGCTTAGAGGCAACTGAATAAAAATGTTTAACTGAACAGTGTGAGCAACTATGATTTCCCCTCCAGTCTAGGGCATGAAAAAGAGAAAGAGAAGGCTCAAAGTTGAGGAGTTTCCATCTCTTTTTCCCAGGGTCTTCTTGGATTGTAGATGTTTGAAAGCAGAGACACCACACTGCTTTCCAGAGAGAAATAGAATACTGAATAACACAGTTGGAAGGGACCTTGGAGGTCTTCTAGTCCAACCCCTGCTCAAGAAAAAGATCCTTTTTGGATAATCTCTTCTTAAAAACCTCAGGTGATAGAGCACTCACAAATTCTGGAGGCAAGTCATTCCACTAGTTAATTGTTCTCACTGACAGGAAATATTTTCTCTCTGAAACTCAGACTCCATGCTTTTTAACCTCTTTGGGGCCTTGACAGTGGAGAATGAGTATTGAGAACAGTAAACACAAAGATATCTCCTTACTAGTAATAGATGGACAAAAATACATTTCTTACTTAAGATTCATTATAAATCCCTTTTATGGCACAGGAACAATAATCCCATATTTTTCATTGAGTGAAAAAGGTTGATTTGATATCTGAGCCTTTCCATCAAAAATGGTATAGAAAGAATAACAGGGAATTCAATGAATTTCTAGAAGAATCTCCATCAGCAATCCCCTTCTTGAAAATACTCCCAATAGTTTGCAGAATATTTTCCATCTTGAACATTTAGCATAGTTTTATACCAAGTGAAGCTGCCAGTGTTAATAATTTTTCTTGCTCAGTGTACTATTTTGTAATTCTAGTAAAATGTCATAGGCATTGTTACAATGTTTGGGTACAAGGCATGTGTTTCCAAGTTAGTAGGATGTGGGCAAAAATATATTGGAGTGTAAGGTAGTCTTTAGATTACAAATCCTAGCCCACATATAAATGCCTAAGCATTCTTGAGACAAAACTGGACTTTGCTGGCACTTGTGACATACAACCCAAGCTGGTCAAAATTGAATATCTTCAATGGGGAAAGTGTGTGTTGCATGGGTATAACTATGGATGGTAACATAATCCATACCTTTTCTATCTTACTAACATGTATTCTTTTAAGAATCTCAATTGACCAAAGCATGATAGCTAATATAGACAGAACCATCGCAAATGGAAAGCTGCAATTTCGAATCTAAAAGTGGTAAAAGTTAAGGAACATAGTTTAATGAATGAATGAAAGAAAAAGAGCTACCCAGGAAGATAAGACAAAGAGGAATGATGCAATAAGGTTGAATTTATTATTTTTAATTAGATTTAAAGGCTGCCTGACTTTAAATGATTCTGTTAAAAGCCAGGAACAATAAAAAGAACAAAAGAAAAAGATCACGAACACTTGTAATAACACAACACTATGCCTTATCCCCCAAGAACAACACACAAAATAGAACAACATAATGTGTCTCAAAAGTAACAGCAGCTCAACAGCCATCCTATTCCCAGCCCTGGGAGCAAAGCCAAATTTTCAAGGACTCACAGAGGTCTCAGGGGCAGGTGGCATATGTTTCAGGTAGCAAACACTACAACAGAGAAAGTGCTTTTCCTAGGTCCTTCAGCCATAGAGCTGAATTAAGATGATCTAATTCTGGGGAATGGAGCTGACTGTACAGGCAGTGACGAGAAAGTGTAAAGCATGTTATGAATGAAAGGACTAAAATATACATTAGAAAGTATGAAATATCATTGTACAGGTTTTGTGGGTGTGAATGGAAGCAGAAATCTGTAGCTTCCTTAGATGTTCTCCTCAAGTGAAGAGTGATAATAGTTAAAAATAGAGATGAATTTGAGGAGAAATTGTATGAGATTATGAATGAATGCAATTCAGGGGAAAATATCCATTAAGTGACATGAACAGATAGTAACAAGGCAAGAGACTATAGAATAAATGATGGGGCCCTTCAGAGATACAATAATTAATGAAGGTGGGCTTTAATTGGTGAGCATCTGCTTAGGAAAAAAAAGTCTGCTTGATTTGAACAGAAGGTTTAAGGATAAATTTACTCATGTGTGCATGTGGCAAATGAATGGATATTAATCTAAAACATGACCGATTGATCATGATGAAAGATTAGAGATTTAGTGAAAAATACAAGAGTGAAGAAAGGTTCTGAATGTAGGAGAGATCAAGATCTGTTAAAAATATGGAGGTGGTTTGTTTATGAAATGGCTGTACAACCTGTTTAGCATGTGTGGGAGGCTGGATTGGTGCCTGATGATTGAATGAATTCCATTATTGCCCCCCTGTTCAACAGAAAAGGTAGCATGAATGAATTACAGGGGATTAGTGTGCCTGGGAATGTATTTGATAGAATTCTGATTGAAAGGGTAACAATGAGCAAAATAGGAGTTATGCAATGTGACTGCGTGCCAGACTGAGGTATGCCAAACAGATTTTTGCCTTTCAGGGAGTCATTGAGAAATGTATGAATGTGATAAAAATATATGTGTGTTGATTTATAAATAGCATATGATTAATGAATAGGCAAAAATTATGAAATATTTTGCATAATCATGGAGTGCAATATTAACTGCCCACTGTAATAAATGTGCTATTTGATAGATTTAAAGCAAGGATTATCATAAAAGGTAGGTTTGATTAGTGGTTTGATAGGGAACAGACAATAAGAGAATATGAGATACTCCCTTAATTGTTCAAGGTATGAGTCATGGTGGCGCAGTGGTTAGAGTGCAGTAGTGCAGGCTAATTCTGCTGAATGCTAGCTGCCTGCAATTTGGCAGTTTGAATTTCACCAGGCTCAAGGTTGACTCAGCCTTCCATCATTCTGAGGTCTGTAAAATGAGGACCCAAATTGTTGGGGGCAATATGCTGATTCTGCAAACTGCTTTGAAAGGGCTATAAAGCACTGTGAAGCCGTATATAAGTCTAAGTTCTATTGCTATTTATAGGTGAAAGTCCATAAATGCTTGAGGTGAATTTTGTTGGTTGGGGACACAAATGTGGATGTGCTTTCATATGCAGATAATTGGTTGTTGGGTGAGAAACTGAATGATTAGCAGTGAACATTAGCAGATAGTATAAAGGAATGAGGGTATATATCTGAACATTAATATAGTGAAATCTTGTGTAGTTATGTTTGACAAGGAAAATGGAACAAAATTTATTTATTTTTATTTATTTATTTATTTGATTTGCCAATTGTTTACAAGATAATAAGTATAAGTGTATACATAGTTGTGAATACATGAAATGGGTACATATAAGAAAAATAAAAGAATAAGAGAAACAATAGGACAGGGACGGTAGGCACGTTGGTGCGCTTATGCACGCCCCCTATTCTGCAGGTTAAATGTAAATCAGAACAATCAGTTAAACATGGATGCTTTGGGTAGAATGCTTACTTAAGTTGCAAAAATGGAAGAAAAAAAATTAAAACATGGAATTGCAGGTAGAAAGATAAAGGGTAGTATTTCGTATTTTATGAGGAATGTATACAGGTAATCCTTAAGTTACGATCACAACTGGAACTAGAATTTCCATTGCTAATTGATGCGGTCATACTCATAATGTGTGATGTCACATAAACACACTGCTTAGCAATGGCAATCCTTGCAGTCCCTGTTGCCATCATTAAGTGAAAATTGCCAGTTGTTAAGCAAGCACGGCAGTGACACTCTGGAAAGATATGTGAGAGCAGGCAAGTGGGGCCATGCATGACCGATGTGTTTTTTATTTGAGGAAAAATGGGGAATAGGTGGAAATCATATTCTCAGATGACAGCATTTTGCCAAACATACCAAACATGTATGTTTATGTTTGGGAGGTTCCACTAATTTCTAGTTTTGCTAGCTTCTGTGTGGATATTTCCATAAGATATCTTTATTTTATTATTCCAAAATCATCCTTTTTCATCACCTCAGTTATCTGCACATGAGAATTCTCTTCTCCTACTTCTTACAACAACAATAACTTGAGGAGATGAGTTGGGCTGAGTAATGGTGACAAATTTGAAGTCATCCAATGACCTATGTGACAACATTAAAAGCAGCTGCATCCTCTTCGCTGATGACGTAAAATTATTTCACACCACCGACAATGCTGCTGCCCTCCAAAGCGACCTTGACTATATGTCAGAATGGTTGAGCAATTGGCAACTCCAAATTTCAACTAATAAATGCTCTGTCCTACACATTGGCAAAAAAAAAATCAGAACACCAAATACAAGTTAGGTGGAAATGATCTCGTAGATGACCCTCACTCTGCCAAGGACCTAGGAGTATTCATCTCAAACAATCTGAGCCCCAGAGCTCACTGTAACAGCATTGCTAAAAAGGCTTTGACCTTATTTTGAGAAGCTTCTTCTCCACCAACACTGAATTGTTAACTAGGGCATACAAAACCTTTGCCAGACCAATTCTCGAATGTAGCTCGTCTGCCTGGAACCTGCACTGTATATCGGACATTAACACAATTGAGCAGGTTCAGAGGTATTTCTCAAGAAAAGTTCTCCACTCCTCCACTCACAAAATAATTCCCTATGCCTCCAGGCTTGAAATTTTGGGCCTGGACAATCTAGAACTGCATTGCCTGTGGTCTGATCTAAGCATAGTTCACAAAATTGTCTGCTATAACATCTTGCCCATCAATGACTTCTTCAGTTTCAATCACAAAAATACATGGGCAAACAACCGATACAAACTCAAGGTAAACCGCTTCAAACTTGATTGCAGAAAATATGTCTGACTCTGTTGTTACAGCCTCAAACCCTCACAGTTTCAACCTCAAACTGTCTACCGTGGACCTCACCCCATTCCTAAGAGGTCCGTAAAGGGGGTGTCCATAAATGCACCAGGGTGCCTACCATCCCTGTCTTACTGTCCCCATTTATCTGTATTTACTCCCTTGTTCTTGTTTATGTTCATACTTATATTTGTTATCTTGTACATGTTTGACAAATAAATAAATAAATAAACAAACAAACAAACAAATAAATAAAACTATGAGTTCCATTGATTAGAATCCCTGTATGAGCCACTGACCTGATGTTTTTCTTCCTTCCTTCCTTCCTTTCTTAACATTTAATGAAATGAATTCATTTTTGTTAAATTGGAGGGATTCCAAGGTTAGAGAGTTCAAGGACTGCAAAACCGAAAATACTGATGGATAAAAGAATGTAGCTGCAAGTATCCCTGAAGGAGATTCATCCTGTTGTTTTTTTCAAGGATCCTGGCGAAGATAACAGTGGAAAGCCACCCACAAACAGGAGAATGAAAACAGCTGTACCACAACCATACTCGGATTAGTTGACTCTGTAAATACAGTGTTGGGCGATGAAAAGGTCATTGGCAGGGATATCCTGCTGTGCCACAATGCTTGCAGGTGCAATGGGTGTATTTGCAACGGCATCATATCACCAATGGCAAGGAATTAATGGGTTACAGACAATCCACTTTCACTCCAGTTATATTTTCTGTCATCATCATCAACTCTGGCTTCAGTGGATTATCCCACCCTGTTGTTCAGGTTTTGCCAAGTAGGAAATTGTGTCATTGTCTTCTCCAGAGTTTGCTCTTCTGAATTTGCAAAATAAAACAACTCTTTACGAGACGGGGGTATGTGCCATATGTGGGGAAAGTTTTAGTGGCCAGAAGCCATCTTTAGAAAACAAAAATTTTTCCAAGTAGGGCAATGAGATCACCAAATAATGTAATTGGGTGGGGCTGGGCTTTCAAGAAGAGGAGTGTCTTTTGGGGAATGTTAAGCCTTTTCAGCTTTTCCTTTGTTAAGTTTTCCTCTGTTGCAAGTTTAGGCAAATCTTTATTTCCAGATGTATGATTTCAGCAGGATTGGGAGGACCAGAAAAAGAGTTTATACTCAATATATTCACTTGTCCTGTTTCTGTTTGATGCTACTTCTGTTCTTTTTAAAATAAGGTAGTCTTGAGGAAAGAGAAAAGTTTGCAGGGCTAGGATGTGTGAGGTTGATTCTCAGTGGATACAATACTACTGAAGTTTTTATTTATTTATTTATTTGATTTGCCAATTGTTTACAAGATAATAAGTATAAGTGTATACATAGTTGTGAATACATGAAATGGGTACATATAAGAAAAATAAAAGAAGAATAAGAGAAACAATAGGACAGGGACGGTAGGCACGTTGGTGCGCTTATGCACGCCCCCTACAGACCTCTTAGGAAAGGGGTGAGGTCAATAGTAGACAGTCTAAGGTTGTCACATCCTATGTTTTTTAAAATTGTAATAACCTTCCCAATACAAGGCTCTGCAGCCTATTAGATTTTAAAAACACCTGCATAATTTTTAGCTATATGTTTCATAGTTATTATATTAGCAAAGTTTCTATTGGCCCTTCAAGGACAAGACAAATCACATATTATTCTAATGCAAACACGGAACAACTGCTGCTTCTGCTAATAAATACAATTTACAATTCAACACATACAATACACAAAGTTAATGCGCACTCACTCACTCACACAATCACTGCTTTTGATGGATTATCAACTAAGTGATCCAAGTGACCCAACACTGATGCCAAACCCCTCTGCTAACCAGTGCTTAAATAATCTCTTTGCAATTCTAGACTCTGTAGGAAGTAACTTTCTTAACTTTGCTTAGACGCATAGAAAAATGTATTGTTAGCTTCTTTTCCTTTAATCACTTGAGCAAACAGCCACAACTGAACAAGCTTTTGCTCCACTTTTATAAATAAAATAATCTGAATTTGTTTATACACTGCTTGAATTGTATGGTATGTGTAAAGCACTGCTATCTCTCCCTTCTGATTTCTTGCAATTCACATTTAAAACTTGGATGTCACATTGAGTGTGAACTTCCTTATTTTCCTAGAGTCAATCATTCTTTCTTAAGCTGCCCTATTGTTTTCCACTTCACCCTTGCCCTCAAGCATCGACAGATGCTTCCTGCATGTGAAATCCTTTGCTTATAGTCTACAGGCAAGTGTATAGATTAACTTGAACCATTTTGTTTGACTTTTGTAAGAAAAAACAATGTATAAAAATAAACAGCATTGTCTTAAGGTGTTAGTGTGTAGCACAATTTCTTTCCCTTGCTTTCTTCTATATTTATCTTCGGGGAAGAACCACTTTCCTGGTGGCTCACTAAAGACTTCATAAAACAAGTGATCTCATTCTTAATGTATTAGCAGGCTACATTGTATATTGATTGATTTAGGATTTCAAGTTAAACTTCTGAAAGCATCTAGCACATTGCTTCCTTCAGATTTCTTTTTCTCTTCATGTATTGACATAAACCTAGAATTTTCATCATGCTTTGGAATCATTCATATGCTGTAACACAAATGAAGAAACCATCACCACCTAATGGTTAATCAGTTGCTGAAGATACATTCTCATAAAATACACAGTGCAATCATAGGCAATTTGTTCCAGTGGGGCAGGGTGTGTGTGTCTAAAATGCATTGTTAGATAATACTTTTATTAAACAAACTAATGGAACCCAACACATTCTCCATAATTTTTATTGAGCAAGAAGCCATAAAAACAGGGATAAGGGGAACAATAATGTGTAGCTCAAAATCAGTCCTGAGATGGAGGTTATGGACTGAAAATATAGTTGGGCTGGGCATGCTTTGGAAGCTGAGCTACACTATAATAGGTGAAACTGACAGCAAGAACATCTCATATAATATTAGGCATTTGATGTTTTGAAATTGATTCAGAAGTGCTTTGGAACTCATAAAGACAAGCATAGTATTTCTCCAAAGTTCATTAAAACATAATCTATCTTTTATTATGCTTCTCTGGAAGCCTTAAAAAGTTGGTGGTTATGTTAAGAAAATGGTCCTTTAAAGTAGTCACATAGTTAACAAGACATTTAAAGCAACCATATTGCTTTTCAGGGTTGTGCTGATAAATGTTTTGTGTTTGTTGTCTTTTGTTACACCTAACATCACAGGACAAAGAAAACAGCTGGTGCTCAGTGCTCTAAAATTTTTACATTTTATAGCATAGTTGAATTCCAAAACTAAATATAGAACTTTATAGAGGATTTTGTCTATTGACTTAATGATGATTTGGTACATTGTGGACTTACTTTGTCAGTGCTATCTGCTTTGGGACCTGATAAAAATTTGGTTGAATTAAATCAGAGGATTTAGGATCTAGTTATCCAAAATGACAGATCCAAACTTTCTCATCCCTTCTGCAGAAAAACCACTCCTCATCCCTGATCTGTCCCTAGAACTTCTGTAATATTTTATATGGTCTACAGAAAACACTATTTACTTTGGCCTGACTTGGAGTTCCACCTGTTAGAAAGGCAGCTAGTAGATATGCAGATCGTCCTCAACGTACAACCGCAACTGGGACCAGGATTTCCATTGTTAAGTAAAGCAATGGTGGTCAACAGTTTTAAGTATCTGAGGGGTGCAGATAACTAACAATCTGAACTATTCTTTCCACAAGTCATCTTTAATGAAGCATGCAAATATGTCTGTTTTTTGCATTGGATGAGGAGAGCACATCTTTCTCCTTCTGTCCTGGCCACTTTGCACAGAGATATGATTGAGAGCATTTAACAAACGGAATCACTGTGTGGTTTGGTGCAGTGGTAGGATTCAAAAATTTTACTCCTGGTTCTGTGGGCATGGCTTGGTGGGCATGGCAGGGGAAAGTTACTGCAAAATCACCATTCCTTCCCCACCCCACTAACCTGCTTTCCAGCTCCGTTCTCCTATGCAGGGCAACAAAAGAAGACCCAGTCGATCAGCTGGGACTTGGGAGGCAGAGAATAGATTGGGGTGAGGTCAGTCAGAGGTGGGATTTGCTGGTTCTCCGAAGTACTCAAAATTTCTGCTACCGGTTCTCCAGAACTGGTCAGAACCTGCTGAATACCACCGCTGGTTTGGTGGCTGCAGTGCCTCAGAGAGAAAGTCCTTCAGAGAGTGGTAAGGACAGCTGAGAAGATTAAAGGAAGCTCTCTTCCTGTCATTTAGGATGCTGCTCATAAGCGCTATGTACATAGAGCTCAAAGCATTGTTAGAGACCCCACACACCCACTTCACAATCTGTTGCTCCCCTCTGGAGGAAGTTTCAAAATATTTCTAGCAGGACTACCAAATTCTATAACAGCTTTGTTCCCTATGCTATCCATCTGGTAAACTCTCAAGATTCGTTTTTCTCATCATGTACATGTATACATGTGAACTGTTTCTCCATATCATATAATACTATATATGTGGGCATATGCATAATTTTGTATTTATTTATTTTGTCATGTTTATGTAGTGTATATTGGAGGTGGAGAACCTTTGAGAGCTGTATGCAATGAAATTTCATTTTAATGCATGCTGACTAGTGTATTTTCAACGTGAAAATAAACAATAAAGCTATTCTAAATCTAAGCAGCTGTTAAGGGTATCTTGCCCAATTTTATGATATTTTTTGCCATGGTTGTTAAGCAAATCACTGAAGTTCAGCGAATCACACAGTTGTTAAGCAAACCCGGCTTCCCCTCAATGACTTTGATTGTTGGAAACTGGCTGGGAAGTTTGCGAACGGTGATCACATGGCCTGTGATGCTGCGACCATTAATAATTACATGCCAATTGCCAAGCTCATGAACTTTGATTGTGATCATGGGAATGCTGTGATGGGTGCCAGTACCAGATATAAGTCACTTTTATTCAGTGCAATTGTAACTTCGAATGGTTGCTAAATGAATGATTGTGAGTCAAAGACTACCTGTGTAAGTAGTTGAAGGCTTCCAATCAAAAATCAAACTTGTTTCTGTTCTGGAGGTAAAATCTGCTTATATGCACTAGTAAAATGTCCCAATGCCAATCAAGCTCAATGCTTCCTCTTGTTAATAACTCACATTGTGATACGAAGCTATTACTCTTCTTCTGAGTGACCACTCTTCAGAGTCCTCTAAGAAGTTGAAAGTTTCTTATCAATAGCTGTAGCTGTTAGGAACTGGTTGGTTCCTTCTCAATGCTATCAACTGTTATTTGCTAAATGTTCTGGGATTTTCTTGCTTCCCCCCCCCAAAAAAAATTTCTTTTATTAATACCGCACTGTATGCTGGTCTTTTATTGTGTTTGGTGTGGTTCATAAAAAATGATTTGACTTGAAGATGGGAAAGTTAGACATCCCCATTCTGCCTCAAGTGAAGTCATAGATACTTCCATTTAAGTTATGACCTGGGTCAGAACATAGTTTATTTGGATTTTTATAGGTTTTGGTATCATTTTGATTTTTCTAACAAAAATATTGTAAAATTGTTTATTTTAAATTAACACTTGGCTAAGTCTTCTTGTTTGCAACCCATTACCAGATTATTTTTAATATATTAATTCCTGTCTTTCTGTATAAGAAATTTGAACTTCATTTTGTGTGTTCCAGTTGTTTCATTGCCTGGTACCCACACTCATAATTACAATAATTACTCTAAGCCACAATTGTTTTAAGCAACGTGATCCATTTATTCCAATTACATCAATGAAGGAATAAGAAGGATGGTTTGATTTTAGATAATACATGAACAGTATTATTACCCTTGGGAGAATCATTCTAAACCAGGCAGATTTACAAAATATTATTGGCTAAGAGATACGAGATCTTAACTTTCTAGTTCAAGCCAAATCAATTCATAATTCTGTTTTTCCCAGTGGGACATATGTTGTCAGGGAGAAATCCTTAATAAGAGTTCTGACCAGGCTTCAGATATATATTCCCTTTAAATTTAGAGGGATATTATAGCAGGATGGGAATAATCATGA
Organism: Notechis scutatus; assembly: GCF_049901735.1. Classification (NCBI taxonomy): domain Eukaryota; kingdom Metazoa; phylum Chordata; class Lepidosauria; order Squamata; family Elapidae; genus Notechis; species Notechis scutatus. The sequence continues at coordinate 103,143,848 of NC_142009.1, forward strand.
AGGTAGTGTAGGAATTAAAAGAGGAGTATCATAGCATCAACATTACAAAAGGGGAACTGTATTGGTTTTAGGATGCTGAACATATAGTAGAATGTTACTATCAAATGCAATTAATAAAAGATCAAAGAGAAAAATATTGCAATAATCAAAGGAACTGTAGACCAGCGGTCATCAACTGGTGGGCCACAGCCCACTGATGGGCCATGAGAAAATTTTGGTGGGCCGCAGAGAAATCTCACCCCCAGAGCAGACCCCCAAAGCAATTAATCCAGGCTGCGCAGAAACACAAAGGTGCGCTGCCCACATGGCATGCGGGAACCCTCCCTGCCCACTCCTTACCCGGCAAACTTGCCTGCTAAATTGCTATTTTTCCTTTTTCCAACCATCAGCTGTTCTGCTGTACTGGGAGATTTAGATTAGCTAGGAAGCAGGAAATGGTTGGATTTCTTGCTTTCTAGCTAGTCTTTAGATCTTTGGTTCTGCTTTTAAGCACAGCCGAATCTCCCTTAGGACTGAAGGTTCTATTATTCAATGCAGACTCACAGCAAGCAAATTTGAGAGACTGAGCTAGCTGATGGCAGATAGATAGATCACTGAATGATTCTGTGAGCAAATCAATCTGCCTGCCTGCTTTGCCTGATTTTGGGTAAAAGTTGCTCTTTTTTAAATAAAAAAATCAATATTTACATACATGGTGTGTTGTGAGTTAATTTTGTGAGTTTGCTTGCAAGCAAATTTTATGTGACAGACTGAGCTAGCCAATGGCAGATAAATAGATTTCTGAATGAATCTGTGATTCTGTGAGCAATTCAATCTGCCTGCGTGCTTTGACTGATTTTGGGTGAAAGTTGCTCTTTTTTTATAAAAAATTCAATATTTATATAAATATTTATAATATTTACATACAAGCCATGCCCAGCCAGTCACATGACCACCAAGCCACACCCACAAATTAGGCCATGCCCACAGAACCGGTTAGTGGTCCCTGGGATTTAAAATTATGAGTTTGGTGGTCCCTGAGGTCCAAAACATTGGCAACCCCTGCTGTAGACCATTAGATCATTATCACAACCTGTCAGCTTAAAAAGTGCAGCTTAAAGCCCATCCATGATCATAAGAACTCTGCTGTACACCGTAAAAATATTTGCACATCATTATCTGCCCCGTTGTGTGTCAATTTTCCGCAAAGTCTCCTGTTTGCTCATGCCATCATGCTTGCTCGTTTTCTCTTTTCCCTTACTTTCACTAGCTCTCCTGCTAGCAATACTGTCTCAACAACCAATGTAGCACAAAAGCAATAAACACCGTATACGTGTTTACCATTCTTTTGGTATCTTCTTTATTGGCTTTCTTTTTCTTTATTGGCTTTTCACAAAGTCCTAGTTAAATGCTAACAGTCACTTTCCAGATGAGCACAACAGTGATTTAAGTGGGTAATGTCTTCTTAAAAATAAAAGTATGTATAAAAGGTCAATAATTGGGATACCAAATTTAATGTTTGTTTTTTTAAGGCAACTCATGATAACCATATACACTTTCATTTGATGTAATTAATGGGGAAATTCTTCAGGAGTTTCTCTCTTTTTTACATGATTGTGTATTTCAAATTGTCTTTCATGAGTGGAATTCTGTAGAAAAATTAGGAAATATCCCTCTGTGAGGGAAATAGGGGGTTCAAAATTTGGTAGAAAACAAACAAACAAACAAATAAACAAGGTATAACTTTGCAAACCAGACCTGGTATTCAAAACTCTGGAAGATCACTGGATGGCAATAAAGAGAGACATTTTCTTCACTGTTTTGCTTCCGTGTATTGTTTGTCCAGAGTTCTGCCATGCAGCTCTGCCATGAACTTCAAAGTAAGAGGTAATGATAAATAAATATTATTGGGTGGCCAGGCTCCTAGTCCCCTTCCCTAAATGTTGTCTTCTGATGGGAGTTAGGAAGGTGCCCTTTTATGGCAGCCCCTGCCCTATGGAATACTCTGCCCCCTGAAGTTTGGCAGACCTCTACTGTCTTAGCCTTTCAGTAAAGCTTTGAAAACCTGGTCCATCCCCCCCCCCCCCCAGTGCTGGGATAAGCTTGGATAATGGCACATTAAAAGTTTGACCTTGTACCAGGTCTTTGTTGTTTTTAATGCTTTAATTTGTTTAGGTTTATAGTTTTAGTATTGGTTTGTATGTTGTTTTAAATTTTCATTGAGAATTGTTAAGATGAGCATCTGTATAAATGTTCTAAATAAATAAATAAAGAGAAAATTGTAAACCGTGTAAACATTTCCCAATAGAATAGAATAAATTTTTTTCCCGTGGAATTTTTCACTGCTGTATTTTTATTCTCAAAACCTATACATGTATTTCTAGTGTTCCACAATCCCTATTATATACTATACTATACCACTTACTCCTGGGATCTCAGAAAGACCTTCCTAGGAATTAATTTAGCCTGATTTTGCCCTAGTAAGTTAAGTTTGAGTAGAAATTGCTTATAGATCCTGATGTCCTGTGTTTCAATGCAAGGTATCTGTTGGAGTTCTAGACAGAGAAGAGTCAATGATGTGTCCATGTTCCTATGACTGTTTTGGAGGCAGAGTGTTTGTATAAATTGCTCCTTCTTTGGACAGAGTGCTCTACCCTTATTCTTTTTTTGTGTGAACTCCAAACAATGATGTGAGGACAATTGAAAAAAAAAAAAACATGTAATCATTTTTTTAAATATTCTATCACCAGATGCTCTATACTCTATATTAATAAATATCTATATTTATTTATATATTAAGTTGAAATTGTATAATGAAAGAGATGTGTACATAGAAAGATGATAAGGAAATGTAAAAGATGTCTTGATGTTGATATAATGATGTATAAAGTTTTATTTTGAAAACTAAAAAAAAATTATTAAAAAAAATTAAAAAGAAGAAAAAAAACAATTGTTTAAAGCTAAGAAAGTCACAGAGCAATGAAAGTTAATAAGCTTCCTGACACTAAATAACTGCATACTTGGTATTCATATCAGATTATTCATCAATAAACATCATATTCCCTGAAAATTCTTAACAGGACAGCATGGCTTAAATTCAACAAAAGGCTTGGCATTACACAATATCCTAAACCATTTACATAAGGACCTAGGTACTGTAAGTATCCAAGAATGCTTTCATTTCAGTTGTTCTGCTGTTCAATATTATTAACTTTGATTTAGCATAACCATCAAAGGTTGTCCCTGTAATTTTTCATGTCAGAGAAATTGCAAGTAGAAATGAGGTCATCAGTATCACATGAGTCATTTAGCACCATTTAATAACTAATTTATTCATTGTTGAAATGATAATTAAATTTGATGACCTATGTTCATGTTTATAGTAATATTTTATGGTACATGTACTATATATGTGTGTGAGAGAAACAGAGTATGCATGCATATATGATAAAAAAATAGGAGTCATCAGATCCATTAGCATATATTCTTCTTTATTAAATTAATATCTGCAAACATTAGCTACTTAAAAAAGAGAATTACTACCATTGCTATTTTTTTTCTAAAACAGCTTATGAAATTTGTGTGTAAAAATGTATGTATCAAATTTGACAATATATATGTCATCAAATTTGACAATATATATGTCATCAAATTTGACATATATATGTCAAATAACAAAAGCAGAATTGTGGTGGCGCAGGGGTTAGAATGCAGTACTGCAGGCTACTTCTGCTGACTGTTGGCTGAGAGCAGTTCAGCAGTTCAATTCTCACCAGCTCAAGGTTGACTCAGCCTTCCATCCTTCTGAGGTCGGTAAAATGAGGGCCCACATTGTTGGGGGAAATATGTTAACTCTGTAAACCACCTAGAAAGGGCTGTAAAGCACTGTGAAGTGGTATATAAAAAAATCTAAGTGCTATTGGACTATTTAGGGAAGCACTTACATATACTGCAGAAAATTATGCACAAAATTTCCAATTTACAACATGAAAATAATGAAACATCAAATATAAATAAAAGAGAAAGGAAAATAAAAGGAAGAAATTAACAATTTGAACTGTCCTAATAAACACAACATCTTTGCCATTCTTTTCCTAATGAAAAAAATTGAGGAATGTGAAAAACTCTATATAAGTTTGTGACCCTGAGTTGGCCTCCCAGAGCTGTTGAATTGTCCTAATATGGGTGATTCTTCTTCTTATTTCTTTTGTGTGTGTGTCTTACAGTATATATTTGCTATATTTCCTAAATGTTGCTATTGATCCATTCTAGAAACTAAGTCAAGAAGCAAATGGATTTGTATAGTGAACACAAAATAGCGGCAATTAAAGATAATGGAGGGAAATGATATCAATTAGAATGGGGGGTTAGTCTTTTTTAATAGCTATATTTTTATGACTGCTACTATTATCTGCTGCAATCTGTCTTAGCTAGCTACCATTTCTAACCAAGGATAATAGCAACCATTATGTCAAAAGGAATATTTGCAGTTTGCAAACAAGATAGTGAAATGTAGGTTTCATTGATTTGAGATTATTGTTCTAAAATACACATTCCAGGGCTTAGTACAGAGTAACAGGAAATGTAACTCTCCATTAGTGCTTCATTTTGCTTCTGAATTTCCTGTGCTTTAGAGTAATGGTATCACTCTCTATTCACACTTAAAAGAAAAGTAAAAAAATGCATGTACCAAATGCTTCCATTCCATAAGACATTTATGTGGCAATCTAAAAAGCCAGTAAATAGACAAATAAATACTTCAGAGAATACATGAATTCAGCTTTTCCACACCACAAATGAAATTTCAATTCTTTATTAAGGGTTTTCAATCATGCATATGTGTATAAGTGGAAAGAGGCCTTTCAATGAAAGTGATCTCCAACAAATTCTTAGACTGCAACAATATTTCCCAAGAACTCTGAAAAGCAGCCATAGTTTGGAATGTATTATTCTGATGATCCTGCAAAAGTCTGTCATCTATCTCACTGGCTTTTTAGTTATTTACTTATGTATCATATTTGTATAACCATTCTTCTCACATGAAAGGGAGATATTTTGTAGTTGTTGCTGTTGCTGTTTGAAAATGTAAGATATAAAATGATTCCCTATCCTTCCTTTTTCTTCTTGTTGATCAGATAAAAAGAACATTTTCAGGTTAACAAAAAATGCCTGTATAACATTCATTCTCTGTATAAAACTTATGGAGAGGGAAAGAGGGATGAGCAGAGAGAGAAATAAGGTAGATTGATGTTACTTGAAGTAGTATTAAAAATATGGCAATTGTTAGTTTCTGCTTTTCTGAAAGGGGGTGGAAAAACAAGCAATGCTTTGAAGAGAGAGCATCTCCTTCAGTTTCAAAGCCTTCACTAATCCTGAAGGCAGTGTTCATCTTAAAGAGTTACCCCAAAGCAACATCTTGCTGTTAAAGCTAAAACCAGGACAGATGTTGCTCTTTGCAACTTAAATACTGTATGTGCATTTTTCACATGAGCATTTGAAATAATTGAATTTCCCATTATAAATAAAAGTGATCCAGTGACTTCTTACCAATACAGAGCTGCTTCCTTTCCATTTTTCAAGGTTAAGGGGTGACTTACGCAGCTTCAAGCATGGAGTACAGTAGAGAGAGAGAGAGAGAGAGACCTGCCTTGTAACCAATGGAATCTAGTGGTGATTCCATTTCCCCCCTCATTTATATGCCATCCAACTCTCAGCAACTCTCAGTGGTTTATAAATTATTAACAACATTTAATAACAATACATGAAAAAAAACCCAACAAAACAAAGATAGCAGAGAAAGAAAAACAAGCACTGATGAAAATAAGGAAAGTGAAGAAAGGGGTATTAATTGTTCTGACCAAACACCTGGTTGAAGAACTAGGACTTCAGGGTGTTTCAAAACATCAGTATTGGGCAAGTGTTCAAATTTTGCTGGAATCTCATTCTGGAGAAGAGATGCCGCTATAGAGTAGGTCCATTTCAGGATCCTGAAAGATGGCATTGTTTAATCCATATCATACAAACATGCCTTCTCTGTTAAGATGCCTCCCCTCTAAAATAAGCTTCCACCTGAGATCCATGCAACTCCCACCTGATTGTGTACTGGAAAGACTAAAGATTTTCAGGCCTTGGGCTATGGTGATTGAGAGGTGGAATTGTTGGATATATTTGTGTGGGTAAGTGATATTGACCAATTTGCCATCTTGTTCTCTTCGTTGTATTTCTTACCTTGTCTTTTTAAATCATGAGCTGCCCAGAGTCAGTCTAGAGTTAGGCAATGCTTCAACTGAATCATCTGAATTTAACTAAATCTTTTAGATTTATCATTCATACCTCTGTCTGTCTGTCTGTCTGTCTGTCTGTCTGTCTGTCTGTCTGTCTATCGCTGACTGTTGTTCACATTAGATATGTTCTCAGTCCTCTGCCTCAAGACCTGTTGAATAGATTTCTGTTTTCTCTTTTTATATTTGTGATTACAGAGTATTGAATGCTAGATCTACACCATTGATCAAAAATAGGAGTGGGGCAAGCCATAATGACTGCTGACATGTGTACAATTTTCATATTCAGTAAAAATAAAATCTGTTTCTCAATGTAATACTTAAGAGAATTTATTCTCCAAGAACAGTTTCTTTGTTTATATCCTACTTTTATTATTTTTACAAATAACTCAAGGAATCAGGCATACATGTACCCAATACTCCTATTTTTCTCAGAACAAATAACAACAGTAAGGTGGGTTGGGCTGAGAAAGATTAGCCAAAGCAATCCAGCTGGCTTTTATGATGAAGGCTGGAGTAGAATTCACAATCTCTTGATTATGCCTTAAACATTAGGCCAAATTGATGGTGTCATCATCCGATTAAGCTTAAAAACTTTTCAGAAGAACTCAGTCTTTGTCATAGCCCATAAAACTTTCAGGACAAATGTATTCCAAGGGATGCCATTCTGGTCAATACTCCCTTAACCTCACAGAAAGGAGGGAATATAAGTACCAGACTGGTATTTGCATTCTAGCTAGAGATAGTGTAGGAACGACGACACTATTAAAGCCAACATCTTTAACACATTCTTCGGCTCAGTATTTGTAAACAGCAATGGATCATGCCCAGTATTTCCTAGCCGTACCACAGATAACAACAATGATCTAATACATATCAATTTCACAGAAGACAATGTTGAAAAAGCACTATGCAACCTAAAACCATCTCTATCTATTGGACCCGGATGGAATGTGTGCCTACTTCTTAAGAAAGCTATCCACTGCCATAGCCAAACCTCTAAGCATAATCTTTGAAAAATCTTTCAGAACCAGCTCCTTGCCTAACCTATGGTCACAAGCCACAGTCATCCCCATCTTCAAAAAGGGAGACCCAAGCCTAGTTGAAAATTACAGGCCAATCTCCTTATGCTGCGTCACCTGTAAAGTCATGGAATCAATTATTAACCAATCCATCATCCTTCACTTAGAGACAAATAACCTACTCTCCAATAAACAATTTGGTTTCAGAAAAAAACTATCCTGTAATCTGCAACTCTTACACTGCAAAAACATATGGACGACACAACTCGACCAGGGCAAAGCAATAGACGCAATCTACATAGACTTCTGTAAAGCCTTTGATTCAGTGGTACACGACAAACTACTCCTAAAAATAAAATCCTATGGTATCTCTGGACAACTGAATAACTGGATAGAAGCATTCCTGTCAAACAGACAACAAATGGTCAAAATCGGGAGCGTACTATCAAATCCAGTACCTGTCAATAGTGGTGTTCCCCAAGGCAGTGTTCTAGGACCAACTCTCTTCATACTCTACATAAACGACCTCTGTGATCATATTAAGAGCAATTGCGTTCTCTTCGCTGATGATGTAAAGCTGTTCAATACCACAGACAATACTGCTACCCTACAAAAAGATCTTGACTATGTATCAGAGTGGTCAAACAAATGGCAACTTCAAATCTCAACAAATAAATGCTCTGTCTTACATATTGGCAAAAAAATCAGAAAATAAAATACAAGCTGAATAGTCAAGATCTTGTTGATGACTCAAGCTCTGTAAAGGACCTTGGAATACTCACCTCTAATGATCTAAGTGCTAGAGCCCACTGCAACTACATAGCCAAAAAAGCATTAAGAGTTGTTAACCTAATCCTACGTAGCTTTTTCTCTGGTAATATCACACTACTAACCAGAGCATACAAAACATTTGCTAGACCAATACTCGAATACAGTTCATCAGTCTGGAATCCACACTACGTATCTGATATTAGCACAATTGAGAAAGTCCAGAAATATTTCACAAGAAGAGTTCTCCACTCCTCTACTCGTTGTAGAATACCTTATGCCACCAGACTTGAAATTCTAGAACTTGAAAACCTTGAATTACGCCGTCTTCGGTCTGACTTAAGCATGGTATATAAAATCATACATTGCAATGTCCTACCTGTCAATGAATACTTCAGCTTCAACCATAACAACACAAGAGCACACAATAGATACAAACTCAAAGTAAACTGCACCAAACTTGATTGCAGGAAATACGACTTCAGCAATAGAGTGGTCAATGTCTGGAATACTCTACCCGACTCTGTAGTTTCTTCCCCAAACCCCAAAAACTTTAACCTTAGACTGTCTACTATTGACCTCACCCCTTTCCTAAGAGGCCTGTAGGGGGCGTGCATAAGCGCACCAACTTGCCTACCGTCCCTGTCCTATTGTTTCTCTTATTCTTTTATTTTTCTTATATGTACCCATTTCATGTATTCACAACTATGTATACATTTATACTTATTATCTTGTAAACAATTGGCAAATCAAATAAATAAATAAATAAATAAATAAACTCCCCGACACCAGCAATGAGATTCTGTCCAGAAGCTTGGATAGGGATCCTGTCAGGCAGCAGATGGCCAGTATGGATGGAGGATTTTCTTGCCTGTCCTTCTGGCCAAACTGTAGAGAACTATTGAGATGATCATACAGGAAAATATGTGACAGTTAGCAAAACATGAAAGGAAGAATATGTTAGAAGGAAAATATAGAGATATGATTGATGTGATAATAAATATATAAGAAGCAGGGAAAGGAAAACACTGTGTTTTTCAAAATTCAGTTACAGTAGCCTGCATCAATTAAACAGAATTACAGTATTTCCTGTAGGCTTGAATTAAGCCAAGTAAGTCAAGTCAAGGAACAAAAATAGAGTGGAATCACAAGTAGTGGACTAGGATTGCTAACTGGATTTCTACTCACAACATTCACCCATTTGAACTTGCATTTGGCAAAGTCCCATCTTCATCTAGAATTTACTTTTTTAAAGTTCCAATCAAATATTTTTAGACAGTGCAAGCATTTATCATTGTGGCTTCCACGAATGTGTCTAATTCCCCTTTAAAGGCCGTTTCAGGTTAATGGCTACCATTATGTTTTCTGATGATTAAGTCTGCAGTTAATTACGTGCTGTGCGAAGAAATGCTTTGTTTTGCCTGCCCTGATTCTCCCTCCTTTTCATTTACAGACTGCTTGAAGAAATGAGGAAGATCACTTCATCAGTTGCCTCGTACCCCGTCAGTATGCCTCAGAAATCTGCTCCAGAGGCTTTAGGACTGAATCCCAGAAGAAGAGTTCAACAAGGTCCTGGGATTGAAAACAGCAGCAGCAGCAGCAGCAACCTCGTCTTCTGCTAGTTTTCTGGGAAAAGAATGAATCTTTTTGTTCATGGAAGGGGTTCTTGGATTCCTAGATAGTACATAATTTTGTCTCCATTTCAGGTTTGTAGTGCTGCTGGTACTGGCAAAATAAACAGGCATTATTCTCCATTATATATGGTTGGTTTGTTTTTAAATCCAATCAGTTATCATAGAATATAATATCCAGGCATATTTGCTGCATTTATCTGATTTCACCGTGTGGGATATACATTTATAGTAGCAAGTAACAAAAATAAAATTTCAGGGAAACTCCATCCTGTAGTGTTGTTTTTCTTTTTTTCTAAGTAGAAATTATAAAATTTACCTCTGAAATTGATGGCAGAAGTCTACATCTATTTTCAGCATGGAACAGGACTGCCACTATACATTAAACATATTTTAAAGCATCAAGATGAATTTTCATCATCGTTATGGAATGGAGAACGAACATCCTTCACTTGGTCTTGGGCTAACACTATATAACATTTATGTGTGATAATAATTCAGCTTGACTATTTTTTATAACTACCTTAATAATGAGATCTGTGATCAACACTTTTTTTAACAACATGCGTTGCCAAAGGGTTTACTTCTATTATTGCTAAACTGATAAAGCAATGAATCCGTGATAGAATTCAAATGGGAAAAAGTGGCTGAGACGGAATGAAGTTGAGATTCGCTGCCCTGCCCCCGAGGAACATGAAGCACATCATATACATTTTCATCAGCTTATTTTTCATGTATGAACTTAGATTATGGATGATTATGTTTCCGATACTTAAAATTTCCTAGGACTACAACATTTCTGAATTTTTATTAGGTGATGAAAATCCCACAGTGCGAATGTTCATCTACATATGAGGTGTTTACACCATAACCAAGCAAATACAGTTGGAAAAAAAAGATAACGGGAAAATAATATATAGCAACTTTACTCCAGATCAGAGAATAGAGTTTATTGAATTATTTTGCTAAAAAATATCAGACACTTTCACAAAAGCTAGATTTTCAGTGTCTAGCACATTTTGACAAAGAGCTGCTGAATTTGGAATGTTTCAATTTAAGAACCTGTTTGAACCTACATGAGATTTATCGGTAGAATTACCTTATTGTTATAGATTTTCTTCTGAAGAATATTCAGCAAATTCTGGTAATCCAGGGCCAATTCAAAAACATAAGCTACCTACCTACCTACACACTATATATATAATATGAGCGAGATGGGGGGTGGGGGAGAAAGGAAATAAACAGAATTACCTTTTCTTCAACTAGTATGATGTCCAGGGTATTATATTCTTGATGTTGGTCCATCTCAATATGGAAAATCTATTAGAAAATAACAATAACAACAACAATGGCAACCATAACTAATCACTTCCCTTTATCATAACTGTCACAGTAGAAGTACAAAATGCAAAACATAGCTTAAAAGAGTGTACAAAATGACATTTAATTAAAAAGTGAGGAAACAAGAATGAAACAAAAATATAGTAATCAACGGACATCTAAAACACATAATTACTGTTACTTCTGAGTAGGTCTTTATTATTTGTCTATAGATACAAATTTTGTCAGAGTAAAACATCTATCTGCTTAACTATTAGTATACAGTATTCTGTGAATTGCTAGGGGAGGATACTATCACCCTCACCCTCTTTCTACATACCAGAAATTCCAAGCTCAGCTGTCTCTTTGCTCCCTGTGAAATAGCCCCTCCCTTCTGTGACTCTGGACCACATTCCACTATAATTGCAGATGTTTCATGAATTGTGTAATGAGCCTTCAGCACCACCTAGGTAGTCAGCCTGTAAAGTGAGATTCTGCCCATGCAACAAAACCTCCCATTATGGCTTCAGTGATCAACCTGATTTATAATGGCAAAGGTGATATGTCAGGTATCACAGCCCCAAGATGTTTAGAGATTTATATGCCAAGAGAAAAACTGGGATATAACTTGCTGCCTAAGTGGTAACCAGTGCAGGTACCTCATAATGGTAGACTATGTGATTTAAAGCTACTCTTACTTTTGAACCCAATGTTTATGAAACTATATTCTCACTTCCTAGCCCTACAAAGGTTATACCACTAAAAAGTAGACCATAACATTTATGCTGCTTCATTCCCCACATCATATAGCTTAACCGAAATCAATTAGTAGAGTTAATACATGATATTTATGTTTTGCAATATGGTCTTTATGAAATATAGGAAATTTCATTTTCTTAAGGTTCATCAACTTGATGAACTATTTCTGTGCAAGAGTAATTGGTAAGTGGGTATCTTACCAAGGAGTGCATCTGTTGTCCAAATGTAATGGTTTTGAGTTATGCTGTTGGCATAAGCAGCATACTTTTAAATATTTAATAAGAAAAATATATGTGACTTAGAATGATTAGATAGTATCTGGTGTATATCCATCAAAGGTCCGGGGCCCGGTGGTTGGGGACCCCTGCTATACTGGAAGGGTGTACAAAGGGAGAACAAAATATTTCGAGATCAGTAATGATTTCAGAATCAATTGAATCATAGACCTTAGAATAATGGTTAGGGAGCTGCAGCCAGCATTCCTGAAAAGCCAACACAACTACAAGACTTTTTCATTCCAGGAGGTTTGGCTGCATGAGTTGCTGTTTGATTCAGGCTTTAGGATATGTCTCATTAGAAAATAAATTCTGAGGGGTGGGGGAAGGAAGCCAAAACAATTTAATAAATAACTTGATTATCAGATTCCCCTTTGTCTGTAGTTATTTTATTTGGTATGTTGCCTCACATCATGCTTGCTCTTTCATCATTTCCTTCCTTTTAATGCCTTTAAGCTTTATAAGTATAAACTAAAACATTCCCTCAAAGTTAGAAACTCAAAATATGCCTTTCCTTTTCAGAAACACCCACAAGCTAATCTGGTGGGTTTCCTTAAACCATGAAATCTATCAAATGTGAAAGCTTCAAAGTGTTGTTTACGTGCTTCATATCTGCAAGCCACAAAAACATAACCTGTGGATCAGGCCTTGTACCCATGACCCACTGACTTCTTGACATCTTGAGGTTATGCATCCCAAGCATGTATAAGCAGGAAACGCCAAACTTCTTTCAGCCACATCCTGGTGTGACTGCAGTGTAAATTAGAGCTGTGTGAAAACCCTGGGAAAAAAATATTTTGGCATGGAGTTTTCCTTTCCTTCTCTGTCCCCTTTTAACCAAGTATGTGGAGTAAGAATTATTCTAATTAATCTGTGGAACTGTTAAATACTAGAGTTTTTTTAAAAAAAATCTGAATAAAATAAAATAAAAATCTGGGACTGGAAACATTTCATCAGAAGAATTAAGATTCTACTTGCAACTGTAAATGAGATATATCGAAGAGATACGAACGCTTCTGAAATAAAACTGAGGGGAAATCAACACTTTGGCAACAGATTATTTTGGATCACTACTAATTGTTTAAATTAATGGAAAGTGGTGGGTTTAACAACTGTTGTGTTTGCTTGTTACTATTGAGACTCAGAGTTCACTGTCTCCACTTGTAAAATAAATACGTTTTCCTTTTCCTTCCATACATTTTACAAGAAGATGAAGCTTACTGAGTTAAAACAGTTTCACAATTGTTTTATGTGAAATCAGTGGCAGGTAAAAAAAAAGTGCACCATGGGGGGGAAATTAAATTATATCAAAGAGGTCTGTTCTATTGTTATAATAAGCATTTAAAAGATGCTGTTTATGATAATAACAGGATTGAAGTCCTTTGCAGATCATTTTTAAAAGACAAGGTTCATTGTGTTCCAAAGACAACAAATATACCATGTTAAGTGGAGGAAATTAAAAATTGAATTCTGTATACATAGGTTGCATTAAGTCCTAGTAGGATAATAGTTTCATTCAGAACTGCAATTGGAAACAGGTTGTAGAATGAAAAATCACATGACCACACCTGACTTATGATGGCAGTTTGCCAGTTTTGACTGTGGTTGTTAAGCAAATCATAATAGATTGTTAAGTTTAATGTCATGTAACCACAACTTGTGACTTCTTTCCATCTTCCCCATTGACTGTATTTGTTGGAAGCAGGCTGTTGAAGGTTGAAAATGGCAATCATGTGAATGCTGTGATCATCAGAAATGTATGCCAGTTGCCAAGTGCCCAAATCACAATCACATCACAATTGGGACAATGGCTACAGCTTCAAGGACTGGCTGTAAGTCTCAGTATTTGTGCTGTTGTAACTTTGATTGGTTGCTGAACGAGTGGTAATGGATTAAGGTAAAGGTAAAGGTTCCCCTCGCACATACATGCTAGTCATTTCTGGCTCTAATAGGCAGTGCTCATCTCCATTACAAAGCCGAAGAGCCAGCACTTTCCAAAGACATCTTTGTGGTCATGTAGCCAGCATGACTAAATGCCGAAGGTGCACCTTCCCACCAAAGTAGTCCCTATTTTTCTACTTCCATTTTTACATGCTTTTGAACTGCTAGGTTGGCAGAAGCTGGGACAAGTAATGGGAGCTCACTCCATTATGCAGTGATAGGGATTTGAACCGCCAAACTGCCAACTTTTCTAATCGACAAGCTCAGCGTCTTAGCCACTGAGCCACTGCATCCCTTGATAGTGGATTAACTGTACTTTAAAAAGTATAGAGTAACTGTAATCATAATCCACGGTCCTGTCCCAGACCAACCACAAACAAATATGTGATGGGGTTGTTTTGTTCTCTTTATTAAATGAGGCTTGCAAACACATGCACTTGAAGTATAGATACAAGTTTCCCACCAAATTTCAGCAAGTCTGAACAGTTTCAAATCAAAGTGGCAGGAGAATAGTGAGGTGGAGTCTGAGGATCGGAATTGGTAACTGATTCATCAACTGGTACAGGTTCACAAATTAAGGCACATACCCTGGGAGTTAGCAGGCAGTTGTCCTCAATGGAAAGCTTGTGCTTGCTGCTTCACTTAAATAGCAGCAGTCCCAGTATAGGTCATTTAGTGGGGCTGATGTTGTGATGTACTCCATCACCCCACTTCCTCAGAACTCATAGGATCAACTCATTCTATAAAACCTCATAACATGAACATCTCTGGATCATGTTGATTAATATTGATGGGGTTGTTTTTAATGAGTTGGGTTGAGTTTTTCAGCTTTTAGCAATTTGTTGCTAAGCTGTTCTTTTTACACATTATTTGTTGCCTAGATTTACTTTTGGGGGACAAACAGTAATGCAAATTTGTATAAATAACATTAAATGTTTCAATAACTCTCTCAAGACCTATCCAGATAGGTCTTCAATCCTTAAGTGGATCTCAGCAACTTTATCCTCCAGATGCCTAGAAAATTCTTCATAGTGACTCCGTAGGTATTCCTTTTCCCTATCCTTCTCTAAGAGTCTAAGAGTGGATCATTTTAAAAAGGCCTACTGGATGGCAATCTGCTGATCAGAGAACAAAGTTTTACCATCCTTATCACCATAATTTAGGCCCAAGGATGGGTTTTTATGCGTATTCAGTCAGATTTATTAGTCACTGTATGCCAGTTACTCTCTAGGTATCCCTTAATGTGCTTCATTCCCCTGGCTTCATGGAAAACCAGATTCCCCAGTTGGCAAACTGGAAGCCAAGCAGTTCCATTAAATTACTAATTAATTCAGACCATCCTCCCCTTTGTGGTACTTCCAATGAAAGTCATTATTTCAATGGGAAGGATTAATCAGATATTTCCCCTTTGTTTAGTCTAAGCTATGGGAAAGACAATCAAACAACCTATGAAATTCAAGGAGAATTTCTACCCATAGAAGATATTAAAAGTTAATTCATCAAAATATTTTCTTAGCCTTTATTTTATATTAGCTTCCCTTGGAAAAACCCTTGCTGCTTTCTCAGTTCTGACTGAGAAAGAACATGCTGAGAGGCAAAAAAATATTGGTACATTTTTAAATGGCACAGAAGGGAGAATTGTAAAAACTACCACTTCGTAGTATAAGGGCAGCAGCTGCAGTAAGTAATGAAAAATTTTATCTTGTGAAATATGAATCCCTTTGTTGTTTGAACCTGATATCAGTGATAGAGGAACATTTATCAGCTTGGTTTAAATTCAACTCAATATTAATGACATTTTTAGGTGAGCATGTGGTGATGGGGAGAAGAAAAATAAACTTTATGGTGAGTTGAGTAGCAAAAACAAAGTGTAAGAGAATTGCATAGCACCAGAGGATCATAGCAGGTCTTAGAACATACAACATAGAAAAATAGGGTTGGGGACTTCTGGTGGCACTTCCGTCGAGGACAGATGGAGACTGTGATCGTGCGTGTTTCCAATCCGTGCTTACCCTGTTGGAGGGGTCCCTACGGTACTGTAACCATCAGACCCACCTTGGAGGGGTGGGGGAAGAGGGGGAGACCACCAGCTGGGTTGAGGGGAGCCACATCTTCCCTCTCTGGCTTGGTATACTCCCCTGGAAGACAGGGATAAGTGGCAGTTTTAATGGCTGCCCTGAAGATGGGAAGCTATCGGGACTTAAGTGTGTTCTGGAGCAGTGAAGTGGTGAGTGGTGTGTAACCAGATAAGAGAAGCTTTTTGTTTCAATAACCCTGAAAAGCAGAAAGAAAGATTCCTTGCTTGAGATTATAACAGCAGCGAATGGAAAACAAGAGGACAAATAAAAAATAAAAGGCAAATAAAAAACTGGATTACAAAAGAGCTAAAACTAAATTAAAGATGGAATTGGGAATAATATACAGAATCTGGCATTAATTAGGCATTGGATAAAATGGTGAACTTGCTTGGAATTGATTATACTTAAAAAAAAGTTAATGATTGAAATGGTTGAAAATTAACATTATTACACTTGAAAAAATGGGGAAAAAAAGAACTTTGAAAAGTGGAAGCAATATAGAGTGCTACCTAATGGTACAAGACATTTTTTCCTGGATGACTTCATGGAAAATTACTGGTCTTTTAAATGCGTGAATGAGAAAAGATATGAAATAAAAGACTTTAACACAACAAAAACCCTGGAAGCTTAAAAAGCGGGGGGAGATTGCAGCAAGAGGATAAACAAAGGCAACATCTTGGGATTGTTGGGGGTTGACTGTGCAAAGGAAATAGAAGGACCAACAAGGAAAAGAGAAATAAACAGAGTTGGCAAGGATTACAAGATAAAGAATAACTCAACTGATTTAAAAAATGGAAGAAGCAAACAAAGAATTTAAGTTGGAACTGCAAATGGTGAAATAAATGTTAAAAGAAAGAAGGGGACTATTGGACATACTGGCAAAAAAAGTAATGCAATTTATAGAGGAACGAAGAAACCCTAGAGACGAGGAGCCAAAGAAAGAGGAAAACAGCCCAGATGGACATGAAGATTCAGAGACATTGCCAAAAGACATAAAAGGAATTAAAACTAAGACATTGATGACAGAGAAAATAAATAAAAGAGAAAACATTCCCAAGAGTAAGCAAAAGAAGAAGCTGTACAAAAAGAAATTTCAAAAAAGAGAAAAGGAAAGGGTGGGAGAAAAGATGGGTGACTGGCAGATGGAAATAAAAGTAATATTAGAGGGAAAAAAGAGGGTTAAAGAGGAAAGGCCAGGAAAACTTAGTAAAGTGAAAGCTGGCTAAAACTAAGAGAAATGACAAGGCCGAGAGAGTTAGAGATAAGGGTTAGATATAGCATATAAAAGGGGGATACCACATGGGAATGTATCTTTGTATTCTATTTTTATTAGAAATGTAGACTGGGGAGATTTGAAGGTTATAACTTACTGGGAATTACCTTAAGATTATTAGATAATTATAAATGAGAAAAATGAAGATGGAGTGAGCGATATTAAGAGGGTTCTATTGTTTTATATATGCTAATGATTTGGGTGGAATTATGGTATTAATTATATTCAAAAAGTGTGAATTAGGTTTATATAAATGCTACAAGTTGAAATTGGTCAAAGGGAAGTAAGAGGGGAAATTAACTCTGTTTTTACCTTTTTTTTCTTTGTGGTATACATGAAATAGAAAATGCAATTGATTATACAAAGGATATGAGAAAATATAAAATATAATGAAATAGAACAGATTATATGGGAAAGTAAAATATTTATAATGAATGTATTGTATTATAATCAAAAGCAGGGGAATGAAATTTTATTAAAACTATATAGGTAAATTTTGGCTAAGTGGAAACAAAGGGGGGAAAATTGAAATGATTATATGAATACCTCTGGAATATATATAAGATATATTGCAGATGGTAGGATATACCATGTGGATCCTAAATGTTTTAATCTTATTTTACTTTTACTCATTTTTTTTTCATTGACTGTCAAATTATATATTGGTCTTGAGAAAGTTATAGATGATAACAATACATAATGTAACATAAAATAGGTGGTAAGCTGAAAATAGAAATAATAGGGGATAAAGAAATGAAAATATATGTGAGGATGAAATGATTTTGATATTGAATTAATGAATTGAAATATGAAAGGGAAATTTATTTAAAGATTAGTTGAATGAATTAAGAAAGTTGAAAATGTAACTATGACTATGTATAAATATTGTAATCTGGAATCACGTTGCTCACGTGAAGAGATGTGTAAAAAAACACTTTGATTAAAAGAAAAAAGAAAACAAGAAAAATAGGGTTGGGAGGGACCTTAGAGATCTTCTAGTCCAACCACCCTGCTTAAAAATTGAAGGGTTCATTCCCATGAATCCAAAAATTGCTTGCTAAAGTTATAGCACAAGCCAAATGCTTTTCCATGGGATTAATCTCTGAATAAATCCTATTAATTGACTCATGATTTATTCATGATTAAACCTTTATACTATTGTGCTGTTAAGCATTTTTATTGTGGATAAATTATGCATTATTTATACCTCTTATTCTTTGGAATAATCAAATCTACTAAAATATAAGATGTTAACTTATTTTAACTTAAATCAAAATATTGCTTTTTAAAAAAATGACCAGCAGATAGAATGAATCTTAGTCTCTTCTCCCAACTGAGGATTAGAAGACTGCTCCACTGTGAAATGCAGAAAACAAGATCAGAAACTTGACAAGTTCCATATGTCATTCTAAATTACTCTACCTCCAGGAAAGATCTGCTTCTCTTCTACTATGGAAGCAGACAGCTTTAATTTTCTTAGTCTCTTGCATGAATTCCTATCCAAGCACTAAAAGCTACAAAATAGCAAAGGCTGAAAGGCCCAGGGCAATATGATATGGGGTCTTTCAGCCCTAGGTCACTGGTTTGAATTTGCTCTAGGTTGATATGGCAACCAAAATTCTTACCATATGACAGTTGGATATAGCCTTAAATCTATTAATGAGCTGGGGGGGTCTACATGCAAGCTTCCCAGATGGCCTTGTTGACATCTTGAATGACCTTCTCACCTTCACCCTTGGATATAATCCATCCAGGTCATTGCTAAGGTGTATTGATTGGGCAAATCATATTATACTTGCCTAGGTTGTCTCTGTGTGCTGCCTGTCAACTTACATGTGGTACTCAGTGTCTGAGAGCCCTAAGAGCAACCGTAAGACTATCATTTATGGAACACGTGAATGACCACAAGGACCTTCCACCTCCCAAATACCCCATAATTTTCAATACATGCTTTTGAAAACATATTCCTTGTGGATTAAAGACTTACAATTTAAGCATTGCCAAGACAAGCTATCCAGAAGAATTATAAATAACATACAAATAGCTTTCTCTATAATTACTGTGGTCAATTATGCTAACAACAGCAGATAGACTTTTATTTTCCTGCAAAGGAATATTCAGTTAGTGAGGCTCTTCATTGCCATTGGTGGGAAGGGGGGAAAATCAGTGAGGCAAAACAATGGAATTCAAAAAGATCTGCCAAATAATGCATTAAACATTGCCAGAACTAATGATGAGCAATGCCAAACTATTCCCTATTTTTTAATATTTGAAATCTGGATTTACTATAATACAATCTCACTTAAAAATAAAAGTTCTATAAAGCTAGTAAATGTCATCACAAAAATTTTAAAAGATTTTTAAAAATGTTTAGTATGGAAAATTTGTAATTATAAAATCATGCTACGTGGTAACATTTGGTTGATGTTGGTAGATTTTGAAAAGCTAAACAGAGCCAGACCTGTACCTAGTACTTCTACAGTGAATTAGCAGGATATCCCAAAAATATAGACTAAATGAAAAAAGGAATAGTACAAAAATTATATGGACCTATCCATGAAATAATCAGGAGTTTGGTTTGGTCTGATCTTGTTTTCTTCTTCCGAGGACAAAATGAAAAGCAATGAGAACTTCTCAGGGAGTGACGAGAAATTCTCATTCTTCGCCACATAGAAATCTGCTGGGGGTAAAACCACTCACGTACAAAGTGAGGTATAATGAATATGCTGATTGCAGCTAATTCTCCTGTCTCCTTTTTTATCAAACTGCAAGAAAATTTGAACAGATGCTTGGTTGGAGGCATCTCAACAGTCTTCCACATCCTAATGTCCTTCAGATATGGCAATGAGATCTGTAAATCCTACTTAATCAAGGAAGAGTTCTCCAAACAGCTGTTTGAAGAACCTGGGGTAATTCCAAAGTTAATCTGACATTGGGGGAAAACCTTGCTGAGGACCAACTAACAGTAATTTCTAAGAAATACTTTTTTTTTTCATTTTAATTTCACTGATAGGATCATGCTGACAGGTTTTGGGATTTTTTTTTTTTTTTTGCATGAGTTGAAATTTTTCTCCTCATATTGCAGAACTAAGCATGTAGCAGTAATTTCCCTACCCCCCCTCCCACTGGAAGAGGAAGTGAGAGATTTGTTTTTCAAGAAGTAAATTCCTTAAAAACAGAAGGGAAATCCCAAAGGTTTCGACTCTTGAACCAAGTAGGGGAAACTGGTAACTTCTTTTAAGAATAAGGTTTAGTTCCCTTATTTTTAGACTAACTGGAACAGTGAAAGTCAATAACACATATTAACATGCCAACTTCTTCTGGGGCATTTTGTTTTACTCATAGATTGAAACAAACCAGATTCCCAACCAGGCAGATTTTCCCCATTTATTTTATGCAGTTATCAAATAAAATAATAAGTAAGCATCAGCTGAGTAAGATGGAAGGCTTTTTCATAATTGTTTTGTTGACATAGCTTATTCCATCTTTCTGAAAAACTCAAACTCTCCTGTTTGCTCAGAATTGCAACGCTATTGGCCTCGGTCATTCCCCCCCCCCCCATAATTGACCAGTCTGCTCTCCCTTGGTCAAGTTTGCTTAGAAAGCCAAAATTGTGAGTCAGAATATATTTAAATAGCCAGTAATAATATACTTGGACCACCAGTTAAGACACAACATGAGCAGTTTTTGTAGGGGTTCTAAAATGTACTCATTCAGAGAAATCCTTTCTTTTCTCTTTAGCTCCTAAACTAAATTATGAAAAGAAAGGAAACCCATGTTGCAGAGGAATCAGAAAGAAGTTATACGGCTTAGGTTCCTATAGACCTACCAATCTCCAGAACCTGCTTCGGGAAGGAAAGGTGGATGAGAGTGATTTTGACATTGCAAATTCTCAGAATATGCTATGTGAAACCAAAGGATAATAAGAGCTCTTTCTTCTGATGGCTTGATTGTTATCTAGGACAGCACTCTCATGACATAAACAATGGCATGTCAGGAAAACTGGCCCAATATTGCTAAGCAAAATTTAGTTCAACATAAAACTTGAAAAATCTTCCTTTGCCATCATCACTAGAATGGAAGAATTGCCATCACAATCTGCTCTGTTCTTTGTGAATATAGCAGCAGCAGATTCAGCTGATGCTCAGCTTTTCAATAGGCAGATCTGTCTTTAGTTCTTGAATGCATACAAATTCATTTCTTCTACAATCATCCCAAATATCCCAGCCCAATTTCCACATGATTATATGTCTGCTGGATGTTAGTTTTCAAAAAGGATGCAGTGCAATCAATCTGGCTACTAACAAACAAACATGGATACAGAAAATGTGCCATGCTATGGGGAATACTGTCTAGAAAGAATGAAAGAAACCACATGTTTTGGAAATCATTAACTGATGCCAAAAGCTAACAGCAATTTGGATTAAAGGTATATCTAAAACAATAAAAACACAAAATTACAGCTAGGTTTCTAGCTAGCTATAAAGAAGACTCATTAAAATTGTGGGAATATAGTGATTCTTTGCTTATTTGGTCCAATTTTGGATGTGTTGGCTCTAACTATAGCTAGAGAGGCAACCCAAGACATAAATGCAACAAATAAATACTGTATCCCACTTGCCTAATAGGTGAATATTGGATCAATTCTCAGGATAATAATAGCTTGCTCAAAAATGAATATTGTTTCTCAAAATATTCTACTTTGCCCATTAGTTTTAGAGGAGGGCTGAAAAATGACATGTAGGTAAAAATCCATACTTAGAGATGTTTTGGGGGCATCCTATAATTATTGGGAGGCCATGTGACCGATGCGTTTATCAGCCTGAAATAGACCATACTTCTCTTTCACTGGGGGGGGGGGGTACTATGCCATCAAAGACATCTTTCCTGATGGTGGGGTAATTAAGATAGCATGTATGACTATGCAATTGATCCATTGCCTGTATGCAAGGTCAAAGCAGATTCAAAATGGTGGACTTCAATTATGTGATTGTATCATCCTTCCTCCACCTCGAAAGGTGCCCTGTAGGCTAGAATATGGTTTTTGATTTTGACTTAATATTGTATTAAATATTAAGTATGCACCATTGTTTGTAAATGGTGGTTGATAGTTTAAAGTTGTGTGGCCACCACAAATGATGGCTTATTCATTAAATGACAAACCAAACCACATTAGCAGAATCCAGCCTATGTTTCCATTGCCAATCATAAAAAATATGAGAAATGCATATGGCAAGACTAAGAGAACAATCTTACAAGAGTTACCAAAGCCATTGAACAAAATGTCATTTACTTCTTAGTCCTTCTGGAAGCAGTTTGCTGACAACTCCCCACCCCCATCTTCTTATATGAGGACTTTACTCATTTGGTGCAATTCTACATGCTCCAGAGTTAGTTTACAACTCTTTGTGAATTGTTTGGTTTCTCTCTGACTCAAGAGAGCCTACCAAGGTTCAAGAAACAGTCTTGGCCAGAGTTCTTTGCATATCGCTGCATTTGCTGTGCTCCCCTAAAATAATTTATTCTTCTATCATTGTTTATGTAAATCTCCAAAGGGTTCATGGCTGCCTGGAGAAATAATATTAAACTGCCCTCCAACTCTTCATGCTCTGGTTACTTTTAAAGATACCTAAAGTGCACAAATGTCAAACATTCTGCTTGGTGTCAAACATTGCATTTCTATTGACTGGCAGTGGAGGGTTATAGCACTTAAAACTGCACTACTTTGCAAGGGTCTGAAAGCAATGGCTGTCATCTGGATGGAAGAAAGAGAAGGGAGTTTCTCCAACTGAATACTGAGCGCTCCCATGGGACCACCTCACCACCTGGAGCCAGATTACATCTTATGAGTCATGAAAATTGGGGTTGATGTGATAATATGCTGGAGGGAGCCACTTCTGAGGGGAGGGTGAAACTGTGAGCATTTACATTTTTCTTACCTAATCATTTAATTAGCGTAGCCAAGAAAAAGCTAAATCTCCCCTGTGATTACAGGCGGGAAGTTTCCGACAGAGAAATAATAGTTGCAAAATGTGACATCCAGCACATCTGCAAGCTAGGAATTAAAACTTTTAGTTCCTACTAGGCTTTTAGTTCCTACTTGGAACTAAAACTTTTAGTTCCTACTTGGAAAGCTGATTCTCAGAGGGAGGATTTTGCTCAGGTAAGTCCTCAGAACCATGGCAGGGAGGGTTTCCTAACAATTAAATTTCAAGCAGCAACACTTCCTTTCCATCTACCACATAGGAAGGATGTGACCAACATCAAAAATAACTTTTGGTTAAGTTAGTAATGAATGTACAAATCAGATCTGACTGAAAAATATAACTGTCCCCTTGTTTGCTATGTATAGTTCACTCAAATATTTGCACATACTTGCTTAAGCATTTTACATTATATTAATAAGATCACTGAAATTTTGCAGAGTCACTTTTTTTTTTTGCAAGGGCTGCAGCCAATGCTCAAATGAAAGGAAATACCAGGCCATTTCAATGTCCCCTAAACTTTCAGGTCTTTAATCTGCTGGGCAGACTTTTCAAATAAGAGTTAGCACTTTCATCTCTGCTATGGAGAAGTGTTTCTTTTCATGCTTATCTTTTGCAGATGAGGCTAGTGTCAGGAAGTTTGGCAACTAGACTTACAACCAGATTAGAGCTTTGTATTTAATCAAGGCCAGCCTCCAAACCTAGGGCCTTCTGAAGCAAAGGATAAGACCTTGTAATCATCCTGATTTCTGTGTACATTAGCCAACTAAGTGGAAAGTTGAGTTTTATTTCAGCGGTGGTAGTAGAGCAGTCTCTTTAGAGAAGGCACTTTTTTTTTTTACTTTGAAGGTTTAGAGAAAGTCATATGGGGGGTACCCAACTCTGTCTTCCAACTCTTTGCTGCTGCTGCTTCTCTTTCCCTGCCCTCCAGTATTGTCTTCCTGAGGTATTTATTACCCTTAATGAAAAAGCCTTAATAATAGAGCCGATCTTTCAGTTAGTGTTTCAAATGGGTATGTTCTGCATATTTGCTGGAGTCAAAAGGAAGGAAATCAAAACAATAAATAAAGGCCCAACATCTCTGTGACTGCCTCCACTCAAAGTATGCATGCATATGAGTTATTTTTTAAAAGTTTTTGCTTATGTTTCTTGTGTGCAAACAGAATGTGGAAGTGAAATAGAAGGACAGCTGTCAGGAACTGCATTCCATTTCCACATCTGAAAACCCCAGGTTGCAAAAGAAAACAAATAGTTTGAAATACATCTTTTTTCAATAAGCCATTGCAGTGCCCCTGAACTGAAATGTTAAAGGACCCACATGGAGAAATAGGAAATTACTTTACTTTTTTTTAACAGTAGGATATGAAAAGAGAAAATCTTGCCCCCTTTCCTGTCTGCTTTTACATCTTGCCACCACTTTCTGCTCTTTGATTGAAACTCGTCATAAATTAAGGGACCAGGATTAAAATTACTTGGAAAGAGATGAAACTCTAGAGTCAGCTTTAGTGCATCAGCTTTCAGCCAAACTCGATGGGATAGAAGCTGTCTCTCATTAAGTGTGTGAGGAATGCTGACCACAAATCTTGCTTGCTTTTCAGGAGTTTGGCAACTATAACCAGCTGTCACTGTTGTGTATGGTTTATTAATAACCACTTATACCAGCAAAGCTTCATTAAATCATTCAGGCAGGTTTATGTGATATAAAGAAGGAAATGTAGCATCCGTGCACTGAGGTTATCATTTTCGTTTGGAGTTACTGTCCCGCTAAACACTATTGTAACAATACATTTTGTAACTATCAATTCAAGTCTCTTTTCATTATGTAAAATTATTGGTGTGTGTGTGTGTGTGTGTGTGTGTGTGTGTGTGTGTGTGTGTGTATACTTGAATTGAGACTTGAATTTATGTGTGTGTGTGAGTGTGTGTATGGTATATAGGTTTCTTCAGGTATTTTCCCATGTCTTAATATTTGTGCTTTTATTATAATGATGTTTCGGCAGAATCTCATCTACCATCCTCAACCTTGTGTATTGGGTTGCCATCATCTGCCATCCTCAGGCTTGTGTATTGAATGGCAAATAAGATTCTGCCGAAAAGTCGCTATAATAAAATCACAAATATTAAGACATGGGAAAACACCCGAAGAAACCTAAATACCATACATATAAATACCCGCAAAAACATAAGAAAACATTTATGTATGTATGTGTGTGTGTGTGTTTGTGTATATGTATATGTGTATATATATATGGTATTCAGCTTTGTTCGGGTATTTTCCCACGTCATTGTAGTTGTGCTTTTAAAGTTGTAGCAACGTTTCGGCAGAATCTCATCTGCCATCATCAGGCTTCTGTATTGTGTTTGTCTGTGAGTCAGACTTTCACAGCCGCTGTTTTCACAACGGCTGTGAAAGTCTGACTCCCAGACAAACACAATACAGAAGCCTGATGATGGCAGATGAGATTCTGCCGAAACGTTGCTACAACTTTAAAAGCATAACTATAATGACGTGGGAAAATACCCGAATAAAGCTGAATACCATACATGTAAGTACCCGCGAAAACTTAAGAATATATGTGTGTGTGTGTGTGTGTGTGTGTGTGTGTGTGTGTTTTCTGAGGTTCTTGTGGGTATTTGTATGTGGATCTTTGGTTATTCGGGTTTTCTCCCAGGTAAAATTGGAAGTATCTAGGCGACGTTTCGATGAAGTCTCATTCATCATCTTCAGGCTTGTGTCTTCGGCTTTGTGCTTCTTGGAGTAATGTGAGCTTGCAGCTGCTTCTTCCTTTTAACTGCTAGTGGGGGTGTGACTTGATTGGATGGGGGCTTGGCTGTGCTCTGATTGGGTGGATCACAGGATCACAGCTCACCAGCTCAAATTCCCCAGCAACTAAGACTAACCTGAGCACAACCAAGCCCCCACATGAACAGAACACACCCCCAGCCAATCAGAACACAGCCAACCCCCTACCAATCAGAACACAGCCAAACCCCCAACCAATGAGAACACACCCCCAGCCAATAAGAACACAGCCAAGCCCCCACCCAATCAAGTCACACCCCCACTAGCAGTTAAAAGGAAGAAGCAGCTGCAAGCTCACATTACTCTGAGAAGCACAAAGCCGAAGACACAAGCCTGAAGATGATGAATGAGACTTCATCGAAACATCGCCTAGATACTTCCAATTTTACATGGGAGAAAACCTGAATAACCAAAGATAGATAGATAGATAGATAGATAGATAGATAGATAGATAGATAGATAGATAGATAGATAGATAGATAGATATAAATATAATCTTATGAGGTGATTGAGGTGCCTGTGAGTTTTCCTGGTCCTGAACCAATTCTTTAACCATTTCAGTATGTTGGCTCTCCAGCAGCCATGGCAAATGGTGACGGGTGTTGAGGGCTTTAATTCAGCAACTTTAGAAGAGACACAGTTTTTAGTAGTTGTTGGGTTCCCCTCCTGGAATGACTTCTAAAATGATCCCACCAGTTTTCTTGTTACCTCCTTTAGAGGAGAAGGAACTTTTTTGTCTCAACAGTAATATAGTCATAGAACATACCTTCATCTTCCACTCTGCTTCTTTAATAGCTATGATAATTCTAGAGAGTAAAACTTTGCCTTTAACCAGCTAAGATCTTTCTTTTAGACTCCTATAGTAACAGCATGTTTCAGAGAAGAGACTCAGCATTCTTTTCTGATTTAGAGCCACTTGGCTTTGGGCTGATTGAGAAATAACCACAGCCAGAGCAAAAACTAAAATTAATTTATTGCTAGTTTTAATTCAATTTAAATCAAGTTTATTTGAACATTCCAAGAAATGCTGCTTTGAGAAAAAACCGATGCTGCTATGTTAGCACAGGACAATTTTGCTGTGAAAAGAAAGTAAAAGCCAAGAGCCCTGGGCACCTTATATGTTTTGAAAAATAAACAAAATGTATGCCTAGATGTTTCATTAAAAACTTGGAATATTTGCCAGAACATAAACCTGCCATGCAAAAACAATTTAAATAGTAAAAATGAAATAAATATGATTTCCATTAAGTCTCTCCTCTCTCCCTCCCTCCCTCCTTCCCCACTCTCTCTTTTTCTCTGTGTATGAGTGAATAGCCTATGTGGCATAATGGTTAAGGTAAGTGCTGGACTAGGAGCAAGGAGACCCAGGTTCTAGTCCTACCTTAGTAATAAAAACCAGTTGGATGACTTTGTGTCAACCATTCCTTCTTAGTCTAGACAGGAAAGTTGGAAAACTCTAGCAACCAACTTTCAATTTTGCCAGTATAGTACAATCTTTAATGAAGAAAACTTCAATCTGCAATGGATTATATATACAAAAATACATATAGGTAGTCCTCAACTATGTTCAACATTACAGCAGCCGAGAAAATATGGATATAATGCTGGTCTTTGAGGTTTCAGCAATTGCAGCACCCCTGGGATCATCTTCACAATCTGGGTGTTGGGATACCTGGCTCATCATTATGACATTGAAGAGAAGCACAATCAACTAATCACCATTTTTAACTTTCCCTGCCAGTCTCTCATGCCTGAACCAGCCTCTAAAACCTTGCCTTCTCCACATCTCAAGGCATCCTCATGGTTCTTACCTGGAACTCCCTCCTCTTTCTCCTTAACAACCACGCATCTTGGAGTTACAGTAACAACCAGAAATGCCAGAGATTGCCATTACTTTGGAACCTCATCACTTAGCAAAAGCAATCCTATTGTAATTTGAAGACTACCAGTATTTACATACCATATGTGGCACACATGCCAGAGGTGGCACGCAGAGCCCTCTCTGCAGGCACGTGAGCTGTTGCCCCAGCTCAACTCTGCCACACATGCGTACATGCCTCCCACCAGCCAGCTGGTCTTTGGGTCTCTGCCGTGCATGCATGGGGGAAAGGGCGCATGCAGGGGGGATATGCGTGCATGCATGGGGGAAGAGTGCATGCAGGGGGCACATGCTCAGGAGGCAGGGCACATGCAGGGAGACATGCATGCATGCATGGGTGTGGGGTCCATGTACGGGGGGGCAGGATGCATGTATGCACACACATTGCATCTGGGGGTTTTGCGCATGCATACTCACTGCCATAAATGAATACATACAATGCATATTATTTAATAAGAAGCCCACTGTTAGGATCCTTCCTAAGGGGTGGATGAATTTTCTGAAGGTGCAGGGTGAGAAAAGTCTATTTGAAAAGTCTTTTGGAATGCTTATCTTCCTCTGATTCTCCCCAATAGACATTTAGGGATTGAAGCCTGGAGGGGGAGCAGATTAGAGCTACCTATATTTTGCATGTCACCATTATTAAATTTCTCATGGGAACTAAATTGATCATATGAAACAATATGGATGCAAAAGAGAAATTGTTTTTACTTTCATAATAATTGTTGATTCCCTCAAGTGCATTTATTAAGTAAAGCTCATGTCCTTGGGGTACTTATGCACTGAGTACCAATTCATGCATGTACATACAGGGCAATTAAATGGGAGATTAAAAATATTACACTTTTGTTAGAGATAATTAGCCATTGTTGATGATAACACAACAGAAGATCCAATGGCAAGGAATGAATTAATCCTCCATGCCCACCTTTCAAAAAGTGAGATCTACATCTTTTGTACAGTCCAGAAAAATACAGACTTTGATCTATTTTTTCCTTACATCTTATCTTAGGGCATGTCAACTGGATTCTAGAGTGTAAGAAGGATGGTATATAACAGTGTGGTCTTTTAATTATCCTGGACTGAGGCATGTTTCTGAACAGAATAGATCAGGAATCCCAACATTTTGGGAGCAGATAAACACATTTGGAATGTTGAGTGCATATTATGAGCACTTCCACAAAATGGCTGCCATAGCGAGCATGGCTAATAACAAATGTTGTTACCATGCTTGATACTATGTCCGTACCAGTATACCAGTTCAAAGAAGGCCTTTTGCTCCTTAAATTTCTCACCGTTTAGTTTTTTTTGAGGAGCTGAATAATTCCTTCTCCCTGCACCATACAGTAGTATATATGATCTTCTCACTCTTCCTTTCACTAGCTTTTTTTAAAGAACAATTGTAGTTAATGATGAATCAACTATTGTCCTTGAGTCTATGGTAGCACTAGCAATGAGAAAATCACAAACATTCAGATCTAGATCAATAATATACACTGTTTGCTATCCTAAGAAACAGTTGTACATGTCATTTTTATATTCTCAAGCAGGATTGAAATATAGAAGCAAAGCAAATGGCTTGAACTGACTGTGGGGTACTTTTCTAAGGCAAGGCTAGAAAGCCACAGAAACATATTGAAAAAGGAAAAGGAAAAAAAACCCCAAATTTTGCTTCTGTTACAGAAGCTTCTATGACTGCATAAATTTCTCCAATAGACTAGAGACATTTCTTGATGGAATTACATTTGTTCCTTTTCCTCTAATTTCAGTATTCTTCCCTGGATTTTCCTAATGAATGTAATTACATAATTAACTTTTGGGGAAAACCTTGGCCTTGTGCTGTTGTTTGCATTCATTGAAGAGAATGAAGAGCCATAATTTTATTATTTAAACTTAAATGAACTGCAACATTATAAATGGAGAAAACATTCAGCTTCCCTTCTTTCTCTGCTGGATATCTGCTTGCTACCAAGATGAGAAAATAAAAGGGCTTTTCTGCTGCCTAACTTTATTTTCATTGGCTAAATGTTTTCACCCCCTGCATATCTTAACAGTGGTTCTGGCAGCATGGATATTCATTAGAAGCCAGGAACATCACAAAAGCCCAAAGATACTATTCATTCTTGGTTTCTTGAAGGCAGTAATCTATGAGAATTATTTCAAGTAGGCCTTCCTTCAACCCTGTGATGCCTGGTGTTGTTCCTGTTTTCTCTCCTCTCCTATTGCTTTTCTAACTTCATTGTGCCTGCCAGTTGTGACCTAATTAAATGCTCTTGTTTCGGTTGAATCAATAGTAACATCCCCATAACATTTAGCCACCACAGAATCAAAAGTATTTTTTAAACATGCTTTTGGTTATCTCAACAAACCTTAGCTATATGTTTAAGGAAGAGAATAGGAAGACTACAATGGTCAAGGAATGGCTGAGGAGTAGACAGTGCTCTTTGAGTTGTGCATACTACTTAGTTGGGTTAAATGACCTGATGTGATTCCATTCCACTTAGAAGGTGATGCAAAGTATCTTTATCTTTCTATGGAATGAAAAATAATGTAATTCAGGGAGCTAGGGGGAGAACAATGTTTTCTTGGAAATGGATGCCTTTTAGCTGAGTCACCAAAACTTTTGTGGGAGATCTTTTATTTATTTATTTATTTGATTTGCCAATTGTTTACAAGATAATAAGTATAAGTGTATACATAGTTGTGAATACATGAAATGGGTACATATAAGAAAAATAAAAGAATAAGAGAAACAATAGGACAGGGACGGTAGGCACGATGGTGCGCTTTATGCACGCCCCTACAGACCTCTTAGGAAAGGGTGAGGTCAATAGTAGACAGTCTAAGGTTAAAGTTTTTGGGGTTTGGGGAAGAGACTACAGAGTCGGGTAGAGTATTCCAGACATTGACCACTCTATTGCTGAAGTCGTATTTCCTGCAATCAAGTTTGGTGCGGTTTACTTTGAGTTTGTATCTATTGTGTGCTCTTGTGTTGTTATGGTTGAAGCTGAAGTATTCATTGACAGGTAGGACATTGCAATGTATGATTTTATATACCATGCTTAAGTCAGACCGAAGCGGCGTAATTCAAGGTTTTCTAGTTTTAAAATTTCAAGTCTGGTGGCATAAGGTATTCTACAACGAGTAGAAGAGTGGAGAACTCTTCTTTGTGAAATATTTCTGGACTTTCTCAATTGTGCTAATATCAGATACGTAATGAGGATTCCAGACTGATGAACTGTATTCGAGTATTGGTCTAGCAAATGTTTTGTATGCTCTGGTTAATAGTGTGATATTACCAGAGAAAAACTACGTAGGATTAGGTTAACAACTCTTAATGCCTTTTTGGCTATGTAGTTGCAGTGGGCTCTAGCACTTAGATCATTAGAGGTGAGTATTCCAAGGTCCTTTACAGAGCTTGGGTCATCAACAAGATCTTGACTATTCAGCTTGTATTTTATTTTCTGATTTTTTTTGCCAATATGTAAGACAGAGCATTTATTTGTTGAGATTTGAAGTTGCCATTTGTTTGACCATTCAGATACATAGTCAAGATCTTTTTGTAGGGTAGCAGTATTGTCTGTGGTATTGAACAGCTTTACATCATCAGCGAAAGAGAACGCAATTGCTCTTAATATGATCACAGAGGTCGTTTATGTAGAGTATGAAGAGAGTTGGTCCTAGAACACTGCCCTGGGGGACACCACTATTGACAGGTACTGGATTTGATAGGACGCTCCCGATTTTGACCATTTGTTGTCTGTTTGACAGGAATGCTTCTATCCAGTTATTCAGTTGTCCAGAGATACCATAGGATTTTATTTTTAGGAGTAGTTTGTCGTGTACCACTGAATCAAAGGCTTTACAGAAGTCTATGTAGATTGCGTCTATTGCTTTGCCCTGGTCGAGTTGTGTCGTCCATATGTTTTTGCAGTGTAAGAGTTGCAGATTACAGGATAGTTTTTTTCTGAAGCCAAATTGTTTATTGGAGAGTAGGTTGTTTGTCTCTAAGTGGAGGATGATGGGTTGGTTAATAATTGATTCCATGACTTTACAGGTGACGCAGCATAAGGAAATTGGCCTGTAATTTTCAACTAGGCTTGGGTCTCCCTTTTTGAAGATGGGGATGACTGTGGCTTGTGACCATAGGTTAGGCAAGGAGCTGGTCCTGAAAGATTTTTCAAAGATTATGCTTAGAGGTTTGGCTATGGCAGTGGATAGCTTTCTTAAGAAGTAGGCACATATTCCATCCGGTCCAATAGATAGAGATGGTTTTAGATTGCGTAGTGATTTTTCGACATTGTCTTCTGTGAAATCGATATGTATTAGATCATTGTTGTTATCTGTGGTACGGCTAGGAAATACTGGGCATGATCCATTGCTGTTTACAAATACTGAGCCGAAGAATGTGTTAAAGATGTTGGCTTTAATGGTGTCTGTTGCAGTCTTTACCATCAGGTCCTATCAAGGGAGGGATGGACCTTGAGTCTTTTAGTTTGTTGTTTACAAAATTGTAAAAAGCTCGGGTGGAATTGGTGCTTAGAAGGTTTTCCTCTTGTTTAATGTGATAATTGGTGCATTCAGTCTTTATCTGGTGGCATAAATTTTTGTATCGGTTTTTGAAATTGGCAACGTGACCAGATTTGTTTTTCCACCAGAGTGATCTCTTTTTGGATTGAAGTTTCCTTATTGATATGGGTAATCTGCTTTTTGTTTTGTTTTGGGAGTTGTTGTTGGAACATATAGTTTGATGACTCTTTTGACTTCAAGTAAAAATATGTTGTAATGGTCTTCAACGGTATTGCATCCAGTGAATAGAGATTGCCAATCAAGGGATGAGAGATCGTTGTCTATAAGATCATAGTTGCCTTTTTGAAGTTACAATAGGGGATTACATCATTGTGGTGATTTTTGTGTGGATGTATGTTGAGACAAAAGTCAATCATATTGTGGTCACTACTGGAAAAGGGTTCTTTAGTTTGTATTCCGTAAATTAGGTTCAAACTGTTGCAGAAGATGAGATCGAGGCAGTTGTTTAGTCTAGTGTTGTTGATTACTAGTTGTTCCAGTCCCAGATTTGTAATAGCATTGTAGAAGGTTGTGTGTATGATTTCAGTTGTACAATCATTTAGGGTCCAGTCAATATGAGGTAGATTGAAATCACCAAGAAGGATAAAAGGGTATGGGCAGGATGCAGCCCATGTTAGTAATGTATTTAGCTTGTTTACATGTTCGATGTCATAATCAGGTGCTCTGTAACATAGTAAGAATCGAATTGTGATATTTGAGGATAGTTCACAGATGATGGTTTCAGGAAGGGCAAGCTCCTGGGTAACTTGGATATTTTTTAGATGTAAGGATTTTTATAGAATATAGCAACACCACCTCCTCGACGATTTTCACGATCTGATCTGTAAATATGATAGTCTCTTACTGTGGTAATGGAGTCGGGAGAGATGCATTGAGCCATGTTTCACAGACAAATATCATGTCGAAGTTAGCCATATTTAGGAGGAAGAGAAATTCAGGTATTTTATTCACGAGGCTTCTTGCATTGAGTAGTTTGCATTTAAGGCCGGCAGTAGTTGGAATTGAGGTAGTTGGGGGCGTGCGTGCCTAGTCTTGGGTGATGGTGGATGGGTTGAGGTAGGGTTGTGGTTGAGGGTAAAAGCTGAGTATTGGGTTGCGTGGCTTACTTTTGATACAGTCAGCATGGTAGTCAATGTACAGGTCCTTCTCTCCATTGTCTAGACGGTTTTTGAGTTCGATGCGGAGTACACGGGAGCGGGCACGTTGCTGTATGGTTAGGTCAGGGCGGCAACGGAGGTTCTTATGGTTGGTGTTGGTTTTGGCGAGTGAGTTTATAGTATAAATGAATTTACGTTTGCTTGATTCATTTTTGCAAATGACCCTGCTGCAAATGGGGCCACAGAGCCGTCTCTATTTTTGAGCTCTCGGTCGATGCGGGAAATGTCAAGTATGTCATCAGCGGAGATGGTTGATGCTTGATAATTTCTGATGATGTTTCGGACAGTTGTGATGTCATCATTGACATTGATGTCTTCTAGACCAAATAAGATGGCGTTTGGACGTTTACGTTCACGCTCAACGGCTTCTCTGATGAGGATTGGGATATCAATATTTGTCTGGGTTGTGTTTATTTGTGGATTGGGTTTTGGATTGGATTGTGGTTGTTTGGTAGAGATGTGGTTTGTAGCTATTGGACGTTCAGGTTTTTGCGTTGTGTCTTTTTTTCAAGGTTGGATATTCTTTCTTTTACGGCGTCCAGGGATGCTACTATGATGTTGAGGATGTTTTAATGGTTTCGATGGTAGGGGATGTTTCAATGGTTTCGATGGTATCAACTCTTTCAGACAGATCCAGTTTGGGTCTGCATGATTTGCAGAAATATGGAAACTCATTGGATGATTTTAGGTATTGAATCATCTGCTCAGGTAATCCCAAGCAGTCATGATGAGTGTATTTTTACACAGAGAACATTTGATGGAGTTTTCATTATCCTTTAGATTTTTGTAGCATTTAAGGCATATGCAGGAGTCTTGTGGTTCATTGGTGGGGATCATCTTCTCTTTAGGTTGTGGTTTGACGTAGGATTTTCTTTTTGGCATGGTAGGATTGTTAAAATAGTATGTTGATTGAATTAATTAAAGGAACAATTTTGGGTAATCTATATAGCCAATATTACATCAAACAATCAATTGCAGTAATCTCTCAAGTCAGATAATATTCCTGAGCAACAATCAGCCTGATCAATTAATTACTCTAATCACTAATCAATTAATTACACTAATCATTAATCACACTGTTCATTTAAATTCACTAGATCAATGATTTTGCTATTCAATTAAATTACATGAATTTTGATCTTTTAAACTAGTCAGTAATCACACTATTTGCACTAAACACTCTAATCACACTAATCAATTAAAACAATAAATCAGTTAAACCATTAATAAAATATTTTATAGAAATTGATTATCTAATCGTTGATATAGGTGATGAGGTAGAAAAGTTGTAAGATTTGAGGTAATGAGGTAGTATTAAGAGTCTGCAAGGAACGGGTTAATTGTTTAACTGGCAGCTGAATGGGAGGAATTTATCGCTGTTTGAATAGCAGATCGCTATTACTCTGTAAACAGGAAGTTTTAACACAATGATCCAAGGGTTTTTATCTGAGTGAAGGAAAGATTGAACAGCTCACAGGAAACTATTTGTTTTTGTTTTCCCTTGATGAATGAGATTTCTGGGCCCCTCCTAGTTAACTGAATACTCTTTCAAAGTTTGTTGCTTTTAAGAGAGAGAGGCACGTCTTGCACTGGTAAATTCAAACAGTTTATATTTTTACTGTGTAGACTCAGATTTGTATTGAGCATTCACTCCTGGCTTTAATATACCTCTGCTTCTATTACTCTTGGAGTCCGGATTAGCAATTTGGCGAGGAGAAAAGAGGAAGAGGGAAATGGGGCGGCAGGGTAGCAGCGGCAGCGGCAGCGGTGTCACCTCTGACTTTTTCCCTCCTCGCTGCTCGTCGTCCCCCAACCAACTTTGGGACAGAAAATCCTAATTCCTAAGACGCCAAGTTCCTGGGATCTTGGATTCCCAGCGGATCCCTTGCAAGATCAAGCCCTGCTTTTCTGCGGATCCACCGCTCGGATTCTTCTTTGCCTGCGAGGCTCGTCCCGGTTAAAAGGCGTCCCCCTCCACTCCCGGCCCTCGCCAGTTTTGAACTTACCTGAATGCTTAATGTGCTTTATTCTTTTTGCTCTCCATTGAAAATTGGAGAAAACTATACTTCTGGTTTTTGGCACTGGTTCCAAGTGACAAGAAAAATAGATCTGAGAGATCTTCAAATCAGCTGTGGATTGCCCACTATTCTATTAATGGTAGAGAAGGAAATTTCGTATAATCAGGGAACTGTACCCAAATAACAATAGTTTCCATTTTTAAAGACAACAACCAGGTCTGGAATTGAAAGCTTTGGGAGTAGTTTCTAATGTTTATGTCATGAAATTGCAGTGGAACACTTTGGATTCTCAGTGCTACGGTAGAAATAATTTGCAGGGAATTTTCCTTAAAACAAATGGTTGTATTGCTTGGATACATGTTCACCATAATAAACAAAGTAAAATTTCATAGTAGGATATGTCCCTATTACTGTGAGTAGCATGTTGCCTGCATTGATATGTGTAGATAAATAAAATTGAAATATACCTCCAACCACATTAAAGTACAATTAGGGAAAGAAGCATTTTGTCATTTCAAGAATCACATGAATCTAAAAGCATATTCCAAAATGCAATTTGTTCTAAATAAAAGGTGATTTTGAAGGTACACAAAGAATTAAGCAACAAGTGAGTGGAGTGTGTGCAGCGTCTCGAGCAAAACATTTCTGTCCTATGATGTGGAATTGCTGACTCTGTTTTGGATCAGAATGGTTAAAACAGGAAAGAAAATGGGGAAATGTGTTTATTTACATTGGTTATTTTCTGGAACGAAACCAACATTTCCAAATAAAGGTAGAGTGTTGAATGGCTAAAAGCATGATAGAAGCAAGTACACTAATCATGATAATCAAGCTAAGATTTAAGTCAAAATGCTTAAAATAATGTGTTACAGTTTAGCTCCTAAGACAATGCACATAAGAACTAGTATATTATATAATATACCACCTTTGAACATTCCTGAACTAATGTTCTTTGGGTTGAGAAAGAAAAATAATTATTTGGAACAGCTGCTAATGAAGAATGCTGGAGTTGATTTATGTCTGTGTATGTGGCACAAATGCCTCTTTTTGCTTTGATTATCATGCAGACTGATAACTGAACTCATGGTTCACAGAAGGTGAGGAAAATGGAGACTCTTAGATGCTGCTGAGCTCTCAGCTACCTAGCCATCATGGTCAGTGACAACGAAGCTGGCTGTTATACTTCAGTGAATCTGAACATCATATATTTCACACTCTTGGTTTACTAATATAATAGTTATTTTCATCCCCAAATACTTTGTTAGCACTATAAAAACATAGGTTGTCCGTAGGTGAGA
The DNA here is from genome assembly GCF_049901735.1 of Notechis scutatus. Classification (NCBI taxonomy): domain Eukaryota; kingdom Metazoa; phylum Chordata; class Lepidosauria; order Squamata; family Elapidae; genus Notechis; species Notechis scutatus. The sequence goes on from NC_142009.1 coordinate 103,180,904, forward strand.
TTAACATGGAAGCTCTAAACAGTATTTAATATACAATAGTTCCAAAGGATAATAGACTCTGGTAGGAAACTGAAGTTTCATTCTTTGCGGTTGACAAGATGTTTCTCAAAATTAAATAGTCAAAATCATCTGGAAACATCTGGCTTGCTTTATTTCTTTTCACATTGCATCCCCTTCTGATAATTGAGGGACAATACACAACTAAGTATGATAACAAGATAAGGAATTAATAAACCTAAAACTGTTCTCTAGAGAAGTGTGACAATCACTGCCCTCTTGCATGTTTTCTTTTTGGGGGGCAGGCCATTGTCCTAATAAGTAGAAACCACTTTATAACTTTCCTGTGAAAACAAAAATATTGTATGCTTGTGAAACTCTGTGTGTGGCAGTAGAATTGCAAAGACCAGAACTTCCACATTTGTTTCTCATCACTTGGGAAAACTTGCTTCTTTTAGTTCAATAAAAATGTTGAATATAAAAGTTTTGTTTAACCACCAAGCCCCCACATGATTTGGAGTGAGCAAAATGAGAGTGGGGAGTTTTCTACAAAGGACTATTTCAACATTGGCTTCACAATGAAATATGTAGAAGTATTTGTGTAATAGTTTCTTATAAAAGGGTAACAAGGCATGTAAGAGCTAATTGTAGTAGCTAACCATTCAGGAAACATTAGTTTTGGTATTTTTATGTTCTCTCTGGGTACATTTATGCTAAACTTATTTTAAGTATTGGCTTAAAGATACAGAGCACACAAGTCATTTCACCACTCGTTACTTATAGTTTTTGATTGCATCAACCAACAAATGTTGAAAGCAAATAAAGCATGTCCTAATTACTATATTTATTTATTTATTTATTTACTCATCCAAATTTTATCTCACCATAATCTCACAACTTTTTGTGGTTATGCTATATCCACACCATAATACAGTGGTCAATTGATGCTGTAAAAAAATCTTTTGACAAATAATGGGGAACTGGACTCTGTCACTGTCGTAAAATGTAAAATGTAGTACTCGTCCTTCATTTATCCTTATCCTTTATCTATCTGTATATCAGTAAAATAAGATGCAATGAAAACAACAAAAGAATAAGCAACAAATATAAAGTGAAAAAAGTGGTAGGCAAGAATGACCATCAAAAATAATTAATATCATCTCAGAGTCACCTAACTTCCTGACTCCCACTTCTGCTTGGGAGAAGCTGAAGGAAAGTGATGGCATGTTATACAATTTAGACATCTATATATTCAGATTCATGGAAGATGATGAGACAAGTTGGCAGGGCCAATTGCTATATCCTATTTAGTGTTTTTCTACTTTGTTGCAAAATATATAAAGCTTTGAGAGAAGAGACTTGGGCAACTATTCTTGGTGGAATCTCTTCTCTTTTCTATTTTTGCTGTTGTCTTGGGTCCACCTTTCATGCTCACATACAGGGAAAGAGCAGGGGGCTCTGTTGTTTAGTCCTTCAATGCTTAAGGACAAAATAATTATTGAAAATTATTTGTTTCATTCAAAAGTAGTTCTTTTGACACCTGGTTGGAAGAAATCTTTTGTTCTGCATGAACTGTAAGAGAAATTGAGATTCAGCATGTTGTTCTTATGCTATATTACTTTTCCAAACAAGGGTACACTGTGATGTATACTTATTAAAGTATTAGATACCAAATCTATCACAAATATAAATGAAATGGAAGGCACAAGCACCATGATTCATTTACTCCCCTAATACAGGTATCTCTGCAATACAAAGCAGTAATGATGCATGACTTTCAATACAATCTTATTTACCTCTGTGTGGAATTTACTGCTGAATTCAGCAGAGCTTAATTTCAGGTTGTGTATAGAATTGTGGTTTTAAGCTCCAAATACCCATTAAGCTAAAATCAGAATTGCTTCCTTTAAATTGCCTATATAATAGAGGACATGTTTCATATGGAAAAGATATTTGGTTTAGTATCAGGATCAAAATTAAAAGGAGTTCTCTCTTAATGGATTTCTCGATGTTCTGAAATGATATTGCCAGGGGCCAGCAATATTTCACTATCCTAGATAATGATGTGTCATATTGATATATATATGCCAAAGAATAAAAATTTTAAATGCCAAAATTTTACAAGTTCAAAATGAGAAAGCTCAGTTTTGAAATCTTGGAAAGTTTGGGCATTCCATTAAGGTCTCATGTGATTTCAGCTTTCCTATGAGGTTTTTTTTAGTTGACTTTGACCATTTTGTTATGGTTACTATTTTGTAAAGTCTCTTTTTGGTTATCCCTTTTGGTTATTTTGTAAGGTCACCATTTTATTTTTGGTATTTATATGTGGTATTTGTTTATAATTGCATGGTGGTTTATAAAAAAAATAGTTGGTGTTTGTTTTTATGTGGAGCTTCCCAGTCACATTGATTAAATTGGGCAGCATTATAAATCTTGAAAATAAATAAAAACAAAGAAATGAATAAAAAGGAGAAATATGGGGTTCTATGCACACAAGTGAACATTTTGCAAATGAAAATATTTTTGTTTTAAGCAATACTTATTCTGGCAACTGATTTACCAGATATATCTATGTAAAGGGGGAGAAATAAAGAGTTAAATATAAAATACTTCAAGGTGCAAAAAACTAAGAAGGCTTGGGACTGATTTGAAATTGTATTTTATAGCCTCTTGATTGGTTTGGATGAAAGAGTGTAATTTGCTGAGAAAAAAAAAATAGGATTAGAGAAGCCTAATCTGAGGTTCAGATGGCATGGCCTTCTGTGCCATGATAAAGTTAAGGTTAATGTAGATTTTAAAGAATTGTTATATTAGAAATTCCATATTGAGAATATAGAACAGATCTAAACCCAGCTGTGCCTTAAAGTGTTTTTATGGGCCTCAATGCAAGAAGCATTTTACAGGAAAGATGCAGGAGTAAAGAAAAATGGATAACTGATCAAGAGTTGTTACAACAAGAACATGGAGAACATAAAATGAAATTAAAAGAGCAATTGCCTGCAGAAGGATTTACTTTTCAGTGGTTTTCTTCTGCAGTTAAATATTTCATATAGAAAATAGGACACTTGGAACTGAACAGCAGAAGATAGAATCTGAAGTGGAACTAGGTACAAATGATGAACATGCAATTGATAGAACATATAAACCTTTATTGAAATTTGAAATGGAAGAACAGCTGAAGAGCCATATGATAAATGTGCTAAGAAGTTTAGTCACATGTATTGTTAGAACAGTGGGAAAATATATGGTTAAAAGGGTTGTAATTTACATTGTTACAATCTAAAAGGGAATCTTTATAAAACGATGTACCACTGATATATGACTCCAGAAAAAAATGTCTATAAGGTATAAAGATACTTCAACTCACACAACAAGACTTTATTGCAGTCTTGGACTAACTACCAATGATATTGTTTTGACTATCAATGTCCCTATTTTTTTTTAATATTAATTTGGCCCTTTCGAAGGTTAATTGGTCTAAATATTCAGCAGAAAGGCTAAGGCTGCAAGTTCTTTGGTACAGATAGTGACAGTGAGACTGCTTGCTGTCTGACAGTAGTAGAAGATCAAATATGACCTTCTACTAGTAAGAAGGTCAAATATGATTCTAAGTCCTGTTCTAGGCATAGGCCTTAATCCTTGGCATGTTAGCTTCAAGTCTAAGACTCCATTAGGGTGCATTTTGAGGTAGCAAACAAAGTCCTATGGAAATTCGACTGAATAGTTTCATAAATTCTTAGATTTACATGTGTGCCAAGTTGTATCCATATAATACCTGTTTTAGCTGTAGTTTGATTGCTGCTGGAATGTAATTTGCCCCCTGTTGTCTATAAAATTTAGTTATTGCTAGTGTGCTCTCTTGGGCAGTAGAAGTGGGATAATTTACCTGGGCTTTTAATTTCCTGGAGATCTGAAACACTATGCCCTAGCATTTAAAACAGTTGACTTGCTCTAATTGATGGGAATCGATCCCAATTGTGCCTTTATCTATTGTTGAAAAAAATCTAAAACTTTAGATTTATTACAGTTGATTACTGATTGTTCCTCATTAGGATGCCAAAGGGAGAAGAACTGCATCATCAGCATAGAGTGGGCGATGTCCATCAGCTAATTTAGGCATATGGATGTATTAAGTCTCTGAAGTTGATTTATCTTATCTCTCTCTGTCTACCGGTCTCTCGCTCGCTTGCTCTCCATATACATATACACACATACCATACACACACACACACACACATTTTATTCTAAGGCCAATTAGAGTCAGGCCTCCTGAGCAAGGAGCCATGGTGACGCAGTGGTCAGAATACTGTATTGCAGGTTAATTCAGCTTACTGCCAGGAGATCAATCCTGATCAGGTCAAGGTTGACTTTCATCCTTCTGAGGCTAATAAAATGAGCTTCCAGATTGTTAGGGGGGCAATATGCTGACTCTGTAAACTGCTTAGAGAGTGCTTTAAAGTACTATGAAGCAGTATCACTTTGAAGCATTTAAAGAGTGCTTTAAAGCAAGGGTCACCAACCTTTTGGACCTCAGGGACCACCAAACTCATAATTTTAGATCCCAGGGACCACTAACCGGTTCTGTGGGTGTGGCCTATTTTGTGGGTGTGGCTTGGTGGTCATGTGACTGGCTGGGCATGGCTTGTATGTAAATATTATAAATATTTATATAAATATTGAATTTTTTATAAAAAAGAGCAACTTTTACCCAAAATCAGGCAAAGCAGGCAGACAGATTGAGTTGCTCACAGAATCACAGATTCATTCAGAGATCTATCTATCTGCCATTAGCTAGCTCAGTCTGTCACATAAAATTTGCTTGCAAGCAAACTCACAAAATTAACTCACAACACACCATGCATGTAAATATTGAATTTTTTATTTAAAAAAGAGCAACTTTTACCCAAAATCAGGCAAAGCAGGCAGATTGAGTTGCTCACAGAATCATTCAGTGGTCTATCTATCTACCATTGGCTAGCTCAGTCTCTCAAATTTGCTTGCTTTGAGTCTGCACTGAATTTGCTTGCAAGCAAACCTTCAGTCCTAAGGGAGGTTCGGCTGTGCTGAGCCGAAGATCTAAAGACTAGCTAGAAAGCAAGAAATTCAACCATTTCCTGCTTCCTAGCTAATCTAAATCTCCTGGCACAGCAGAACTGATGATGGTTGGAAAAAGGAAAAATAGCAATTTAGCAGGCACGTTTACCGGATAAGGAGTGAGTGGGTGGGGAGGGTTCCTGCGGGCCATGTGGGTGGCGCAGACTTGTGTTTCTGCGCAGCCTGGATTAATTGCTTTGTAAGGGTGCTCTGGGGGTGAGATTTCTCTGCGGCCCACCGGTTGGCAACCGCTGCTTTAAAGCACTATGAAGCAGGATCACTTTAAAGCATTTAGAGAGTGCTTTAAAGCACTATGAAGCGGTATCGGGGGGGAGTCTACCAGTTCGGACCGGTTCAGACAAACTAGATGTTAAAGTTACATCTGGTATGCCGAACAGGCATTTCAACCAACCAGCTGGCCCCACCCACCCCACCCCTCCCAGGAGTCTCCACAGGACCCATTTTTGATGGAGGAAAGTGCAGGGCCTGCCAGAGACTCTGGGAGGGGGAAAAATGGGCCTTCTGGAAGTCCAGAATCGGGTCTGTTTCTGGCTTCCGGAGAGCCTCCAGAGCCTGGGGAATCTGTTTTCACCCTCCCAGAAGCCCGGGAGAAGCCTCCAGACCCTTGGGAAGGCGAATAACAGCCTTCCCAGAAAAAACAGAAGTCATGAAACAGGCCTGTTTCCAGCTTCCAGAGGGCCTCCAGAGCCCAGGGGAGGCTGTTTTTGCCCTCCCAGAGGCTCAGGGGAATCCTCTGAACCCTTGGGAAGGTAAAAATGGCCTCCCTGGGCTCCGGAGGCCCACAGGAAGCTGGAAACAGGAAGTTCTGGTAGGCCACGCCCACACCCGTCCAGCAACCAGTTCACTGTCCGGTTGCTGGGATTTTTGAATCCTACCCCTGAGTAGTATGTAAGTCTAAGTGCTATTGCTATTATGCATAGCTTATGAATTAGAAGCAAGAGCCTTTCGTGTATAGAGGATGTACTCAAAATGTCCACAAGTGTAATCTTTAGATATTATCAAAAGTTGCTTTGAAATCAATGAATGCTGCATGTATTGTAGATTCAAGTCAAAATGATTTGTATATTTGTCTGCCAAAGTGATTTGTCTTTAGAGCTAGGCAATGGACTATAATGGATTGTCTTAGTTGAAATTCTACTTGCTCAGAGTCAATTATTTATTTTCCAGGTATGGCATCATCATTAGAGAAAGGGAAATCATCTACTTCCACATCAAATAAGGCATAGGATAATTAGAGGAGATTCTTAGGGGAGAAGGTGAAGAAGAAAACTTACATAATGTGTTCTTGTGCTGGAACAAACTCAGCAGTTTTAGCTGTCTGGAGGTTGCTATAATTTGGAATGCTTGGTATTTTCCCATTGAAACATCTCGAGCTTGTTCTTCCTTTTGTCTTTCTCTTTGAATTCTTTTCGTTCCTGTCTTGTAGCCATTGTTCTCACCTATCCAAAGCTGCTGGATTCCAGACTCTAAAATGCCAACTGATCTTAATTGTAAAATTCTAAAATTACTAATCCAAATACAGTGAACTAAAATTACTAATTGATATTAAGTAATGTTTATTAGTAAGTAAACTATTTTAAAGCTAAATAATAAAGTAACTAAAATAGAAGCGTTAAGAGCTAATTTAAATTGCAGTCACTCTGTGGCCATGTTGCTCCACACCTCCAAACTACTTTAGATTTATGTCACAAATGTGGACATCATGAAGGGTCATGCTATCATGTTTGGTGGATTTGTAAAAAACAAAAACAAAACACAAATTTCTGGGCTGAAATCAGGGGTGGGATTCTACCAGTTCACACCTATTCGCTGGAACTGGTTGTTAATATTCTAAGCAGTTCGGAGAACCGGTTGTTAGAAGAAATTACTGGCCTAATCCTGTAAGGAAAGCAGGAAGGAAATATTCTGGTGTTGCTTATAGAAACTGCCTCTCCATTAACCCTTATTACATTCCTTGGCAGGACTAGACTTCCTGTGTCAGGAACATCTCTGGAGTTCCCCCCCCCTCCTTTGCTGGTACTTTGCTTGTGTGGAGTGACCATTCAAAGTTACAATGGCACTGAAAAAAAGTGACTTATGACCATTTTTCACACTTACAACTGTTGCAACATCCTCACAGTCATGAGAGGCCAGGCGAGGAGATGCATGCCTCGATGTGAGTGATATTGAGTTGGCCACGCCCAGCCAATAACATGACCACCAAGCCATGTCCACCCAGTCACATGACCACCAAGCCACACCCACCACCTAAGCCATAACTGGTTGTTAAAAAAAATGAATTCCACCCCTGGCTGAAATACATATAATGATACAAAGAATTTTAAAGATCAAGATTCAGTTGAAACCAGAACTTTTCTTGCAGGGATTAATGGAAAGCCAATTAGAAAAGAGCCATGGAAGATTATTTTTATATATGATTACTGCTTCAAGACTATTATATGAGCAAAAATGGAAAGACACACAACAGAGGAAGGATTTGTAAAAATGAAGAACTAGCAGAGATGGCAAAATTCACTAGTTTGATTTGAGAAAGATCAACTCTTACGGAATTTTTGCTGAAAAAAGAGAACTTGTAATTTATGAGTTTGAAGATTAGAAAGGGTAGTTTATGGAAAGAAAGGAATTACAATGTAATTTTAGAAAGAGAGGGCAAAATGTGAATGTATTTATGCCCTCTGTCAAGAAGATAGGAAGCTACTTCTTTTTAAACTTTTTCTTTTCTTTCTTTCCTCTTTTCTTTTTCCATTATTGGCTATTTTTCTTTATCACCTTTATTTTCTTTTATGGTTTTTACTTTGTTAAAAGAATATCTTAAATTATATAAAAGAGGAAGAAAAACTGGAACTTGTTGCTTATTCTCACCCTTCTGGCAATTCATCCTTCTGGGAAATCATTGGAGGCATCTATGACAGAATGGCTGCAGTTTGGATAATCTGTTGCCTGGGAGAAACCAAAGGCAAATACTTAGCTTTCAATAGGACTGAGGGAGGGTATTGTTTTCTCCAAGCTTTGATCAAAGTATTCCTTCAAAGTCAGCTGCAATGACTATCTGCTTCTAAATGTCAGAGTGGGGTGGTTGTCCTGGTTTCCTCTGTATGTGCCGAAGCCCTTACTGCCAAATCGGAAACCGGCAAATTTGAATCTGACTCACCTTGTTCGAGATGAGCAAGTTGCCTTTGCAAAGTGAATTGCCATCTTAGGTCAGAATATCATGTTGAGAAAGAACAATTCTCCTCTGCAAAGCAAAGCAAGGTGGTTCCATGAAGTGCCTGTTTCTTCTATAACCTCCAGATGTAGTAGGACCCAACTCCCCGACTTCCCAGCCACCATACCCAATTGAAAGTTGCAGTCCCAACATCAGATCCGGGAAGGAGTGTCTAAAATCTTTTGGTGCATTGCCACTATTAGGTTGCAAACTGCAAGTAGCAAAAGAACAATTTGTCATGTATTATCCCTAGACCAAGTAACAAAGAGACAAGTAATCTTGATGGCTGCCCAGCAACAATTGAGTTTCTTTACTATTTGTCCAAACCTCTCTCTTAGTAGAATTTTTGTTGATATTGTAGTGTATGACAGTGATAACAGAATATATTTATAAGTATTTAGTCACTATATATACGAACACAATACACAAGCGAGATTCTGCCAAAACGTTGCTACAACTTTAAAAGCACAACTATAATGACGTGGGAAAATACCCGAACAAAGCTGAATACCATACATGTAAGTACCCTATAAAACTTAAGAATATATATATATATATATATATGTGTGTGTGTGTGTGTGTGTGTGTGTGTGTGTGTGTGTGTATGTATATGTATATGTATATATATACCGTTTTTAACTAACATATGATTTAGAAAGCAAATACAGCCTTTGAGGTCAGAAGCAAAGTTGAAATCCCTCTCAGATAAAAATAAAAATAATAATTCATCACTCTGATATAAAACAATCTGGACACAGTTCAATCCTGTTAGCTGCAAAGTATCTGAAAAATCATTATGTCTGCTTAAGCAGATTGTAAGGTCTCCTTCAAGTCTATCGCAACTTATCTATGTAGTTTGGCAAACTCAGTATGGAAATTATTTGCCATTGCCTCAAAAATAATGAATGTAGTCTTCTTAATTTTTCAATGAAAAGTGCTAACCAGTGTATCTAAGTGCTAGCCAGTTCCCCTTTGGTTTTCAAGATGAGCTAAAGTTAGCTATTTGTTGCTCCCGCACTGGATTCTTAAGCATAAACAATAATGCAAATTAAAGGAGAAAATACAATTTCTTCCATCTCTGTTTATTTTTGTATTATTATAGTTTCCCATGTCATATTCATGTATCTGGACAGCTAACAATGTTATAAAATATAAAGCATAAAAAAGACAAAGGAAACACACATACAATAGCAGCCAATCCATTCCTGTCAATTAAGATAGCCAATGCCTATGCTCTAAACCCAGACCCTATGATAAAACCAAATCTTTAAGGACTTACAAAAGGCTATCAGGGCCAATCTGACCTCTGGGGGAGGGGATGATCTTCCAAAGGGTAGGAACCCCAATAATGTCCTTTATGGAAATATCCTATGCTATGTTTTCAGTAATTTTGCACTGCCTGCAATCATCTATGTGAACAGGACTGAATAAGGTTTTTGAACCCAGTATTCCAGACATTTCAAAGTTTTTGAAGAAGAGAGCCATATTTCTATTTAGCAAATGTGATTGGATTAGGAAATATACATTAAAAACTTTGTTAGTATGATTTATCTCCATTAGAACTGCATGCTGCTTTTATACATTTCAACAGTTCCAACATTACTATTGGTTGAGAATTATTTTAGAAACTTATAATCTTACTCCATTGCACAGATGGTGAGAGGAATAGCATAGATGGTATTTTTTATTCAGTAAGAAAGTATATGTTTATTTGATTTTATTCTGTTTTGGAAAGGCTACACAGTTCATTGTATGTATTGTTGGCATGTTTTTGGATCCTAGTGAGACACTTGGGATATAGGCAGTATAAAAACAAACAAATTTACTCAATTTACATCTCTTGAATCTTGATGCAAGCATCAATACACTTACACAATAAAATTTGTATTTTTTTTGGCATGAAACAGTTTAATACCATAATTTGATTTTGCTGTTGAAAAACCATGTTATTCCCTCCATTGTCCATGACAGCTTTATAAACATATTCTCTAAGATGTTTGTGTGGCAATGAAAGAATGGCAATTAAAGAAATTTTCCAGTCATCACTGTTCCTTTTTATTTTATTTTGCTAATCAGGCAAAAAAGAAAGTACAAACACACATATAACAGCATTAAAGAGTCAGGTTTATCTAAATGGAACAGTAAAAAAAAGTAAGTTTAAAAAAAGAACTTGCCTCCTCAAAATTGGGTTGACTCAAAGCAAGGATGTTGTGAGAAATTCAGTCTAGCATCACCTGACAAATAAACAAAAACATTAGATGCTATATTTAGATTGAAATTATCATGTACTATATGCTTTTCTTGGATAAAAAGATGAAAATTATACTCAATTTGGAATCCAATATTTTCCATAGTTGTTGTTTAGAATTATATGCAGCAGTTGAACTGTATTTCTGAACAAACAGGAATGTTGCCAAGATTTCAGAGAGGCCGGATAAATAACTCATAGGATGAACTTAACAAGGACTTCAGCTCTACAGTTTTCTATTCCAGACGTAACAGATAAGTGACCTTATGAAATTAAGCAGGAATACCCTGGTTAGTACCAGGAAAAAACAGGTCAGACTGGGAAGTGAAACAAATGAATAAAGACTTCCCAGTTGAAAGTGATGGCAAATGAGTTCTATGTTTCTGCCAAGGATATATTCATGGAATTACCATGATTCCAAGCTCAACCTTGAGGAGATTCACTTTTCTTGAACACTCATCATTCGTTTGAGTGTACATAGAATGTGATGCTAATTATTGTTGAAGTATTGATTATGAGTGGATCTTCCCTTCTCACCCAAAGAAAATCAATAAGACAAGATACAGAAGGATAGGACTGAATTACATAACCCAGCATGGCTTCCTTGTGGTTGAAGAAATGGTTGTAACATTAATAGTTTTGGCTTTAGAAGAGGACTCTAATGGATATTGTTGATTTGTTGCAATTCATCCCCATATACAGCATTTTAAATAAACGATACTTTTCTTGACTTGACCCCAACATATTTGGCACAAACATTGTACATATTTACTATATATGTTGACAGCTGGTGGCTGCTGATTTTTTATATTTTATCTGGAAGGACAGAGCTAGGGCCACACAGGAAAGAGGAATTATACCATACTTCCAAATAAAGGGGTAGTTTTGATTTCATGTGGGATGTTGGGGAGATAATTTTAGAGGAATTAAGATTCCTAGTATTTTTATGTTTATAATGCCAATGTAAATGAAACTTAAGTTGGCTTTTAAAATTAGATTTTCTGTTGAAGAAAGGGGAATATTATGCTTCTGGATTTGATGGTTTTCTGCCAAGTGTTCATGGTGCAATCTTGGGGTGGGTGGGGGGTCTAAAGGGGATATTTTGGACTTCAAATGCAACTCAGAGCCCCAGGTTGTCCATCCCTGTTTTGTTAACATATCTAGATTCTACTGCACCAAATAATATCTTTACATTATAGGAATCAGGAATTTGGATGTCTAAAATAAATGGTTAAATTTAGTCCTGATGTCAATTATTTACTAAAAAATATTAAGCTTACTAGGATATTTAGCTTTTGTTCTGGGGGCACTGAGGATCCTTTCAGATGAAATCAAGCTTCATTAGAGAACGCAATCTTCTTGAGATGCATAATCCTGTATTTTTCAATGTATGCATATATATATATGCATGAGACCCTATATATCCATAAACATTGAAAACTTGCAACACATTTCCTACCTGATAATAAAATTCGTTCCAAAGATCTCAGCAATCATCCATTTCTAATGAGAGTTTGATCTGTTAAAAAAAGAGAAAAAAGTGTGTTTCTTGTAGTTCATTTTTCTTTCTGTGAGGTTTTCTAGACGTGGAATGGATGAATAAATAAATAAATGTGACAGACAGCTCTTACTGAAACTGAAGACAGAGAAAATAGGAAGGCAGGTCAGAGAACATATGCATAAATAGCAAACCCATCTGGAATATAAAGGGCATTCAAAACTGGTACATAGCTTTGAATCAGTGAAGGATTCTGTGATTTCCACTGATTAATTCTATGCTTCTCTTATCATATATACTGTAAGAACCTGGTATTATTTTGGTGCACATTTTATCCAAATAATGAATAAGCAAACTTAACTAGGAAACAGGACTAATCAGTCGTTGCACTGGGTCAATCTATGTAAGCATAATTGAGACTAGGAGGAACCAAACAATAAAGTTAAATCACCTTATCAATCCATCATGGAGGTCACTGACTTCCTGTGCAGCAATCACAAACAATAATTTTCACTCTAAGAATGATTGACAGAGGAATGCCTACCTGGCAGCTTTCCCACTCTCCAAAACCCTCTGAGAATAAGAACACAAACAATGAAGGATACTGAACAGAGAACTGCTCGAAAAAGATACCATAAACTGGGAGGAACCCCAACTATATAAAGCAATTTCCTCTTCTCTCATTCAATCTAACCATACAGGTAGACTTTTAGAGGGACATCAATAGCTGCATGATTAAATTAGGCCCCAGTAATATCCTTCAGTTATTAATCACCTGATCACTTGAGGTTATATTCTGTCTCTAGAATTCTGATCTAGATTCAGATGCCAAATCCTGAAGCTTGAAGCCTGATGATGGCAGATGAGATTCTGCTGAAACGTTGCTACAACTTTAAAAGCACAACTATAATGACGTGGGAAAATACCCGAACAAAGCTGAAGGCCATACATGTAAGTACCCGTGAAAACTTAAGAAAAACACACACACACACACACACACACACACACACACACACACACACACACACACACATATATATATATATATATATATATATATATATATATATATATATATATATATATATATATATATATATATATATATATATCTTTGGTTATTCGGTTTTCTCCTGCGTAAGATTGGAAGTATCTAGGCAACGTTTCGATGAAGTCTCATTCATCATCTTCAGGCTTCTGTCTTCAGCTCTGTGCTTCTCAGAGTGATGTGAGCTTGCAGCTGCTTCTTCCTTTTAACTGCTAGTGGGGTGTGACTTGATTGGGTGGGGGCTTGGCTGTTTTCTGATTGGGTGGGGTGTGTTCTCATTGGTTGGGGTTTGGCTGTGTTCTGATTGGTTGGGGGTTGGCCATGTTCTGATTGGCTGGAGGTATGTTCTGTTCAGGTGGGGGCTTGGTTGTGCTCAGGTTGGTCTTAGTTGCTGGGGGATTTGAGCTGGTGAGCTGTGATCTTGCTGTTTGGTTTCGAGTTCGTGGTCATGCTGCATCTTCATGGTGGGGGTCAGTTCGCTTCATGTATGGCTCAGAGGGGTTTGAAGTGGGTAGTGATGCAGCTGCAGTGCGGCTTCTGGTCTGTGGTCGTGTCTCATCTTCTGTGTGGGTGTGAGTCTGCTTTTTACGTGGAAGTGTGGTGGTGGCATCTTGTGTGGCCCTCGTGGGTGTGGGTCTGGTGTCATTCATCATGTTAGGTACTGCGTCTGTTCATGAGGGCGGGTTTCCAAATGGCTGGTAAGCGGAGGTGTCATCTCTTTTATTCATGCTGTGTGGGCATTTTTCTATCTCTATGGCTTCTCTGATTATTCTGTTGTTGAAGTGTTTGGTTTTGGCGATAGTTCTGGTATTTTTAAAGTCAATCTCATGTCCTGTGGCTTTGAGGTGTTGGACCAGGAAGAGCTCGGTTCTTCTTTTTGATTGAGTTCTTATGTTCTTCAACACGTGCACTTATTCTTCTGTTAGTTTGTCCAATGTATGTGGTGGGGCAAGCGGTGCAAGGGATTTCGTATACTCCTTGGTTTTCTAACTCGATTTTGTCTTTAGGGTTTCTTAGGATGGTGGATATTTTTCTGTTTGTGCAGAATGCTGTTTTAATGTTGTGTTTTTGGAGGATCTTGCTGATTTTGTCTGTAGTGCCTTTTATATATGGGAGGAGGGCTTTGCCGTTCTCTTGTTCTCTGTCTTGGATTTTGGTTGGGGTTTCTTTTTGGATTAGGTGGGTAATCTTCTTTCTTTGGAATCCATTGGCTGTTAGTACATTGGTGAGAGTGTTTAGTTCAGTTTTTAGGTGTTGTTCATCAGCTAAGCATTTTGTTCTGGAGATGAGTGTCTCAGCTACGGAATTGATCTGTGCTGGGTGGTGGTGTGAGAGTGCGTGTAGATAGCGGTTTGTATGTGTTTTCTTCTGGTAGATGGTGTGTCCTAGGGAGCCATTGGGTTTTTGTATACCAAGACATCTAGGAAGGGAAGTTGATTGTTAGCTTCTGTTTCCATGGTGAATTGTATTTTGGGGTGTAGGCTGTTGAGGTGTGTGAGGAAGTTGTTCAGTTTTTCTTTCCCGTGTGGCCAGATTATGAAGGTGTCATCTACGTATCTGAGCCAGAGTTTGGGTTTGTGATCATATTTTTCTAAAGCTTGTGTTTCAAAGTGTTCCATGTAGAGGTTTGCGATGACAGGTGAGACGGGTGATCCCATGGGTGCTCCTTCTATTTGTTTGTATTTTTGTCCGTTGTAGGTGAAGTATGTATTGGATAGACAGTGGTTGGTCAGCTCTAGGATGTGCTGGGGGGGTTGTATTTGTTTTGGATGGCTGTCAAGGCTTCTTTTACTGGCACTTGGGTGAAGAGGGATATGACATCGAAGCTCACTAGTAGGTCGCTGGGTTGTAAGTTTTGTTTCTTTATGATTTCGATGAACTGGAATGAGTTTCTTACGTGTGAGTTGATGGATTCTGCATAGGGCTGTAGTTGTTTGGCGAGAAATTTGGCTAGGTTTTGTAGAGGTGAGCCTATGGAGCTGACTATTGGTCTAAGTGGAGTTCCTTCTTTGTGTACCTTGGGGAGACCATAAAGCTTAGGGCATCTGGATGATTTCTCTCTGGGTATGATTCTTTGCTGGATTTCTTCACTGATGGGGAGGCTTATATTTTGGATCTGGTGGTTTTTTCTAGGTAGGTGGTGGGGTCTGTCTTTAGGGGTTTGTATGTGGGGTCTAGGAGTAGGTTGGTTAACTTGGTTTGGTAGTCAAATGTGTTCATAACCACTGTCGTGTTGCCCTTGTCTGCTGGTAGGATTATTATGCTGGTGTCTTCTTTCAGGTTACGTAGTGCAGTTTGTTCTTCTTTGGATAAGTTGCTTTTGGGTGGTTTGCTAGTGCAGAGGATGTTGGTGATTTCGAGTCTGATTCTATTAGCATCATCAGGGTTGGTTTTGGTCAGGCTGGTTTCAACTCCGCATATGATGGTTTCTGTGGGGATGTGTTTGGGAGCGACAGCAAAGTTGAATCCTTTTGAAAGGACCTTGGTTTCGGCTTCGGAGAGGATCTTGTCTGAGATGTTGTGCACTGTTTGTTTCATGTGTGGCTGTGAGGGGGAGGAGTTGGTTTCTGGCGTTGTTGTAGTTTTCTGAGTTTGTTGGTGTGTGTGTCTGTCTTGAGGGTGGTCTGTGTTTCGGCTTTCCAGACAGCGAGTTGTTTGGATTTGTCCCAAAGTAAGGGGTGAATCTTGTTGCTGAGTCTGAGGTGAAGTGTGAGGAGATCTTTGTTGATTTGGTCTAGGAGAAATCTTTTTGTGTGAAGAACACACCCCCACCCAATCAGAATACAGCCAAGCCCCCACCCAATCAAGTCACACCCCCACTAGCAGTTAAAAGGAAGAAGCAGCTGCAAGCTCACATCACTCTGAGAAGCACAGAGCTGAAGACAGAAGCCTGAAGATGATGAATAAGACTTCATCGAAACGTTGCCTAGATACTTCCAATCTTACGCGGGAGAAAACCCGAATAACCAAAGATCCACATACAAATACCCGAGAACCTCAGAATGAATGAATGAATGAATATATATATATATATATATATATATATATATATATATATATATATATATATATATATATATATAATGATATTTTTGCTTTTTACATTGATTTTATAGGAATGTCTATAGTAAATATAGGTTTGTTTTTTGTTATTGAGTATGTTGAAATGGAACATGTTCTTTAGCAAAGGCAGTCTTTATTTTGTGAGAAGTAATCTTGAGAAAGCTTCTGTATACTTGATGAATACTTGCTGTGGCATGAATATTCTGTACGGGAAGATTTTGATTGGATATCCAAGCCCATCCTAGTGCTACCCCTGACCTAGAATTACAAAATGTTGGAGATGTCATAATTTTTCAGCCACAGTGTCCCAAAAGACTTTTTAAAATGTTCAACTGTACAGTTGTATATTTTCCACTCAAATAAGCCTGAACTCTTGTCTTTAGGGATTGCTGTTCAATTATTTTAGCATAATTTCTGCCAAGACCTTGGCTTTGGTTTTGTTTTCCAGAGTCAGTCTTCCTCCCTCCCAAGAAACTTCTGAAACTTCACCTCCAGAACGTATTGCTTATTCCCTGGTTCTGTAGGCATCATAGTTTGCCTCACTTTTAGATTATGACTGTCTCTGTCAGCCATTAATGAAACACAGGAGGAAGCTGGAGATTCAAGTCAGCATATAGTCTAACAATTTTGTAATGGCTGAGCTTATTATTGTGGTTGCCCAAAGTTACAATTAGTGAGTTAGGTTGATATAGAAATTGACTGTATGTAACATCATAAAAATATTATTGATTCTATTTTTTAAAAAAAATATATATAAAAAAACTGAGATTGTATCATAGTGACTAGATTTATGTAATATTGATCATCCCTTCCACTTCTTTTTCAGTGTAAAGAACTGACATAGTGTGTTATATTTAGACTGTTCATCTTCATTTCCATTTTAATTCATATCATTATACCCATCTCTGCTCCTTTATTTGTTTAATAGGGGCTTTATATTACAAGCCTAAGGAAATTCTGTTAAATGAATTGCCTGCCCTTTGCACGAGCTCTTTGAATGACATGGCTAATCATTGACAATTAACAAGATGCTAATTATACCTTCAAATTACAGTCCCACTAAGCAAAATAAAACTCATTTATGAGAGACGGAAAAAATGTTAAAGGGACAAACACTACATTAAACTAAGTAACATAAATAAATAAATAAATAAATAAATGGCAACTGATAAAAGTATGAATCAGCCAAATTGTTGAACACATCAAATAGCTTGCCAACTTGGATGAATGCCACATTCATTTTTTTTTCTATGAGAGTGCACAAGTAAGAGCGGTTATGTGTATCGTATTTTCCGGACTATAGAGCGCATTGGAATATAAGGCTCACCCACTAAAATTTTAAAAAAAATTTTTTTTACATATATTAGCTGCACCAGACTATAAGCCGCAGATATATACATTGTGCAATGAGATATTTAAACAGAAAGATTTTGTAAATGTTTATTTACATACTTAATTGTTTCCAAACGATGCCTGTAACACGGAAGTAAAATGGCTGATCGAACAAAACAGAAAAGTCATTAATGTTTTCATTCATCCTCCTCCTGTGCACTGAAACCACTGAAGTCATCTTCTTCAGTGTCGGAGTTGAAGAGCCTCAGAACATCTCCATCACACACCTTTTCAGTCTCTCTGTCGGTGTCGCTCTCAATGTCACTTTCATCTCGAGGCACAGTTACCGATGAAGTTGCACTGTTCTCTCCACGCAGCAGTCCAGCCTTTCAAAACCCCTTGGTGATCGTGGATTCTTTCACACTGGTCCACGCTGTTAGGATCCACTGGCAGACCTCAGAAAAGAATGCTCTTCGCATGCAGCCAGTTTTTGTGAATGATTTCTCGCTGCTGGTCATCCAAGCCTCCCACTCACCTTGGAGTGCCGCTTTAAATGCATGATTCACACTGATGTTGAGTGGCTGCAAAAACTTAGTTGTACCTCCAGGAATCACAGCTGGAATTGAGTTTGTTCTCTTGATGGCTGCTTTCACAGAATCTATTATATGGGCCCTCATACTGTCCAAAACAAGCAATGATTTTTTCCCGTGAAAAAATTCTCCCGGGCGCTTACTGTAGCACTCCATCGGCCATTCAGTCTTTAGGCTTTCTATCATCCACCCTTTTTTGTTAACTTTAACAACTATGCCTTTCGGGAGTTTTTCTTTTGGCATAGTCATCTGCTTAAAAATCACCATCAGTGGAAGCTTCTGTCCGGATGCGATGCAGCTCAAAACACACGTGAAATGCGTTCTCTCGTGGCCAGTTGTTTTCACCATAATGGATGATGCTTCTGTCTTGTTAACAGTTCTAGTTAGAGGCAGGTCAAATGTTAAAGGTACTTCATCCATATTTATGATGTCATCTGGTCCGATGGAATTCTCGGCTAGTTTTGTTTCAATAAATTTGTGGAAGTTTGCAACTTTTTCCTTATAGTCGGAAGGGAGTTGCTGACAGACAGTCATCCATGCCCTGATGGACAGATCTTTTCATCTCATAAATCTACAACACCATGACGGTCCACCTTTAAAATCTTCAATACCCATTTTGCTGACGATTGTTTTAGCTTTCAGTCGGATCTGCACGGTGGATACACCTCGGCCGTCTGCTCTCTGTGTGTTCACCCAGTCCTCAAGAACATTTTCAAGTTTAGGCCATCTGCTTTTATGACCTCTGAAAGCCTTTGTTGTCCTTTGGCATTGAATCAGTTCTTCACGCTGCTGTCTCCAACGTCTCACCATTGCTTCATTAACGCCAAGCTTATGTGCAGCAGCTCTTATTTCCTTCCTGGATAGACAGATCGATTGCTTTCAACTTAAAAGCTGCATCATATGCTTTTCTTCGTGTACTTTCCATGACGAGGGTGTAAAAAATATTTTGAGTTCATGCATGTCGTGCTGCTTGCATCGAGCATGCCAAAAACTACCGGTAGCATCTTCTTCTTTGCATTGACCTCTTGCGTCTGTCACATTTTTGCGCCCCCTGATGGCAGTTAGTGAAGAAAAATCTATAGATAAGCCGCATTATTGTACAAGCCGCAGGGTTCAAAGCATCGGAAAAAAGTAGCGGCTTATAGTCAGGTAAATATGGTAATATCTTTAGAAGCATGACTTAACAGTGTTGCTTCTCTTCAATTAAGGAAACAAAGCATTAAAAATGCATTGATCAATCTTTCAGGACAATTTATTTAATAAGAAAGGTAAATATGATAAATGCAGTGTTTAAAATCAGCAATGGCACAATGCAAAATGATTTATTGTAACAACCTGATCAGTGTAAGTTTCGTTAAAAAAAAAAAAAAACAGAGTATAGACAAGAGATGCCTTATTCTGCAGTGTATAATCCAAAAGCAGACCCTTGGAAAAAGCATGCCAATAGGAATGGAAAGAGTTCTGTTTGCTACGTCTTTTAAATAAACCAGTTAATTCTAATTTCACAGATTAGTAACACCAACGTTCTTCTGATTCCACACATCTCCAAATGTTGCATTATTCCCAGCCCAGAAATTCCAACAAACAAATACAACATGTTATAAACAAACACAAAATGCTACTTTAATGTTTATTACTGTTGACAAACATTGATATGGAAATTGGGCTGAGCAGACTGGATGGAATATATTTGAAATTAAATGGATCAGTAACAGACTAATTATAAGATCTGAACTTGGTTTGGTTTTTTTTGTAAAATATAATTAGCTTTGTGCCACATGAATAACTTCAATTAGTTGAATATGGAAACAGATGCTTCTAGTTTTACCTGCAATTATATCAGAGGAAGTTAGATATGGGAAAACTTAGCCAATCCTGGTGCTGTGGTATCCAATGAGTCTACTGTCAAATTTGAAACAATACTGTTGTATAGAAAGTTCAAGAATTCTAAAATTTAGTATGTTGTCAAATCAATCCACAATTCTGACAGGAAACAAAAGTGACCAGCCTTGAACACATTAGGCAAACTCCTGGTTTTCCTGAAAAAAATAATCTGTAATGTTGGGAAAAGTAGAAGGAAAATCAGCAGCAAGATACATGAACTCAGTTATAACAGTGATGGATTTACCTTTGGAAGACCTGAAGCAGAGGTGGTACTCCCCAGGTTCTGACCAGTTCTGGAGAATCGGTGGCAGAAATTTTGAGTAGTTCGGAGAACCAGCAAATACTACCTCTGACTGGAGATTTTACAGTATCCTTCCCCTGCCATCCCACCAAGCCACACCTATGGAACTGGTAGTAAAAAAAAATGAATTCCACCACTGACCTGAAGGGTCAGATTGGAAATATATACACTTGGAGAATATATCTAGAGTATGTGAACACTATTAATGTGGATATATATAATTACTGCTATCCATCAACATGCAGGATGTATATTATTCAGTGGTTCCAGACATGCTGTCATGCCCCTGGTGGAGACTGACTCTGAGGAAGAGGAGGAACAGCCAACAGGGAGTGGGAGTGTGGCTCCAGAGGTGGTGGAGGAGGCTGGGGAAGCGCAAAGGCTGGCTGAGCAATCAGAAGAGGATCCAGACCCATCCCCTGTCCATCCTAGGGCATGCAGAGAGGATAGGATCAGGGAAAAGCGAGGTCTACTCAGGAGGAGATTACCATGATCCTCCTCGTGGCTTGCAGCTGGGAGCTATGTATATAAGTTTATAACTGCGTAGTCAGAATTGCTGGAGGCAAAGTTTAGTGCTTCATTTGAAAGAGGTTTATCTTTGTTGGCGTTCTTCCCATGGACTCTCCCCGTTATCTTCCTGGAATATATGATTAATTATCTTGGCTTGCTTCGGAACTCTCGTCAATGTGGTTTGTTTTGGTTTCCTTTTGCCTCATTATTTCCTTTTGTGACTTTAAACTGTGCCTAATAAAACAGTGAAGTTAAGTTGAAGGCATTACCGGACTTTAATGTATGTTTTGGGTTTTGGGTTATTTTGAGAGACTACGGGTCATCACACATACCACTGCTATGTAGCTACATACAGTCTGTCTATCTATCCATCACTAATTAGTACCTTAGTGTACTACTGACATTCTGTTACACAGTATATGATTGAAGCACACAGAAAATTTTGAATATTCAAGAATGTTACACAGAGAGGCTCATCTAGTGCATGATTGGACAATGCATATTCTGTGGACAGGGCCATATTCTGCCAGAGAACCTTCTTTTTGTCACTGAAAACTGTCTGTAATATATTTTACCACCAATTTCAGCTGTGCCGGTTTAGAAGTTCAACTTCCAAACATGTGTGGCAAAGTTGAAAAGGAAAGGCACATTAGTGAGTTAGTAATTGTTTTGTTTCTTCTTTCTCTGGCTTATATTAACCAATCAAGACCAATCATGAAGTTAAGCAAAGCTTTGCCAGTCCATTGGTGTAGATTATTTCATTCAGACTCTTGTGTTTTATGACTTAAGTAATTAATAATAGACCATTTTCCTCCTTTGGGCCTGTTCCCT
Organism: Notechis scutatus; assembly: GCF_049901735.1. NCBI lineage: Eukaryota > Metazoa > Chordata > Lepidosauria > Squamata > Elapidae > Notechis > Notechis scutatus. Next base: position 103,202,526 of record NC_142009.1, read on the forward strand.
TTGCCTGACCCACCACTGATTGTGAAACATCAATACAACCTCATCATTTTTTTTTTCTTATATTAGGGCAGGAATGACCAACATATTATCTGTAGTCTAAATGTAGCTCTCCTTCTTTTTGTGTCCCTCCTCAAACATCCTGAGGCTATCCTGTCGATCTAATAGAAAATGTGTGTGTGTATGTGTGCGTGCACACGCATGTATTCTAAAATTGGTCTGCTAAGGAATCTGTAGGCTTTAGGGCACCTATGTTATAAAAAAAAAAAAAGGAAGCTTTTAAATTCCTTAATGCTAAATCAATCCAGTTTTGGATTCTTCTATAATTTCTCCACTTCATTGCCATGTCCTCTTTATTCTCAGAGACCGTGGACAAGTTTTTTTTTTTAATGTGATGTCTGATTGCAAAATACTTGCTTTCTCCTGTCCTTGAGATGGCTGCTTTAATTCTATCATTTTTAGAAAGCAGGATATTAAATTCTACATGGCTTTGACATTTCAGAGACCTTTACATTTTAAGCCCAAAATATCCATGTCATCAGCAAATCAAGGATTGATGGTGGTTCCATTTTGGAATGTAAGCAAGATGTTGGTTAATAGCAACTCTGCTTCTTCTGATAACTTGCAAACTAATAATATCTTTCTTTCTTTCTTTCTTTCTTTCTTTCTTTCTTTCTTTCTTTCTTTCTTTCTTTCTTTCTTTCTTTCTTTCTTTCTTTTTCTTTCTTTTTTTTGCTTTCTTGCTTTCTTGCTTTCTTGTTTGCTTGCTTTCTGAAATTTAAACCTAACTACGTTACAGAGAACAAAAGTATACAGAATCTTATCCTGTTTCTACCCTCTTCTGATTCATGATCATGAATTCAGATATATAGGAGATTCCAGAGAGAGCTTACTTTCATAGAAGCCATTGCTGTCCTGCATAATAGTTAGTCCTTTAATGAAATGGGCATGCAGAGGTGTTCACAGGATCTAGCCCTGTTATCAAAATGCTGAAAGCAGCATTGTATCATGCCATCCCAACTGAAGCTTTGCTCCTTTCTTATACAATATCATGCAATGTCATGAAAAGTTCCTGTCCCACTTTAGGCCTGAAAGTTGACTGAGCAACTTTGGGCTGGTCATTCTCTCTCAGCCAACCCACCTTATGGAGTTGTTATTATTATGGGAAAAATAGGAGAGGAAAGAGTATTATGTGTTTTCTGTCTTGAGTTACTTATAAAGTAGAAAAGGGGGATAAAATTCTAACAAATAAATAAAAGAGGATGGGTTTGCACCGCATTGATACAATGCTGTTTTCAGCATTTGAACCAGTTAACCTCCCCACAAGATACTTTTGAATATGAGGCTTGGCTTTCCCATTTGATAATAGGACTACTACAGACCTGATATCTGAATATCAATATGCATTCTTTTAAAAAGCTACTTAACATGTAAGTAATATATGAACATCAACAGTAATACTCAGTACAATATAAATCATAAAATAAAATCTCATAAAATGTGATTAGGATTTACAATAATTTCTATATCATCAACTAAGGACTCTGTTCAAAGAAAACCAAATTTTGGAGTGGTACAATCCCATCTAAAATTTTATCTGAAAGTTACAAATTTGTCAGCGGGCATCAAAAAAAAAAAAAGGAAACAATATAAACTTTTTTTTTAGGCTGAGAATGTTTTCAGTATGAATTTATTGATGTCACAGGTATTCCAGCTATTTTGAATAAACAGCCAATCCCAATTAAATTTCATTAAGAAAACTAGATAGTTGAATCAATATGTACATTTTTACAAATGGTAAATGTATGATGTTTGCCTTACTCTGACACTTAGGAGGGATATTTTTCCCCTGCTGCTTCAATTCAATGCAAATACTGGATATGCTGCCCTTCAGTCTGACAGGCTATTTATAATTTTCATTCAGCCCTATTTAGACCAAAGAGACATGTATATATTCCACCCCCCCAAAAAAAGCCCCGACCGCAAAAAAAAACCCCCCCCCCACCCCAACCACCCCCATGTAGATAGAGAATACATACCCTATACCACCAGAGTTGAGATTCTAGGCTTAGACAACCTTGAACTATGCCAACTAAGACTGGACTGAAGCCTAGTACATAAAATTATGTTACAATGTCTTACCAGTTAATGAATATTTCAGCTTTAACCACAACAGCACAGAGCACACAACAGATATAAACTAAATGTAAGCCACTCCAAACTTGATTGTAGGCAGTATGATTTCAGCAACAAAGTGGTCAATGTTTGGAACTCACTACCTGATTTTGTTGTCACATGCTCAAACCCCCACTCCTTTACCCTCAAACTAACCTCTATTGACCTCACCCCATTCCTAAGAGGTAAGTAAGGGGCATGCTTAAGCGCACTATTGTACCTACCGTCCCTATGCTATTGTCCCCAATTATTAGTTCCTATTTCATGTATTTAAACTTATGTTTATTCTTATTTCTTTTATATTGTGTTTGACTAAAGAAATAAATAATTAAATTAAATTAAATGTATGTTTTTGGAAAGCACCAACTTCAGAAGGCAAAATTTTAGTTAATTATCTTAGATCTGCTTGCTTAGTAAAGGAAAATGATGCTCAATGTCACTATTTGGATAGAGTGAATAAATGCAGCAAATTATTTAATTATTTTATTTAACAAATTTATATGTCTGTCCAACTCATACAGTGACCCCAGATGGATTACAACATTAAAAATCCACAATATGAAAGCCATGAAACCCCACCCCTATCCTGCGGTAGTTCAGGATTTTCCAGAAAAATCACAACATTTTTCAGTAATCTCATCTTTGGGAAAGTGAGATTCCACAGGGAGGCAGCCACCACCAAAAAGTCCCTTCTCAGCAATTCTAGGGCTTTTAATGAGTCTGTTAATCTAACTGAAATTCTCTCCTTCTAATGAGTTACATCGGTTGGCAGTTATTTATCCCTGTAGCAGAGTGACACTGAGAACAATTGCTTCCATTTCACATTGTGTGTACCTTGCCTTGGAACTTCACCTTTGACTCTTTTTCTGGACTTTGGACTTTACCTTCTAGACCTTGGGATTGGATTTTGGCTTGTGGGATTTATGTTTGCACTGTGGATCTGTCTTTGCTGGACTTGCTCTGCGTTTTTCATGACTTGGGAAATTGGACTCATTGGGTTTTTCTCTGGTTCCTGTGTGGGGATTCCTGGGGAATACTATTTGGGGCTGCTAAAGCCTCAAGGACTTCAAACCTTGTGGTGTGTGCATGTGTGAGTGGGACAGAGCTGTGATTAGCTTAATAAGCATGGATAAAAAGATCTTAAGATGGGGCATGACTTATTTAACAAGTGTTTCAGAAATGTTGACTTCCAGTGATGTAATTTCCACACTGCATAATAAATTAGGGTTCTATTCATATCTTAAGTAATAGCATATTATGATTATTATACAGAAAACTCTTGTCAATTTGCAATATAGTTCACACATAATAGCACATGCTTTCAGTTTATGGATTATTTAATGTTTCATTTAAGATCCATTGCTGTCTGGATCTGGGCTAAACTTGTGTGCTGCTATGGATCCAGTTGTTGTTGTTTTTTAACTTGGGTTGAATCAAGTAGTATATTGGATCTCAAAAAGTAGCTGTTTTTGGCCTAAAGTGGGGATAAACTTGATGAAAGATAAATGTGGTGAATAAATAACAGGCATTTTTGAAGGAGATGAAGCACATTTTAATTTTTTTAAAGCTTAAACTATCTTGCTAAGTCCATTTGAGAGAGAAAAGGAATATAGCTACTATTATCCTTATACTGTTATAATTATGTTTTCAAATCAAAGAGAGAAAAAGAACAATGGCTACTTTTTAAAAAATAGGTAATGGTTTAAGCTTGTCAGCAGGTTTGTCTTAAACTTTACAAACAGAGCCAGTCAGGGACATCCTGTTAATTTTCTTGATGCTGTGCAAAATATATTATGACTTGTTTTTCAACTATCTCACCATTTATTCGTTCATTCTGGCCGAGGTTCAGACAGGTCAACATTCCACCACATTAGCTATTGCTAGAAAAGGACAGGTCTTTTGCCACAGCAAAATATAAAGTGATGGTAACTGTCGGTTTATATAGTATTGAAATCCACTGCTAAGAAGAACATAAAGGACTGCTAACAAATGTTTCCTATTATAATTAAATGCAAACATACTGATGGGGAAATTTGCATATGCATACACACATGACTTTTATTTGTATTCTCTAATATGGAAATCCCAGTTCTTATATTACCCAAATCAAAGATCATACTTGAAGTGTCTGTTGAGCAAAGGACTAGAGTATAAAACCCATAATTGCAAAACTTAAACCAAAACATCCAAAGAGCAAAGAGACCTTATGCAGTTCTATTTCACTTAAAATAGACCCTGATTGAAGTTTTACAGCCAGAATGGATAGATGTTGTCCACTATTAATTATAACTGAATACATTCTTCATTTTAAGGACTGCTTGGTATTTCTCAATAGAATCAATGCAAAATAAATCAGGGTTTTTTTCTTTTGCCAACCATTTTTTTAAAACCAGCTCTAGGTAACACAATTGTGCATGCTTCAGAAATGAAGTGGTAGAAGTACTGCAGACTTTGTGTGAGCACAATACCGTTTTTCTATTTGTGAGACAAGGGTTGCTCCCATAGGAGCCTGGATAAAAGGTGTTACTGATTTAAGAGTCTCCTGAACTTTAATTAATGGATTCCTCAAAGCAGCAACTTCTTGTTTCGAGTTCTCTCCAAAGCCTGAAAAAAATTGGATTCCTCTAAAGAGCAGAAAGATGCTATTGAGCAAGATCCAAAACTTTTCTTCTAAGTTATTTTCAAATGCATCCAACCAGACTAGGTAAGAGCTGTGATTGATGTTTCAGGCTTACAAGCAACTTTGTATTCAAGGACACAAATTTTAAGGTTATGTTATTAAACTGTGCTAAACTCTCAAATATTATTTTAATAAAAACAGAAGCCTACTTACTCTAAAAGGTCTAGAGCAGTGGTGGGATTCAATTTTTTTACTACCAGTTCTGTGGGCATGGTTTGGTGGGCATGGCAGGGAAAGGATACTGGAAAATCTCCAGTCAGAGGTTGCATTTGCCGGTTCTCTGAACTACTCAAAATTTCCACTACCGGTTCTCCAGAACTGGTCAGAACCTGCTGAATACTACCTCTGGTCTAGGGGTCACTTTAATCTAGGGGTCACTTTAATACCTCTCAAACCCATAGTTAGCTCCAGAGGAGCACCAGTACAAAACCTAGCTAAACACTTAGTAAAACAGCTACAGCCCCATGCTCAAACAACCCCTTCACATGTACAAAACTCATACCACTTCTTGGAAATGATCAAAGATCTACACATGGAACAAGAAGATCTGCTTGTAAGTTTCGACGTGGTTTCACTATTCACTCAAGTCCTGATAAAAGAAACTCTTGAAATCATCAAAAATAAATACCAACCAGCTAAACACCTCATGGAACTAACAGAATACTGCTTAACCAACACATATTTCATATACAAAGGACAAAGATACAAGCAAATTGAAGGAGCCTCTATGGGATCACCACTGTCACCTGCCATTGCAAACCTCTTCATGGAAGAATTCAAATCCAGAGCCCTGGCTAATGCCACCCACAAACCCAAACTATGGTTAAGATACATCAATGACACATTTGTGATTTGGCCCCATGGAAAAGAAAACCTAAACAACTTCCTAACACACCTAAACAGCACACACCCCAAAATCAAGTTCACCATGGAAACGGAAACAAACAAACAACTACCATTTCTAGATGTACTAATCTACAAAAAAACAGATGGCACACTAGGACACACCACATACCAGAAGAAAACACACACCAACCGCTACCTCAACGCCCAGTCCCACCACCACCCAGCACAGATAAACTCCATGGCCAAAACACTAATTGCTAGAACCAAACACCTGGCAGACAAGACACACATAAAGACTGAACTATGCACCCTGACTAAAGTACTGACAGCGAACGGCTTCCACAAAAGCAAAATCACCGGCTTGATCCACAAAAACACACTGAGATATAATGGAAACCTAGAAGATGAACAGACCTATGGAACAGCTGTCCTGCCCTACATAAGAGGTACTACAGACAACATCAGTAAGATACTACACAGGCATCACATCAAGACTGCCTTCAAAATAGACAGAAAAATAGCAGCCATCCTTAGAAACCCCAAAGATAACATTGACCTGGAAAACCAAGGCATATATGAAGTCCCCTGTGCATCATGCCCAGCCATATACATTGGACAGACCAATAGAAGAATAAGTACCTGCCTGGATGAAAACAAAAATGCAGTCAAAAAGCTGGAACACACTTCCTCACTAGTCCAACACATGGAAGCCACATGTCATAGCATCAACTTCAATGGCACCAAAAACCTAGCCACTATAGAAAACCCCAGCCACAGAATTATCAGAGAAGCCATAGAGATTGAAAAAAAGACCTGAAAGCATGAATAGAAGAGATGATTCCACCAGACTGTCAATTATTTGGAAGCCTGCACTCACAAACAAAAAAATCTCCACACCACAAGCCAGGCAAACACCTGGGCACAAACAGATCCCCCCTGATACCTCCAGCTCAAATACACCCCAACCAGGCACCCAGATGAAACCTAGCTTCCTAACAAATGATAGCCGTCCATTTACTCGGAGCCAAGCTGCACTAAAAGCCTCCAATACAGGAACACAATGTTGCCAGCCAATCAAGACACACAAAAAAGCCACAAAACAGACAGAAGATATTAGAAACACCAATCAAGCAGAACACAGCAAACTCCAAGACCAATAAACACAGACCAAGACTCCCAACCAATCAGGATGAAGAAAAAACCATTCTGACACAGCAATAGGCTAGCCCCAAATTTAAAACTGAAACAACTGTAAAAGTCTGACTCACAGACGAACACAATACAGAAGCCTGATGATGGCAGATGAGATTCTGCCGAAATGTTGCTACAACTTTAAAAGCACAACTACAATGAGGTGGGAAAATACCCGAACAAAGCTGAATAACATGTATGTATGTATGTATATATATTTGTTTTCTTAAGTTTTCGTGGGTACTTACATGTATGGTATTCAGTTTTGTTTGGGTATTTTCCCACCTCATTATAGTTGTGCTTTTAAAGTTGTAGCAACGTTGCGCAGAATCTCATCTGCCATCATCAGGCTTCTGTATTGTGTTGCCTGTGAGTCAGACTTTCACAACCGTTCAGTTTTGTGAAAGTCTGACTCACAGATGAACACAATACAGAAGCCTGATGATGGCAGATGAGATTCTGCCAAAACGTTGCTACAACTTTAAAAGCACAACTATAATAATGTGGGAAAATACCCAAACAAAGCTGAATACCATACATATACATATACATATACATATACATATACATATACATATACATATACATATACATATACATATACATATACATACATATACATACATACATACATACATACATACATACATACATACATACATACATACATATATATATATATATATATATATATATATATGGATCTTTGGTTATTCGGGTTTGCTCCCGGTAAGATTGGAAGTATCTAGGCAACGTTTCGATGAAGTCTCATTCATCATCTTCAGGCTTCTGTCTTCAGCTCTGTGCTTCTCAGAGTGATGTGAGCTTGCAGCTGCTTCTTCCTTTTAACTGCTAGTGGGGTGTGACTTGATTGGGTGGGGGCTTGGCTGTGATCTGATTGGGTGGGGGTGTGTTTTCATTGGTTGGGGGTTTGGCTGTGTTCTGATTGGTTGGGGGTTGGCCATGTTCTGATTGGCTGGAGGTGTGTTCTGTTCAGGTGGGGGCTTGGTTGTGCTCAGGTTGGTCTTAGTTACTGGGGATTTGAGCTGGTGAGCTGTGATCTTGCTGTTTGGCTTCGAGTTCGTGGTCGTGCTGCATCTTCATGGTGGGGGTCAGTTCGCTTCATGTATGGCTCAGGGGGTTTGAAGTGGGTAGTGATGCAGCTGCAGTGTGGCTTCTGGTCTGTGGTCGTGTCTCATCTTCTGTGTGGGTGTGAGTCTGCTTTTTACGTGGAAGTGTGGTGGTGGCATCTTGTGTGGCCCTCGTGGGTGTGGGTCTGGTGTCATTCATCATGTTAGGTACTCGTCTGTTCATGAGGGCGGGTTTCCAAATGGCTGGTAAGCGGGAGGTGTCATCTCTTTTATTCATGCTGTGTGGGCGTTTTTCTATCTCTATGGCTTCTCTGATTATTCTGTTGTTGAAGTGTTCGGTTTTGGCGATAGTTCTGGTATTTTTAAAGTCAATCTCATGTCCTGTGGCTTTGAGGTGTTGGACCAGGAAGAGGTCGGTTCTTCTTTTTGATTGAGTTCTTATGTTCTTCAACGCGTGCACTTATTCTTCTGTTAGTTTGTCCAATGTATGTGGTGGGGCAGGCGGTGCAAGGGATTTCATATACTCCTTGGTTTTCTAACTCGATTTTGTCTTTAGGGTTTCTTAGGATGGTGGATATTTTTCTGTTTGTGCAGAATGCTGTTTTAATGTTGTGTTTTTGGAGGATCTTGCTGATTTTGTCTGTAGTGCCTTTTATATATGGGAGGAGGGCTTTGCCGTTCTCTTGTTCTCTGTCTTGGATTTTGGTTGGGGTTTCTTTTTGGATTAGGTGGGTAATCTTCTTTCTTTGGAATCCATTGGCTGTGAGTACGTTGGTGAGAGTGTTTAGTTCGGGTTTTAGGTGTTGTTCATCAGCTAAGCATTTTGTTCTGGAGATGAGTGTCTCAGCTACGGAATTGATCTGTGCTGGGTGGTGGTGTGAGAGTGCGTGTAGATAGCGGTTTGTATGAGTTTTCTTCTGGTAGATGGTGTGTCCTAGGGAGCCATTGGGTTTTTTGTATACCAAGACATCTAGGAAGGGAAGTTGATTGTTAGCTTCTGTTTCCATGGTGAATTGTATTTTGGGGTGTAGGCTGTTGAGGTGTGTGAGGAAGTTGTTCAGTTTTTCTTTCCCGTGTGGCCAGATTATGAAGGTGTCATCTACGTATCTGAGCCAGAGTTTGGGTTTGTGATCATATTTTTCTAGAGCTTGTGTTTCAAAGTGTTCCATGTAGAGGTTTGCGATGACAGGTGAGAGGGGTGATCCCATGGGTGCTCCTTCTATTTGTTTGTATTTTTGTCCGTTGTAGGTGAAGTATGTATTGGATAGACAGTGGTTGGTCAGATCTAGGATGTGCTGGGGAGGGTTGTATTTGTTTTGGATGGCTGTCAAGGCTTCTTTTATTGGCACTTGGGTGAAGAGGGATATGACATCGAAGCTCACTAGTAGGTCGCTGGGTTGTAAGTTTTGTTTCTTTATGATCTCGATGAACTGGAATGAGTTTCTTACATGTGAGTTGATGGATTCTGCATAGGGCTGTAGTTGTTTGGCGAGAAATTTGGCTAGGTTTTGTAGAAGTGAGCCTATGGATCTGACTATTGGTCTAAGTTGAGTTCCTTCTTTGTGTATCTTGGGGAGACCATAAAGCTTAGGGCATCTGGATGATTTCTCTCTGGGCATGATTCTTTGCTGGATTTCTTCACTGATGGGGGAGGCTTTTATTTTGGATCTGGTGGTTTTTTCTAGGTAGGTGGTGGGGTCTGTCTTTAGGGGTTTGTATGTGGGGTCTAGGAGTAGGTTGGTTAACTTGGTTTGGTAGTCAGATGTGTTCATAACCACTGTCGCGTTGCCCTTGTCTGCTGGTAGGATTATTATGCTGGTGTCTTCTTTCAGGTTACGTAGTGCAGTTTGTTCTTCTTTGGATAAGTTGCTTTTGGGTGGTTTGCTAGTGCAGAGGATGTTGGTGATTTCGAGTCTGATTCTATTAGCATCATCAGGGTTGGTTTTGGTCAGGCTGGTTTCAACTCCGCATATGATGGTTTCTGTGGGGATGTGTTTGGGAGCGACAGCAAAGTTGAATCCTTTTGAAAGGACCTTGGTTTCGGCTTCGGTGAGGATCTTATTTATTTATTTATTTATTTATTTGATTTGTCAATTGTTTACAAGATAATAAGTATAAGTGTATACATAGTTGTGAATACATGAGATGGGTACATATAAGAAAAATAAAAGAATAGAGAAACAATAGGACAGGGACGGTAGGCACGTTGGTGCGCTTATGCACGCCCCCTACAGACCTCTTAGGAAAGGGGTGAGGTCAATGGTAGACAGTCTAAGGTTAAAGTTTTTGGGGTTTGGGGAAGAGACTACAGAGTCGGGTAGAGTATTCCAGACATTGACTACTCTATTGCTGAAGTCGTATTTCCTGCAATCAAGTTTGGTGCGGTTTACTTTGAGTTTGTATCTATTGTGTGCTCTTGTGTTGTTATGGTTGAAGCTGAAGTATTCATTGACAGGTAGGACATTGCAATGTATGATTTTATATACCATGCTTAAGTCAGACCGAAGACGCGTAATTCAAGGTTTTCTAGTTCTAGAATTTTAAGTCTGGTGGCATAAGGTATTCTCACAACGAGTAGAAGAGTGGAGAACTCTTCTTGTGAAATATTTCTGGACTTTCTCAATTGTGCTAATATCAGATACGTAATGAGGGTTCCAGACTGATGAACTGTATTCGAGTATTGGTCTAGCAAATGTTTTGTATGCTCTGGTTAGTAGTGTGATATTGCCAGAGAAAAAGCTACGTAGGATTAGGTTAACAACTCTTAATGCCTTTTTGGCTATGTAGTTGCAGTGGGCTCTAGCACTCAGATCATTAGAGTATTCCAAGGTCCTTTACAGAGCTTGGGTCATCAACAAGGTCTTGACTATTCAGCTTGTATTTTATTGTCTGATTTTTTTTGCCAATATGTAAGACAGAGCATTTATTTGTTGAGATTTGAAGTTGCCATTTGTTTGACCATTCAGATACATAGTCAAGATCTTTTTGTAAGGTAGCAGTATTGTCTGTGGTATTGAACAGCTTTACATCATCAGCGAAGAGAACGCAATTGCTCTTAATATGATCACAGAGGTCGTTTATGTAGAGTATGAAGAGAGTTGGTCCTAGAACACTGCCCTGAGGGACACCACTATTGACAGGTACTGGATTTGATAGGACTCTCCCGATTTTGACCATTTGTTGTCTGTTTGACAGGAATGCTTCTATCCAGTTATTCAGTTGTCCAGATATACCATAGGATTTTATTTTTAGGAGTAGTTTGTCGTGTACCACTGAATCAAAGGCTTTACAGAAGTCTATGTAGATTGCGTCTATTGCTTTGCCCTGGTCGAGTTGTGTCGTCCATATGTTTTGCAGTGTAAGAGTTGCAGATTACAGGATAGTTTTTTTCTGAAACCAAATTGTTTATTGGAGAGTAGGTTGTTTGTCTCTAAGTGGAGGATGATGGATTGGTTAATAATTGATTCCATGACTTTGCAGGTGACGCAGCATAAGGAGATTGGTCTGCAATTTTCAACTAGGCTTGGGTCTCCCTTTTTGAAGATGGGGATGACTGTGGCTTGTGACCATAGGTTAGGCAAGGAGCTGGTCCTGAAAGATTTTTCAAAGATTATGCTTAGAGGTTTGGCTATGGCAGTGGATAGCTTTCTTAAGAAGTAGGCACATATTCCATCCGGTCCAATAGATAGGGATGGTTTTAGATAGCATAGTGATTTTTCAACATTGTCTTCTGTGAAATCGATATGTATTAGGTCATTGTTGTTATCTGTGGCACGGTTAGGAAATACTGGGCAAGATCCATTGCTGTTTACAAATACTGAGCCGAAGAATGTGTTAAAGATGTTGGCTTTAATGGTGTCGTCGTTGCAGTCTTTACCATCAGGTCCTATCAAGGGAGGGATGGACCTTGAGTCTTTTAGTTTGTTGTTTACAAAATTGTAAAAAGCACGGGTGGAATTGGTGCTTAGAAGGTTTTCTTCTTGTTTAATGTGATAATTGGTGCATTCGGTCTTTATCTGGTGGCATAAGTTTTTGTATCGGTTTTTGCAATTGGCAACGTGACCAGATTTGTTTTTCCGCCAGAGTGATCTCTTTTTGGATTGAAGTTTCCTTATTGATATGGGTAATCTTCTTTTTTGTTTTGTTTTGGGAGTTGTTGTTGGAACATATAGTATGATGACTCTTTTGATTTCAAGTAAGAATATGTTGTAATGGTCTTCAACGGTATTGCATCCAGAGAATAGAGATAATATCTTGATAATATCTTTATCTGGAATTGTGGAACAGTGACAATATTTTAAAGAGTGAACATGCAATAAATGTTCTTTTAAACCTATATGCAGAAAAATGTTTGATGAAACTGCCTTCCAAGAGCTAAGTAGTTTTGCCTTGTTTATTTAACCTCACATGTCATATTATTTTAACTCTCTACTCTACCTGACTGAATCTTCCCGATGTACTTTTGATGTTTTGCTCTTCAGATTAAAATTAAAGCAACATTTTAGCATCTCAATTAAAAACAAAATGATCAAATCAGTGCTACCTATTTTTAAAAAAGGTTAATGCATAGTTTAGCCATAATAATGATAAGGAGCTATCTACATCATGTGTAGTTCCTGTTTCTGTATGAGGCTCAATCTTTGGAAGCTATAAAAACTGGCTAGTATAACAGAAGTGTTTGTAATTAGAGATAATGGAATTATCTGAGACTACAAGAGAGGAGAATAGCTATATTCCCAGGTGGCTCCATAACAAAGAAGTGTATACTTGGAATGGGAAAATATTATAGTCCTTTGTTGCTATCCCTCAGTATAACCTATAAACTGAACATACTCTTTCATCAACATTGTTTCAGCATTCTTCTAAATATCTACTTTGATTCAGATCATACACAGATATTTTGATGAATTTCGGAGTGTGCAAATAAAAAAACAAAGTGGCCTTTTGTTCCTTTTTTACTCAACCATGAGTCTCATACACATAATTATATCCATCTATTTTGGTTGTCTCACACTTTTTCCCCATCAACAGAATCAGAATGAAGGTTGTAAATCAAGCACTAACTTGTAGTTCAGTTCCACACCAGAGCAATCTTACATCAATAACACATACCATCAGTGCCATGGTCTGGATTCTTGTAACAGCAGAAAAGACTATAAATTTATTTTTTTTTATTTTATTTTTATTTGGTTTGTCAATTGCTTACAAGATAATAGGTATAAGCAAAAACTTAGTTATGAATATAAGGGAAACATATAAGAACAATAAAAGAAGCAATAGGACATGGATGGTAGGCACGTTGGTGGACCTCTTAGGAAAGGGGTGAGGTCAATAGTAGTCTAAGGTTAAAGTTTTTGGGGTTTGGGGAAGAAACCACAGAGTCAGGTAGAGTATTCCAGACATTGATCACTCTGTTGCTGAAGTCGTATTTCCTGCAATCAAGTTTGGTGCGATTAACCTTGAGTTTGTATCTATTGTTTGCTCTTGTATTGTTATGGTTGAAGTTGAAATATTCATTGACAGGTAGGACATTGCAATGTATGATTTTATATACTATACTAGGTCTAGAATTTCAAGTCTGGTGGCATAAGGTATTCTGCAATGAGTAGAGGAGTAGAGAACTCTTCTTGTGAAATATTTCTGGACTTTCTCAACTGTATTAATATTAGATACGTAATGTGGGTTCCAGACTGATGAGCTATATTCGAGTATTGGTCTGATATATATTTTATCTAACTTTATTTTTATTTATTTATTTATTTATTTATTTATTTATTTGATTTGATTTGCCAATTGTTTACAAGATAATAAGTATAAGTGTATACATAGTTGTGAATACATGAAATGGGTACATATAAGAAAAATAAAAGAAGAATAAGAGAAACAATAGGACAGGGACGGTAGGCACATGGTGCGCTTATGCACGCCCCCTACAGACCTCTTAGGAAAGGGTGAGGTCAATAGTAGACAGTCTAAGGTTAAAGTTTTTGGGGTTTGGGGAAGAAACTACAGAGTCGGGTAGAGTATTCCAGACATTGACCACTCTATTGCTGAAGTCGTATTTCCTGCAATCAAGTTTGGTGCGGTTAACTTTGAGTTTGTATCTATTGTGTGCTCTTGTGTTGTTATGGTTGAAGCTGAAGTATTCATTGACAGGTAGGACATTGCAATGTATGATTTTATATACCATGCTTAAATCAGACCGAAGACGGCGTAATTCAAGGTTTTCTAGTTCTAGAATTTCAAGTCTGGTGGCATAAGGTATTCTACAACGAGTAGAGGAGTGGAGAACTCTTCTTGTGAAATATTTCTGGACTTTCTCAATTGTGCTAATATCAGATATGTAATGTGGGTTCCAGACTGATGAACTGTATTCGAGTATTGGTCTAGCAAATGTTTTGTATGCTCTGGTTAGTAGTGTGATATTACCAGAGAAAAAGCTACGTAGGATTAGGTTGTTTTACTCTTCCTAAGGATAAATAGGTAATTCAAGATCTTCCTTATTTACTTGTGCCTGCCCCCCCTCCCATTAATTTTATCAACGTCTGAATAACTTGGTTTGTTACAAGATGTAACAATTACTTAACCCACATGCTTGTTTTCAACATAAGGCTTGGTTTGCTTCGGCTGACTTTTCCCCCAAGAGGTTCAGGAGGGTGGGAATCTCAGAACTGTTAAGCACCATCAAAGGTGAGAATTTCTTTTCTTTGTTGTATGAAATCTTATCAATCTCTTCTCAGTCTCATGACCTCAATATCCTGCTTTAGAAATATTTGTTTAAATATCAACATTTTTTTTCTGTAGGACTGCAGGGTAGAACAACACATGGGAAGACCTCAAGCAGATTGACCTTAGCTCTCTGGTAAATGCTTACAGTTCTCTTTGACTTTATTTGTAGCATTATCACAGGCTTACAAAAAGATTTATGTGTCCATCAAATCCTTAAATAAGATTGATTAGAAATGGCATTTCCTACTTAAGAAAATATATGTTTGCCTATGCTTTCTATTCCCACAGTCACATTTTAGCTCCATTTGGTCTAAATAACAAGAGGTGAGAGAGGAAACATTGTTTTCTTTCCTTCTGTACATTCTTTTTTCTTTTTAAGTACCATTCTCCATGGAAAAGAGATACTTCCTATGACGCTAATTAACATCAGATTTGATAAATTTTAGTAGGTGGTCATGAAAGAAAGACACATTTTATTAAAAATCCTGATGGAAACAGTCAGTCTTTATGCAATCTGTACAGAGAGCTATATTCTCTCCTGCTACCAAATCTAAGAATGAAAACATGCATTTTATTGCACATTATGGTCAGAATTATCTTAGAGAAAGAGTTTGAGGAATGGCATCAAGATCTTTAATAATGAAATCCACATAATAGGCATGGGGCTTGGACAATCAATTCTGTACAACTAAGCAAGGATATTGTTTTAAAGCAGGCATGTAAGAAAAAAACTCTTTAAGTATTTTCTTGCTATCTATAGTTTTTGAACATTATATTGAAAAAAAAACCACATTATGAGACAAATCAATATCAAACCATACCCCCTTATTCTAGGTGTTTTCCTCTAAGAAGAATAAATAACAATTTGTGCAACTAATGCTTCACATGTAACATCAACCTTAATTATGAGAAAATCTGGCTGCTAGAAAATAGATGTGGAGCAAGCTAACTGTCAGGTAACACTGTCATTCTGGGATTTGAGATCTTGTTATGCCCTGGTAAATAAGATGGCTCCATCTTATAACTACCTCACTGTATATAGTAGTTTCAGTCCAACTGAGGTAGTTATTTTTTTAAAAAAAAAAAAGATGGAAGACTAAACATATTCTCAACAATTAAGGTTTGGATGAGTATTGAGGAGAGCCAGTTTTACTTTCACCCTCAACAATGAAAACTGGGGGAATAAATTTTGGGCAATAGACACTGTCTTTTGGCCCAATTTACTATAGAGAGCCACAAAGTTCCCCTTAGAAGAAACACAAAGAAACAGCTACAAAAGCAAATATTAAGCTCAGGGAAACAGAAAAAGTGTAAGAAAGAAGTTCAGACAGGCTCTATCATAATTCACTGGAGTATAAAGGAAGGGAAGGAGAAACACAGACAAGTTTTCAAGATTCTGGCCTACTGTTTCTTAATATTGGTAACTTTAAGATGGGTGGACTTCCAGAATTCCCCAACCAGCAATCAGGTTGATTGGAGAATGTTCACATTTGAAGTTCACCCACCTTAACATGTCAAAATTGAGAAACACTGTTCTAGCTTATTTCAGTAAAACAGAGATCAAGTCAAACTTGTAGAGTTGTTTCTGAACTGGCCTAGCTTGAAGGGCTGATATTACTGCATTAGGATGACTGGAACATAAAATTGCCTTGAGCTGCTAGGGAAGAAAGGAAAGCAAATAAGTGAGGTGTCATGCAATTTCCCCTCATTCTCTGAATCTGTACAAGCAGTTCATAAAAATCTAAAGTGGGAAATTAAATAGCCCAAATTATGAACTTTCTAAAATAGCTGATCTATGTTACCAATACAACCAAGCCATCTATATTTAGATTTACCAAATATAGATATGCTGTAATTAAAAATCAACCAAATCTTGAGTATTCATATTATATACAAATGGCAAGTCCATTCACATTGTCTTCCCTCCTCCCCTCACCATTACAGATGCTTTTTGTTAGGACACCCTTCTTAAAATGGGATATCCAGTTATAAGTCAATTGAAAATATGAAATCAACTGATAGCACTTAAACAAACTGGATTTTCAACAAGAGTGGGGAAAGAGTTACCTACAGCACAGAAAGTTTTAAGTGAAGGTGTACTTTTATTGTTTTCTTGCTGCTCACATGTAGAAACATTCCAAAGATTTTATACTGGAGACAAATGAACTAACATTGGATATAGCCATTAATAAATAGTGTGGTTCTGCTAAGCTCGCAATAGCACTTCGACTTATATACTGCTTTATAGTGCTTTACAGCCCTCTCAAAGCATATTGCCTCCAACAATCTGAGTCCTCATTTTACCCACCTCGGAAGGATGGAAGACTGAGTCAATCTTGAGCCTGGTGGGATTCGATCTGCCAGATTGTAGTAGGAGTAGCTTACAGTACTACACTCTAACCACTGTGCCACCGATACTGTAGCTCCATCAAACAAATTTCATCTATTTTAGAAATAAGGAGGGAGAAGGAGAAAAAGGAGAAGGAGGAGAATATGGAGAAGGAGAAAATGGAGGAGGAGGAGGAGAAGTAATAGTAATAGTAGTACTACTAGTAGTAGTGTCTTTGTGAGGTCTTTTTGTCCACTTCCTCTATGAATTTGAATCCACCTGTGCTTAATTCAGCAACAAAGATACCAACTATCTATAACAAAGATACCAACTATCATAACAAGGCATCATTTTTGATGTTTTGTGTTGGGCTTTTCCCCCATAAAACAATGAAATATGCTGGCTTTCATCTCAGAATCCTTGGCCTCAGTTTTTGATCTCTCACAAATCAAAATATTTTGCAGCCCTCCCACTGCTTCTTTGAAAAATGGGAATCATTTTGATATCCCATTTTGCTGGGAGGTGACTGATCAATTAGAAAGAGCAAAACCAAAAATGTTGCAAATATTACTCCAAATGCTAAATGTAAACAGGTGTTCTTAAGCAAGGCTTCTGTTTGATCAGTCAGCACAGATCATTTCAGGAAATGGCTTTGATGGTTTAATTCTTCTATTAAGTTACTGCTGGAGATGCTATCTTTTGTGGGAGACATAGCATATTTACCTATGGATATCAAATTTCTCAGAACACATATCTGATGAAACAGAAATACTCAATTAAAGCCACTTAGACTGCACTAAGAATAGAATCTTGGAAGTAATTCCTCTCCCCACTCCAAACTAGTAGATTTTAAGACTACACTTGATACAACTGCTTTGTAGCTATTAAAGCCACTCCCTAAGGATGTGGAATGTAGTAGCAAGCACTCTTTAGCACCTATATGCCCACTGTGAAGGAATAATTTTCTTCTTGTCTTGGTTCTCTTTATAATTTATGGAAAAGTTTATCTAATCTGTAGAGCAAGTAGCCCATCATCAATAGACTGCTATGGACCTTCACCCAAGATTAATTAAGAAACTGCAATTGATATATTGTGGCCTTGTTTGGAGGCAATAAGTGATTGCTAGGGGCAAAACAATGATTGGGCTTCAGCAAGATACAGCTGCTTTCAAAAAGCAACCACCAGGGTTTCCAATATCTTCCACACTCCTACTGGATAAGGTTATACTTCTAATGAAAGGATACCAGAGTTAGATAATCAGGTCCATCCATCCATCCATCATGTGGATGAGGCTGTTACAGCTGGGCAGCACCATATGCTGGCTACTAGTCAGTCTGTTGTTTTGAGCTTGAATTCTTTTACAAATTCAATAGAATTTCATACGATCTCAACCTGGGTTTTTCAAATTGTAGGTCAAGAGACGTTGCATTTTTTTTAAAAAAAAAATTATCTACAAAGCTGGATTACTGTCATAACTTGCTCTTCTCTGCCTAAAGAAATGCAAAGCAGAGCTGGGTGTGCAATCAGAGCATTACCCTGGTTTTCTCTTCTTTAGTGTCACATGAGCTTCAGGAGAATAAAACCCTGCTGTGAAAATGTCCTCTCCTTCCCAAAGGAAAGAGGAGGGGATGGAGGTAAATCCTGGGAGTTTCAAGGAGCCCTCCCCAATCTGAAAGTTATATGCTGGGGACTTGTTTTGGGAAGAAAAGACACCAATTTTCTTGAAAGCTTTCTGAAGATGAGAGGCGAGTTAAACTGAATTTTTTTCTTGGACCTATCATTGGAATTAGATGACTGAGCAGTGACAATCCTGGCTGAGGTTTCTGTCCAAGGACTTAGTAAAAAAGAGAAACCCTGCACTTATTTTAGGGTTGCATTCATAGAAAAAGGCTTGAAAGTGGGAGGAATGGGAAAAAATATGTGTGTTTCTTGGGGACTGAAGCTTTTCTTTGAAAGATGAACTTTCTGCAATGGGCAGTCTCCCGGTCTTTTGTGGTGTTGAGCTATAACATCCAGAATGCCTCTCCTTGGTTGGGGCTACATGAAAATTTAGCAGCATCCAGAGATATTAAAATCTAATTATTAAAAATAAAGCAGTGTGTTTATTTCCCAGCCCTAAATGCAATGGGATCATTTTTTATTCCTTCTTGGAGAGAGGGTTGCCTCACAAAATTAATTTGTCATTTAGGTCAGGGGTGTCAAACGCAAGGTCCACAGTCTGGATGCAGCCTGCGGGCCACCCTGGAAACAGTGAAGGACCTGCCTGCACTGCCTCTTCCAGTGAAAACGGAGCTTGGGAGACCCTGATTTAGATGGTCACGAGCTCTGAACTGAAGCCCTCTTTATTGTGCAATATTTAAATTTTTCACATCCATCTGTACATTAAGGCCAAGATTTTTTTTCTGCAACAGTAGTAAAGGTCCAGAGGTTGCAAATCTTCAAAACTGAGAGCAAAGTAACCACACCTACTACGTAAAAGCACAGTAATTCTTCAGATTGAAGAAATGACAAGGTTCGATCTATCCTAGAAAGCAGCTTTCATATTTACCCAATTCATGGTAACTAAATGTGTAACTCTATAACTATGCAACCAGGGACAGAATGAAAACCAAGTCAGAAATTATTCTGGTAAAACCTGGATTTTAAAAATTGTATTAAATAATTAGATGGATTTGTTTTAAACTGTATCAAGCAACAAAAGCAAGCAAGCAAGCAAAAATATGTTCTTATATATTTATATACTGTTTTGTATAGTAATTATAGTGGTCGTTCTTCTTGATCTAGTCTCTCTCTTTTCTGACTATAAAACTGAGCCAGGCATATTTCCAAGTTATCAGGCTACAGTTCTGTCCTAGCCAAGAGTTTTGACAATTTAAGCTCAGACTTAAGAGTATTCTGTAGACCCAAAATCAAAACACATGCTTTCTGAATTTGTATTGTCCCTTCATTGACTTCTGAAGCATGTTTTTGTATTGAGATAGTTACATAATATTGAATACTGATAGTTCTGATAGTTCTGATCTGAAAGTTCTATAATGAAACTCAAAGAACATTGTGGAAAAAAATGGAACTAAGATTAAAGAAAACCACTAATGACAACACATATATAACCAGGCTTAGAAAAGTCAGTGAAGATATTTAAGTGGTGGATAGCTTCTACATTTTAGAATCAACTATAGGCAGTAAAGGAACCATGAGTACAGAAACATGCTACAGATTAGCCATAAAGACCTTTGGGAAAAATTCTGATGCTGGGTTGTGTCTATAACCTCTAAATTTAAAATCATGCAGGCATGTCTTATGTAGAAGTAAAAGCTAAGAATACCATGGACAGCCAAGGAAATGGATCACCATTATAAAAAAAAATCAACCAAAGTTCTCAGTTGAAGGGTCAAAATAGCTTTCTTTGAATACTTTATACCAAGGGTCTTCAAACTTGGCAAGTTTAAGACTTGTGGACTTCAACTCCCAGAATTCCTGAGCTAACATGACTGGAAGAGGAATTCTGGGAGTTGAAGTCCACAAGTCTGTCAAGTTTGAAGACCCCTGCCTTATACAAACAGCTGCCTCTAGAATGTTGGGAAAGGTGATGAAACAGAAGACCAGAAGCAAGATAAATGGCTCAGTTACTGCACTGATGGATGCACCATTGGAAGATCTGAAGTTCATTATCAAAACCCTGTGGCAAAGCAGAAACAAATTACCCCCCTCCAACACACACACTATTTTTGCTTTTTTCCCCATAAGTGGCACATCTTCTCAGGGTCTGTAGACAGTATGGAATATTATCCTGATAGAAATATACAAGAACTGACTCTTACATGGGATTAATGCATTTTTAAAATCCAGAACTAGAGTATAACACTGAGAA
Source organism: Notechis scutatus (assembly GCF_049901735.1). NCBI lineage: Eukaryota > Metazoa > Chordata > Lepidosauria > Squamata > Elapidae > Notechis > Notechis scutatus. The sequence continues at coordinate 103,223,436 of NC_142009.1, forward strand.
GTGACTCACGCAGATGCTTTCTATATACAGTGTAGTTGCTAGCAATTGAAAACAACTTAATGACATATAATTAATCAAGGTGGAGAAGGCACAGCAAAATCAAATTTGCAACATTTTTTTTATATCTAATCTCCATAAAAGTAGTTTTAGACTATCTATGCAGTTGATTACCTGATCTAGTCTATGTAGTAGGAGTGACAGGGTTTCATGAGATAGTTATTATTATTTGCTTGGTAATTATTAACAATAATTTTGAATATAATTTATTTACTGAGTTCAGGCTTAAGAGTAGAGGCCATAAGCAAATAGCTTCATGTCTTTAAGTGATGTTGGCATCAGAAGCAAAAGACAAGGTCCCTATGTCAAGGTACAATTTAACTGATTTATTGCTAAAACCCCATCCACAGGATTCTTCTCAGAATTGTCAACACCTGATTATAGTTTGATAAGGGTCAACAGCAATCAAGATGGAGCGAACAGTTCCTTTGTGGCTATGTAACAATTCTAAGTTCATCCCCTTTTTTTACTCCGCCCTCTGACTCAGCCAGTCTGCTCTATAGTTGGCTCACTTTTGATGGCCAAGGTTAATACCTGAGGGCGGAAATGGGGTCTATGCTGGAGGATGTAGCATCATTGCTTTAAATGAACATTTCCTGCTTCAGATCATTTCCCAATCCCAAGTCATGCATACCCCATTTTTTTGAACAATCTTCTCAAATTTCAATAAAGTATAAACAAATAACATTTTATATGCTGATATAAATGTACACTACAAATAAAAGTTTTCCTTAATCCTACCCTTAACTCTTGGTTATTGTTGCCCAACAGTTTCATTTAATGGTCCTCTTGTGAAAAATAATCTTGTTTGTAACATGAGAGGAAAAGCAAATTGTGGGGAGGCTAAGCATACAACACCCTACAGCCTTGAAACTGGATTTTCTTCAGTTTTATATGGTCAGGAAAATAGAAATAATCATTTTCAATCTCCATTCTTTGCTTATTTTGTCATTCTGTGTTAAGAAGGCACAGCAGATGTTCCCTTTCAATTTCTCCTTTGTATGATTAGTGCATTCAGCTGTGCTCAGGAAAGTGTATTATTCTTTTGACGATCGAAACCATCACACCCTAAGTTGGAAACACTCCTTTCTCAAGCCAATCAATTCTGGCAACAATTTAGGAGCTGCCTGAAAAGTTTAATCTAAATAAGCTTAACTGGAAAAGTTTGTCTACTTAATAAGGCATGTGCTATGTAATATATGATTTTGGAGGGAAAGGCAAGGAAATAAATCACCCATAATGATTCTGTATTGTTTATAGAAGTACATACATAGATATCTACAGATTATAAAATACAGATATAGGGGCTGATATTTGATTTTGCAAACAAGTTCAAATTGAGGAAATAGAAACTGTAACATTATATTTAGTATGCCCAGTGCAGAGCTTATCTTGCTCCACTGTCTGCTAGGTGTGTAAAAGGAAAACCATCTACACGTAGAATTTTTCACTCAGTAAATTTGTGGAGGATTCTGTGAATGCAGGGACAAGAGAATGAGAAAGAAGAGAAGAAGAAGAATGTCCTGTAATTCTTTTAGGTGTGTTCTCACTATTGCCAAGAGTTTTACATCCTTTATTTATATTTTTGGGGCACTCTGATCATTTTAATCTGCATTATTGTCAGGTGTGAAAGTTCAAGCCCACACATGATGATCCAATACACACACACACACATACACACACACACACAGGTAACCTTTGACATGACCACAATTGAACCTAAAATTTCTATTGTTAAGTGAGACATTTGTTAAGTGAGTTTTGCCCCGTTTTATGACCTTTCTTCCCTCCGTTGTTAAATGAATCACTGCAGTTGATAAGTTAGTAACTCAGTTATTAATGACTTCCCCATTGACTTTGCTTGACAGAAGATCGCAAAAGGGGATCATATGACCCCAGGACACGGCAAATATGAAGCAGTCGTCAACCATCTGGATTTTGATCACATGATCAGGGAGATGTTGGAAAGGCCGTAACTGTGGAAAATGGTCATGTCACTTTTTTCAGTGCTGTCATAACATTGAATGGTTACTAAATGAACTGATAAGTTGAGGACTAGATGGATGGATGGATGGATGGATGGATGGATGGATGGATGGTCGGACAGATATATAAGGAGAATATTTTTATGGTTTTTGCATTTTTAATGTAGTAAGCCACTCAGACGTGAGATGGGTGGTAAATAAATATAATAAATAATTAAATTTATTGTTACTCATTAATGCTATGCACAGGAATATTCTCAACTAATGGTTAGCACCTGCTTGCAGTTGGACAAGGGTCAACAGAATTCAAGGGGAGTTGGACTTAACTTGCTTGTGGCCACAAAGGGATTTTACGCTGATCTCTCTCTTAACTCTGCCCCGAGGTTCTGCCAGTCCTTCCCCTACTTTAAATAATAAAAATAAAATTGTTTCTCTAAAAGGAGGAGGCTTACAATCAGGCTTACAAGATTCTGTTATTACAGCCATACTCAATAAAAGTAATTTATTGTTGTTTGGCGTGGTCACTGGCACATACAAGTTAAATGTCTGTATTCCCTCAAAAAGCTTTGGCCTGCTCCTGAGCTTTCAACATAGCCTGGTCTATGTTGATCTAATGGGTTTATTAGACCACTTTGATTCCTGTTGAATTAATAAAAACTTCAGTTTCTGTCCAATGAATAGTTTCATTCAAGGTTCTTAACTTTAGCCCAATGACCAATGTGCACCTTGTGTAGGAACACTCCTTAGCTCAGCACTCAAGCATGCAAATGGCTATAGGCTTAGTTCCTAGAGTTTCCTAGTTGGAAACCCTAAAAAGCTGATGCAAATCCAAGGAGACACAGAGAAAAGAGGAAAATAAGTGTTACCTTGCTATGTGGTAGCTGCCTGTGTTCAAAGAATAGGCAGCTGCAAGGAAAAGGCTAAGATTTCTACGAGACTAATTTAACATGTGCTTCTTCATACATCTAAAACCAATTATAACTGATCATTGTGAGCCTTTCTATAAATAAAATGGGACTATAAAATAAAGTATGGAAGAAACACCATTGTGCAAGATTTCAGTCTTTCAGTGCTTTTTACTATGTTTCTGAAATTTTCTGAAAGTTGGCTTCCTATGTTCCGTGAATCTCGTTCAAACGTATGAAAATTTTAGCACCCAAGAAAAGCAGCCTAATTATTCATTTGAAATTAAAGAATCTGATAGAAACGACAATTTAACATAGACATAGTACACTACTCTGCATGGGGCAGTGGGCTGACATGTTTTAGAGCCCTATTTCTTATCTCTACAGCTCCTGAATAATGAAAGAACTTCCATTTCAGATCCTGTTAGTTCAAATTGATTACTATCTTAGGTCAAACTTGTTAGTGATCATTGCACATAATTTGCTCTAAGCTAAATAAAGACCAGCATGCAGGATCTATAAACACTTAAGAAAACCAAGCTTCCAAAAATGTAGGATCATAATCGGTCTCTATGGTTTGCTTGCCATATCTCTGAAACTTCCTCCCCCACTCCTACAACTCTCCCATTTTTTCTCACTTAATAAACATCATGTAGGAAAACCATTGTACTTACAAATAGATTTTTGCAAACAGCATATTGGCAGGAAGCTAGTTTGTCTCCACCATGTATTTTTAATTTCATTGCTGTTTATAGCCTACTGTAGTGTAAATCTATCTTTTTTTAAAAAAACAACAACAACCTAGCAACCTGAATCATATTCAGCTGAACATGGCTCTAGTGATCTGCATGATCAGTGACAAACAGAAGAGAGAGAAAGGCATCCTATAGGTACCAAAGCACCAGAAGGGAAGATAAGAAACAATGGATGGAAACTAATCAAGGAGAGAAGTAACCTGGAATTAAAGAGACACTTCCTAACAGTGAGAATAATTAACCAGGGGAATAGCTTGCCTCCAGAAGTTGTAGGTGATTGATTCATCACTGGGAGTTTTTTGAGAAAAGAGTGGGCAGCCACCTCAGAATTCATTTGTTTCCTGCTTGAACAGGGGATTGGACTGGAAGACCTCCAAGGATCCTTCCAGCTCTATTTTGATTGATTGATTAATCAGACTAGTACCTGTCAGCTTACAACACACCCCAAAAAAGGTATTTATGATGTGGATTCAAACTAGTCTTTTCTATTACAACAAACCTATTAATCGGTAAAACCCAAAATCAATGTTTCTTTTTTTCCCACCTCAAACACAGAGTCCAGAAGTGGTTTCCAAGGAAAAACAAAAGTAATTGTATTTTTTTTTCTTTGATCAAAGCAGTCAATTTAGCCAGCTCTGCTAATTCCATCAAATTTTGTAGCCATTTATTCAAGGTATGTAACAATGGAAAGAAAAAATTAAATTAGACAAAAAGAGTTATGGATTTGACTTTGTGAAAAATGAATTGGAACTCCTACTGCATGGTAGTGATGAACATATTTTTGCTAAGGTTTATAAATTGTTATTAAATTTGAATTTGGAGAATGAATATGTAAAACATTGTATGATTCAGTGGGCAAGAAACTTTGGATATAATGTAATGTTTGAACAATGGGAGAATATGTGAGCAAAAGGTCTAAAATTTACACTAAATTATAATTTAAAAGAAAACTTAATGATGTACCATTGGTATCAGTTACAATGATGTATCATTGGTATTTAACATGGGATAAGTTGTCAAGAATGTATAAAGTTATTTCAAATGAATATTGGAAATGCAAATGTAAAGAAGGGACCTTTTATAATTTATGGTGGACATGTGATAAAACAAAGAAATCTCAGAGTAGAATTCACATCTTAATACAGAAGATTCTCAGAATGAATATAAAGATAAAGCCAGAAAAAATTCTATTGGGTTTAATGGAGACAGACTTGGAAAAAAATGGAACTTTGATGTTATATATGTTGATGGCAGCATGATTAGTTTATGCACAAAAAAGCAACTTTAAGACTTGTGGAGTTCAATTCCCAGAATTCTTCTTCCAGCATGGTGGCTGAGGAATTCTAGACGTTGAAATCCACAAGTCTTAAAGTTGCTGAGGTTGGACAGCCCTACTCTAGAGCATTAGGATTATGCCTTTCATTGGGTGAAGAGTGGTGTGTCCCACTAGTCTTAACTATAGAGTCTGAGAAGGACTCTGTTTTAATCCAATGGCAAAATAAAATTCAATGCCAGTCCTGTAGGAGAAAAAGAGAGGGATACAATGCCTTTGGCCATTCTACTGAAGCCTCTACCCTTAGGTTAAAATGTAAATTTAGCAAATCCTCGGAATCCTATGGCTTCATTTTGATTTGTTCTTTCATTATCTGCTTGAAATGAACATGCATTACACGTGATCCAGTAGCTAATCTAACATTTATTTATGCATTACTGACACCTCCCTAACAAAAGGCAGAAGAGAATAATTAAACCGAATTGGGCATAAGATGATATATTAAGAGATACATCCCTTAGCAGGGATTACCTGCATATTTAAATTGAGGAGAATATTGGTTTGTGATGGAAGGATAGCTTTTAAAAGCAGCTGCTGGGAAATCTCTCCAGTCCTGCTTCATCCTCTTCTTTGTTTCCCCTAAACGAATGGCTTTAAGCTGATAAATTGAAAAAGAAGAAAGAAAAGCCATTATCATAAGACATGTTGGTTTTTCAGAGGAAGAGATGGATGGATGGGGTGATTTAACTATTGAACCATGACGGTGCTGAGATGGGTCTCTATGACTTCCTTGTCTGTGAACTACAGTGAAGGTCAAGGGGTTATTGCTACAAGGAGGTCAAGTGAAATATTAATGTGCAAGGAGTCCTGCAATCCAGCTTGATGCTTTCTCCAGTTTGCCAACAATGAACAATCAGTCATCATTGAATCTATCGAAGGACAGGAGATTAAAGAGTGGAAGAGAAGAAAATGACAACTAACAAATAGACAAAACTTGTATGGCATTTTTTTCACTGCATATTTGCTAAAAACAAAAGCGTGAAAGTAAATGGGGAAAGCGATTCCTAAGAAGATGCTTTGGCTGGGTTACCTTTACATAAATGAAGACCCGTTAATTTCATACCAATGAAGATACTGTAAAATAGTACAGGGCTTGGCAATATGTCTGCAGGATCAGGCAAGCTCATTGATTCCTTCTTTTGTGTCTTCCAGTTCCCTACTGCTAAAGTGGTAATATTTGAAAAATATTCTGTTGTTGTTTTGTTTCTTTAGGGGAAAGCAAAACTACTAAGTACCAGACTCAAAATCTCCTATTTTTATCATACCTAAGAACCACGCTTAGGCATCACAATTCTCTTATGGAGTTGCAGTAAAAAAAAGTACGTTTAGATTTTTGCAAATCTGCTTAGGCCTCAAAAACAGGTAAGGTTGAAGGGACGAACTTGGTAAAATATAACAAGTGGTAGGGAGTATGGTCACCATTGCCATTGCCATACTTTAATCCAAGTATGACTATAGATCTTTTGTCGACAAATATTTTGTGAAGAAACATAACCTAGCATTCAGGAACTGGGAAACAGCTATAGTTTAACATATTTTGTTCTTGGCCATCTTCCCCATATTTTCAAATATGTCAATGAGCTGGAAAGGTTGTCTTATCTCAGTCCGTAGTGCTGACGACTTCCACTGGTACAAAAACACTGAAATCTAAGTTCAAATTTTAATCTAATACATCTATATGATAATAATATGTGCTCTTATTTTTTATATTTGTATCAATATTTATTGTTCAACAGCATTCAGCATTGTGTTTTGAAAGAAAATCTTTAGATTAAATGGCTATATAAGAATTGAAACTCCCCTAAAAGTTAATTTATGCATACTAAATATGAAAATTGAATAGAGACAGACCATTTTTGTTTGAAATTTGTAATTGAAACCTTTTGTAATTTAAACCAGAGGCAGACGATGTGTGTTTTTTTTTTATGACCACTGCTTTACATGTTTATTTGTACTGACAGCTAAAGTAGATGAGAGCATATAGCATAAGTAGGTATGACTTTCTGAAGTTTTCCTGATTTTTAATACAATATCCAGTTATTCTTGGGTTTTTAGCCAGTATTTAAGCCAAAAGTATCCACTCCAACAAAATTATTTATTTATTTAATCAAATTTATATGGCTGTCCATCTCATGGAATGTAATTCTGGGTGGCATATAATAATCCAATAGAACAATAAATATAAAACAATAATTACTTGAAACCATTACATGATAATTATTAAATAATTAAAATTATAAAAGCAGAACTAAACAAGAAAAGAAAAAAATGAATTGAATATTATTAATAATAATAGAACCCCTGCATCAGTTCATGCATCTGCTGGGATTCCCCAGGTCTGCTGGCATAACTAGGTCTTGAGGGTCCTTTGAAATCTCAGGAGTGATGAGGTTGATTTTATTTCTATAGACAGAAGTTTCCACAATGTGGGTGCCCCAGCAGAAAAGAACTACCATCTAGTCCTGCCTTAGAGAACAAACATGCCCATTCTATTTGATTTGGTGGGACAAGCAGGTTAAATTGGGAGGAGGAAGTCCCTCTGATAGTCTGGTCCCATGCCATGTAAGGCCTTAAAGATCAACACCAGGACCTTGAATTGGACCCAGAAACAAATCAGTTACCAATGCCATAAAAATTGGTGAAAAGTATGGTTTAGCAGAAACATAAATAACTGCTTGCATGAAGCATTTTGCATAGCTAAAGTTTTCAGATACTTTTCAGTGACAGCCCCAAGGAGAAGACATTGCAATAATCCAACTGAGAAGTGGCTAAGGTATGAATGACAATGAGTTGATCTAGGAACAGACACAACTGGCAGGTAATATGAAGTTATGAAAAAGCTCTCCTAGCCATGACTGTCACATGTTTCTCCAACAGGAGTCATCAGTCCAAGAGTACCACAGGACTGTGCATAGGATCTGGCATGCTTCCCCCATGCAACACCAGTTATTCTTGGTGGACAGTCCAAAAATTTCTGTGGTACTGTCCTAAAGTTCCCAGATATTATTAAAAACAATGCTCCAAAAATGTTTGGAGACGTTTGCAACCCAGAGTCAAAACATTGCTTAGTCTTGTTTTAACCAGTACTTGTTTCAGATTTAACAATACATTGCTAATTATGCCTATCCAGGAAGAGTCACACATAGATGAAAGAGTTTTCTGAAAAATTCAATGGGAAATCTCCACATTATAAACACTGCTATAATTACTGGTTGTTTAAATGTATCAAAGCAACGTGTAGCAAATTAATAGAAAGTCTTACACTAGCACTGACTGTGATTTAGTTTTGTGAATTAACCGTAGAGAGCAAAGTTTAAAACTCATCAGGATTTAATTTAATATAACTGATGTCCTTTGGAACATCCAATCTTTTTGTTGTGTTCTTGGAAACAACAAATCTCTGTGTTTTAAACTGATTTCCCCAGTTTCTTATATTATTTTAGAATTAAGTATCCAAAATATTTTTGTACTCCAGATGAAATGAGACATCACTATCTTGTTCCAAATGTGTGGGTGGTTAGTAACTCAATATTTGCCCTTTTAATTAGACATTCAGATGCAAGCCTTGCCATTATGTAAAACCAAATTTACAAACATATATAACAGGTAACAGCATAACGTACACACTTGATCTACAAGAGCATTCACATGATGGATTAGTTTCAGTGTTTTTTGCACTTAAATATTTGATTCTTATGACCAAAGACCCGCAAACATTAAACTTATCACAAAATATCTTCCCATCACAAAAGGGTAGAAATTATACAAAGCTTTCTGACTTCAACGTGGACATCCAATTCACAATGACAATACTGCATTCTGAAATGGAAGAGGATCATATTTCCTTCTTTTCCATGGGGACGGTTGCCAGTTTGATAAATGACAGAATCAAAGTCTTGAAATAGTGAGGGCAAAGGCTACCTCAACCTTTTACAGTAAATTCTGATAAGGCACAAATGAATGGCCTAATGTAGCAGAAGTGGTACACCAACCTACCTTCCTTAAAGGCTGAAAAGAACTTGAAAAAGCAAAACAAAAAAAGTCTCTAAGGCAGCTCCTGAAGATCTAATGACAGCTGGAACTTCTTGGTGACTCCGATAAAATATTTTGTCTGTAGCTTTGCATAGGCCCAAAGAAAGTGAATCTCCTGACTGCAGAATTGGAGACCACAAAATAAGCCTAATATTGCTATAAAAAACAGGCTCTTCATTGCTTAAAGTGTATGGCAGAGTTCCCCAAATTTGGCTTTGTGGACAGGCCAGGGCAGGGAGTGGGAAAGGGGATGATTTCATGTGCTGGCCCACCTCTTCCACAGCCCAATTCTGAAAGGCTCAAGGTCCAGTAGTGGGTCATGGGGTTAGGTATCCCTGGTGTATGGTATAACAATATATACAAGTGGAAACGTAACAGGATTTAACAGGAAATAAATCCCAGTGAATTTTACTTTTAATTAATGCATTAACACGTATGTATGTGTCATTTCCAAAAAAGAAAAATATGATTTTCTTATATTTTGAGTAACTAAAATACAGCATAAGTAGAAAATATTTAACACTATCATTTTAATGCCCATTTAATTAAATGGCCTGGGATAATGAAGACATATTTCCCTCCTCCAAAAAGTCAATGAACTTGGTGCCAGGCATATGTCAATGAAAAGAATATATAATATTAGGGAGCTATCACAAAAAAGTCCTGCTCCCGGATAGCCTTTTGTCACCTGCCAGTATGGGAGAGACCCAAGGCAGACCCTTAAGGCATTTGTCAGACAGCAGGCAATGTTGTGGTCCCAAGCTATAAAGAGCTTTATAGGTTTTATATCAGCACCTTTAAATGGGATGAAAAACAAACTAGGAGCTAGTGAACACTGGTACAATATATTTACAATACTCAATTTCTATCATTATACTTGCTGAAACATTCTGTGATAATTGCAGTTTTCAATCCCTTTTCAAGGGCAGTCCACATACGGTAGTCTAAATAAGACATTACTAAGACTATTCTGATGAAGCTATCTCTGTTCGAGATGATTCCCTATAGATGTTTGGAGATAATAAAACAGAATCCTGTAGAGTCATAAAACATGACACAATATAAATTAACAGATTATTAACTGATAAAATCAAAGGCCAAATGCAAAAGTTAAAATCAATCTCATGGAATAACAAGTAAAACATCAATAAGGAATGAATGCATTTTTAAAGCTTAGGCTGGACCCATGTCTGATAATGAATTTTATAAGTGTGGTGTTAGTTCTTTCTCTGGGAGCATCTGTGGAGTATGGACAAATTATAAAATGTGTATCCCAAAACTGTGATACCAACTCAGGTGCTTTCATTCTTGCATTGCTGTGTCACACATACATACATAAAGGTCAATTTTGAAAGGTCACAACCCACACTTTTGTACTTTTGACAAAATGCTAGCTTGCTGCAGATGACCCTGCCTACCCCTTTTAGCCATTATTCTGATTGCTCTTAATGGTGGTCAGACAAGAAAAGCTCAAGGATCACACAGTGCAGGAAAATTAGTGTGGATGAACATGGCTCCAAACCTTCTATATCTTTCTGGATGAACTTCAGTTAAATTTTATTAAATTTGTGCTTGGAAATTCAATACCAGCTAAAGCAGCAGAGTTTTTTTCCACATTCAAAGAGAGTCCACATTACAGACAGATTTAACAAAATAGTTCATCACCAAATTTGAATGACTGCAGATTTAATTGGTTAAAATAACTCCTGGCTATTGCCACAATCTGAGCAAACCAATGCACAAAGAATTTCGACCCTGTAGACAAAAATATATATATCCAAGTTCTGACATAAAACTACATCTGAAATCTTCCTTTTCCTTCACATTAATATCACTATCCTCCTGGATTAAATTTCAGTTTGTTGTCCCTCTTCCAACCTCCAAACTCCCATCAAAGAACATAGTCAACACTTCCTCATAGTCAACACTTCCTCAGCAAGATCCTCCAAAAACACAACATTAAGACAACATTCTGCACAAACAGAAAAATATCCAAAGAAACCCTAAAGACAGAATTGAGTTAGAAAACCAAGGAGTATATGAAATCCCATGCACCGCCTGACCCACCACATACATCGGACAAACCAACAGAAGAATAAGTGCATGCATTGAAGAACACAAGAACTCAATCAAAAAAGAAGAACTGACCTTTTCCCTGGTCCAACACCTCAAAGCCACAGGACATGAAATTGACTTTAAAAATACCAGAACTATTGCCCAAACCAAACACTTCAACAACAGAATAATCAGAGAAGCCATAGAGATAGAAAAATGCCCACACAGCATGAATAAATGAGATGATACCTCCCGCCTACCAGCCATTTGGAAACCCACCCTCATTAGCAAATGAATACCTAACATGAAGAATGACATCAGACCCACACCCACGAGGGCCACACAAGATGCTACCACCACACTTCCATGTAGAAAGCAGACTCACACCCACATAGAAGATGAGACACGACCACGGACCAGAAGCCATACCACAGCTGCATCACTACCTGCTTCAAATCCCTCCGACCCATACATGAAGCGAACTGACGCCCACCATAAAGATGTGGCACAACCACAAACGCGAAGCCAAACAACAGGATCACAGCTCACCAGCTCAAATCCCCCGGCAACTAAGACTAACCTGAGCACAACCAAACCCCCACCTGAACAGAACACACCCCCAGCCAACCAGAACACAGCCAACCCCCCAACCAATGAGAACACCCCCCCACCCAATCAGAACACAGCCAAGCCCCTACCCAATCAAGTCACACCCCCACTAGCAGTTAAAAGGAAGAAGCAGCTGCAAGCTCACATTACTCCGAGAAGCACAAAGCTGAAGACACAAGCCTGAAGATGATGAATGAGACTTCATCGAAATGTCGCCTAGATACTTCCAATTTTACGTGGGAGAAAACCCGAATAACCAAAGATCCACATACAAATACCCGCGAAAACCTCATGTCTATGATTAGAAAGCATTTGACTGTGTCAAACCATGGCCAAAGATCTGCATATTCCAGTTACATATTAGAAATCCTGCCAGTATAATTCATGCTATAAACCAAAAAAAGTAAATGTCCCTGGCACATATTTTCATATTATTTTTAAAAACCTATATTGCATTTTACAGGCTTGCAAAATTAAGTCATGGGATGGAGAGATGAATGATACAGAACCTTCGTCTCTATCTACAGCTATGAAGATTATAGTATGCCATACATGCTAGAAACCAACCTATATTCTACTGGAGGTTGAAGAACTTAAGGCAAGTAATTTCTACTTGAAATTCTACATTCTTTGTGAATCAGTACTGGCTGATTTTTACTAAGCTAGTGGTGCTCCAAATATAACTGCCAGAGCTTCTTTGCCCTTATTTTGCATCTGAATTTTATTGTTCTTTTCAATGGCATGTTGTGTATAAAAGCTGGAATGGCTGCTATCACTCTATATCAGAAAATTCTTTACCTTGACATGGCCCAGAAAGGACTCTCTGTCTCTCTAACTGTACATCCATCTACACAAAGGCACCATGACAGTATGAAACAATTCTAATCCTCTGTGGTTCCATGACATTAGTTATGGCCAAAAAGCAAAATGATTTATTTTCTGGCTCAGATCTGATATGTGATTTTTTTTTCTTTTTTCCTGTTATGTGTGTGTGTGTGTGGCCTCTTTCTCTGTTTAGAAGAGTTCTTGTTATACCTCCATTCTGGATCTTTTGAGAAGAAAAATAGCTTGAGGGTTTTTTTCTGCTGTTCCTCATATAGGAGCAGCTCAGATTTTGTTGCTTTTATGTGTATTTTGGGTATTGGAGTAGTGGTAACATAGAAGTGCCAAAATTACTACATTAAAAAAAAAAATCTTCAGCTAGTATCTGTGACAATAATTCTTACCTTTCAGGCTACTAACTCTGGAACTCAAAAGATAGAAATGCGTGGTTTTGAGATTCACTCTCTTAACCCCATTAAAAAACAGCTACAAGGGTTATGGAGAAAAATTCAAGGAATTTTTCCTAAACAATGCTACATGTGTTTGTGTGTATGTGTGTATACACATGTGCATGTGCACAAACAGTGATTAAGGCACTAGGCTAGAAACCGGAAAACCATGACTCTTATCTCGCCTTAGGCACAAAGCTAGCTCGGTGACCTTGGTTCAGTTATTCTCTTTCAGCCCTGAGAAAGGGGCAAGGGCAAACCATTTCTGAGAGCTTGCCAAGAAAACTGCAGGGACTTTCCCAGGCAGTCCCTCAAAACAACATTCACTCATGGCCACAACAATGAAAATCAGAAAATACTAGCAATCACTAGCAATGATAGTAACAGCAGCAATTTAATGTCCTTATTTCATTGGTCTGCATGAGACACTCCACAGTCCTAGTGCAAGAAACTCTGTTCATTGGCCCTCAAAAAGTTCCACATACCCTAATGATACTTGCCTCAGGGCTATAATTTTCTGCCTTCTGCAACTTAGCACATCTGGTAAAAATTAGATAAACAGATTAGTTCTGGTTCTGTTTTCAGTTAATTTGGCCAAACCTCTGCCTTCCCTCTCTTCTCCACTGCCGAGGAGAGACATAAATTTCCAAGAGGAATAAGTGTTCTCATTTACTGGCATGGGTTAGTGATAGTACAGCCTGTGTCAAGAGTAATTAGATTTCAAGAAGTCCAGGTTCACCATGTGTGACAATAGCAGCATATACTGGTGATGTGTTTCTCTGCTGAGAGGATCTATTGGCCAGTGAAAGAAATCTCACTCTAACCCCAGCTATGTGTTACTTGTAGCTGTAAGAAAATGGTAATCAACCTCCCTCCCTCTATATTTCCTTCACATTATGCTAGGAGTAATTAATTCTGAGATTTACTTTTAGAATCTTACCTTTCACTGCAAATTTGTGCTTTCTAATTCTTTGGCTGCTTTTCTCTTGAAAAAAAAAAAATGGGTCAGTGAAGAACCTCATTCATGAAAGATTGAAATTCCCTGTAACTTGGGGTTCAAGGAACTACTTGGTCCCTTTGGTTCTGAAGGTGCTCATTGGATTTCTGAATGGTTCACAAGGGAAGGAGGTAGTTATGATTAGGATTATAGTTAGTTATTCAATTATTATTGAATGTGTTTTCCCTCTCGTTTATTCCAGTTCTCAAATGACTTGTAACAATGAAATCATTCAGAGTATCCAACATAATAACATTGATGCAGTGAGAAAAAAAGAAAGAAAACTAAATTATAATCAATCATTTATATTAAGGATTAGATGATATACTGTTACAGAGCCCCAACCCTGCTAGTCCCATTTTAGTGAAAGGCACACACACATACAGCCACTACAACACAGATGGGACCTGGTTAAAAAAAATTATTCCAATCCCTCTTCCATTCAGTCTATTTCTCCATTAAGTAATGCCAATTATGAGATCATCACTTTCTTTTGCTCGCACATGGGCAAGCCAGATCAGGATAGGAAAAGGATGTATGGGCTCAGCTCAATGCATATATGTAGATTTACACATTTGTACCAGGTTGAGTGGATGTTTGGGAGATGTATTTATATTTAATATGAACAAAGAGAGTCTTCGTCAATTTCAGAGGTGGAGGGGTTACTACAGTAAATGCCTAGTTATTTGTAAATTCATATGCTTTTGTTAAGAAAAGTTATGACAAATGAGAAGTTCTTAAAATCCTTACAGGGCCATGTGGGAAGATAAGTCCCTTAGGTATTTGGGTCCCAAACTGCTTAGAGCTTTAATGTTACACAATACATCTTGAATTTAAGAAGAAAGCAAAAAGGCAACCAATCTGATTCTTCCCTAATATATAAAATGTTGCAGTAATCCAACTTGAAACACAGTACATTGTCAATCTCTCTGGCTAGTCTATCCTAGTCTAGGAATGGCTTCAATTGGTGCAACAAATGAAGTTAATAAATCTGCTGAAGTGATCTAGATTTCAAGTGACAACAGTGGATTAAAGATTATCCTTCAAACTGAGAGACTAAGTTTTAGAGGCTGAGTGCTCATCTGTCAAGAAGAGGCTGATCAATCATTTCCTAGACAAAACAGCCCTACTCACAGAGTCTCAGATTTCATTTTTGGTCCTAATCCAACCCATTATGACGAGGGTTGAAGAAGCCTGGGCAAAATGCCCTCAGGGTAAGAAGAGCAGGGACATTGTCAGGAAGCCACTTCTCAGTTCATTCCCTTCTTTCCCCTTTTTGATTCAGCTCCCCTTACCACTTTCTCTGTCCATTTCCTCTCCTATTTTTTTTTATCACATAGTGAGGCTTTCTCCCTTTCCTTGCACTTTTGCAAAGCTTAGGAAAATTCAGAGGAAAGCAATGTAAAGAAGATTTAAAAGGATGGGGGACAAGCTACCTATTAAATCTGGGTGCCATCCAAAGCAATAGCATCCACAGGATTTCCTATTTAATCAAAACAATAAATGTCCTAATATTGCAATGCAAATGCTACAACTTTCATATATGCATGCCACAACACGATCCAAAAGGGGAAGACTTTGCATCACATTGGCACAAAATTGTTTTCATCATTCACCTCCTGCCAGCCCCACATAGATATCAGTGGTCTCTGTATTAGTACCTGATGCTTGGCCCCTAGTTGCAGAACTGCCTGCACAGGCCATCTGACATGGATATTGGAAAGAAATTTGAGTTGGCTGTGTAAACATAAACTCAGTGGACTGGAGGAAATGCTCCTTCAGGTTCAATGATTGAACCCTTTTTCATCTAATCATATCCAAGGTTGAAATGATTTAAAGATTCTTGCTTTTAAAGATACATCAGGGTGGTTTTTCAGAATGTCAAAATTATGGTAAACAAGTCCAGGATTGTTGAGTCATTGCTGGTTATGTCAACACATCTCTTTAATTTATGGTTATGCTTTGATTTTCTAAGCATAAGCTTAGCTAGGCATCTTTTTCCCCCTCCTAAATATTTCACTCAGAGTTTTGGGGCATTTTATAACGGTACATTCTGGATATACACCCAGGTCTCAAGTTTCAATTTGATTGGCTGTACATGCTCTGTGGTTCTAACTTATAGTTACTATAAGTACCAAAACAAAGTGCTTAAATGTGCTTTCAGTCCTGTATTCAGCTGAATTAATCTGAATTTCATCTGAATAGACATCCATAGAGTTGTACTATAAGACCATTATAATAATTAGACACTCTTAGTTTTCTTAAATTACTAACATTTTCCTGAAGTCCTATTTAAGAGCTCAAACAGGAGGCTTCTAGAATACCTGATGCTTTAGACTGAAATTTCTTGGCTAGCTATTGAATCATACATATTATTAGGAATGCCACATTGCTTATTTTAACAGCTTGCTCAGAACTTTACCATATAATTAAGTCCAGCAGTGACAAGTAGGCATAAGTCTTACTCACAACCAGGAATGAGGCAAGCTATATCCACTATATTAATCTCAGGGAATTACTGTATAAACTATTCAAAGGGAGACCTGCAATAGACTGCTTCTGAACTTCAGTGCTGCTAAACATCTAAGCTGAGACAGCAATTCTATTGCAATCACTTGAGACCAGTTGAATCTCAGATTAGAATCTGAGATCAGTTAGGTCAGCCATTCCTGCATTGGTGGTACAGTGATATCTACTAGATCACCATTCTTCAGGCTCTGGATAGAGGGCAGCCCCATCTGCTTCCAGATACAAAAGTCCCCCCAAAACTGGAAATTCAGGATCCTCACTAATAATCCTATTGTGGTTAGAACTGCTGACCTGTTAGATGTCACCAAAGAAGTTTTGATTTTTAGCAATATAATGTATCTACATATAGTTACTGCTTGTCAGATTCATAGAATAATTTGCATAGTATTATTTTAAAATAGCAATTAATTTACTGAACATGAACTAAATAATAGGGATCAGACAGAATAACAGATCTATTGTAATTATATTTCTGAAAGTCAGAAAGGAAGATACTAAAGGAGCTTCAGTGGAACAAAGCCCATGGGTGCCACTATACAGAGGTCTTCTTTTGTATATTTACCATTACCATCTGTGTGTTATATTCTGTATTTTGATATGGTTTTATATGGTCTATTGGCCAATCAACAATAAAGTAACTTGTATATTTACCAAGACACAACAGACAATGTTAGGCTGTCAAGCAGAGCCACCCACCAAAACTCTTCTAGGAATTTCTAGAATCAAACTATTTATTTAGTACAGTGGTTGAACTTCTTACCCCAAAAGCAGGGCTGTATAGGTTGAAAAGTTTTGTGCAACTGGGAAACTGCCCTTCCCAGATTATCTTTTTCTTTATGATATCTGAATCTATGCTCTCTCTTGTTTATTAGCTTATATCTAACCTGGCACAGTTCAGGAGAACTTGAGGAATTTATTCAGCTTATAATCAGTTATAAATGATTTAGATCTATATCTCCTGAAGAAATATGCAGATTAAACATATTTATGCTGCTGATTCACATTTACAACAAGGCCACTGGGGCCCAGAAAGAGAGGTGATATAATAAAATAGCAGTTTCCTCACTGCTTCATGCAATATCCTGGGAGAACAGCATGCCAGAATAAATGACACATGTGTGAATGCCTGGATAGGAATTTAAGAGTTATCAAGAACCAGGATGGATTTATCACGAACAAGACATGCCAGACTAATCTTATCTCCTTTTTTGACAAAGTTATTAGCATAATAGATTGAGGGAATGCTGTGGACATAATGTATCTTTGACCTCTGCAAAACATTTCACAAAGACTCCCATGATATACTCATTCAGAAAATGGTAAAATATGAGCTTGATGATACGAATGTTAGATAAATTCATAATACCTAAAGAGTACTCATAAATGTTTCCACATAACCTTGACTGGAATGTTACGGGTCTCTGTCCTTGGCTCTGTGCTGTTCAAAGTTGTTATTAATGTCCTGAGTGAAGAATTAAGAGGATGTTCATCAAATCTGCAGATGACACAAAATGATGAGGTGTGGCTAATACTTTAGTAGAAAAAGTGACATTTCAAAAATATCTATAGTAAGTAGGTTTGAACAGTGTACCTAAACATTCAGAATGAAATTTACTAAAGAAAATATAAAATACTGCAGCTGCATAAAAAAAAAAAAAGTCACAAATATTGGATAGGGGAAATTTGGTTTCCAGTGGTATACGTGAAAAAATGCTATGTGTTGTAGTAGATCACAGCTTAAATATGAATCAATATGATGCAGATTTTAAAAAGACCAATCCTGTTTTGTGATGTATTAACCAATCCATAGGATCCAAATCCCAGAAAGTAATTATCCAGTTTGCCTTGGTTCTGGGCACTGCAATCCAAGACAGACATTAATAAACTGGAACAAATTAAACAAGGAACTGTGAAAATGGAGGGATATTACAAAACAGTTCTATAAGGATAAAAAGGAAATATGTATTGATTAAATGTAGTATGCATATAAATCTGAAACAAATGTAATTCTCTTGGTTGGATGGTCTTCATGGCATGTCAAAAGCCATACAACCTATTTTTGGGGTAGGGTTAAGTTGTGAAACAGATTAAGCCTCTGCAAATCTTAACTACTAATTTGTCACTTTGATTGTCCAAAATTTGAAAAATAATGAATTCTAGCTAAAATGTTGGACGGCACATTTAGGAATGCTACAGAATGGATGCTGGAAAGTCACAGAGTTCATTTTTGAGCCCCTGGTCTTCCATAAATATATCTATATGTTTGTGGAACTTACAATATGGTAGGGTAAGGTTATTGCCTTTAGGAAAACAGCATGTCTTTGTATGCTTTTGCCATTTTATTCCTCTTGCATTATGTATATCTGTTCTATTTTTAACTATATTTTCCATATTATCTTGCCCCAGATTCTCTTATCGATATGGGATTCAGGGCGCTCATAAACTTGGCCACTGCATACTTTGCAGAGGTTGTAAAGTGGCTGTGCATCTTTCTAATGAAATCAGTATTTACCATGCATTCTACTAATTTCTATATCCACTATACCAGCAATACTAAACTAGCCTAGCTGGTAGCTAGCTTTTCCCCTGCCTTGTTGGGTCTGTGTACATGTGTGGATGTTTGTGTGCACATCCAGAGGTGCCCTATTTTAGCATTTTTCCAGTCATCTACAGGGAAGAGTTTTCATTCCCAGCTCTCTTAGGATCGAATAGTTGTGAATGGTTTCCTCTTGCACTTTTGGCGTGGTAATTTTAGTAATTTCATCTTTTTCTGGCACTACAAATTTGTTTTCATTATGCTCATTGTTCATATTACAAATTTTAACTTTATTTATATGTAGCAATAGCAATAACACTTAGATTTATATACTGATTCACAGTGCTTTATAGCTGTCTCTAAGTGGTTTAAGAGTCTGCATATTGCCCCCAACTATCTTGGTCCTCATTTTGCCAACCTAAGAAGGATGGAAGGCTGAGTCAACTTTGAGCCTGGTGAGATTCAAACTGCTGAATTGCAGGCAGCTGGCAGTTAGCAGAAGTAGCTTGCAGTACTGCATTGCATTACGGTGGCTCAGTGACTCGTGTAACTCATTCAGGGCTGATATTGGATGGAATGGCATTTAAACTCTAAAAAATAAAGACTCGTTAATCAGAATGGATACCTTGTGTAACGCCAACCATAAGATATCTGTGTACTCTAAATAATTGCTATGTTGTTGGTTGTCTTACAGAATGAGGCATTCAGAGAAAGTTGGGAAGTTTTGGTTTTTTTTAGAAGAGCATTATGCTTACAATTGAGAATATATTTATCTAGCCACTTTGTGATTTCTCTCAGAGAAGGGGCCTCTTAGTTATAGAGGTTATATAATGTCATATTTATCAAAGTTGTTTATGTGATCACAAAGGATGACACTCTATTTCTTGATAGTACTGCCTTTCATCTTCATAAGCTTTTCTCTGTAAATGCCAGGGGCTTCAGGGATATATTTTAACTGAGGACAGATGCCTCCTTGACATGTAGAATACAATATCATCCCAACACAGTAATCTTGCACAGTGACATCTCTGATATGTGGCTTGCGCTATATATTCTCATATGTCTACAGTCTACACTAAACATCTGCTGTACAAGAATCACTCAGAATCCTCATAGCTATGGTAAGAAGTGAACATGCATTTCTCGGTTACTTAAATTTTA
Organism: Notechis scutatus; assembly: GCF_049901735.1. Taxonomy (NCBI): domain Eukaryota; kingdom Metazoa; phylum Chordata; class Lepidosauria; order Squamata; family Elapidae; genus Notechis; species Notechis scutatus. The sequence goes on from NC_142009.1 coordinate 103,243,661, forward strand.
AGAGTATGTATACTTTCTTGGCCATACTTTTTAATTGCAGAAAGAGCAATAAATCCTCATGCAATTATAACATAAAAATCTAGTAAATAAAGTAGTAGTACACTGCTCCCCGTGTAGCTTTTTTATTGCAATGAAGTCCACAGATAGGAGTCAAAAAAGGGACAGAACAGAGAAGAAGCATTATCTGTTAAGGCTTCATCTACTGCCAAATTATTTCATCTCTCTAGGAAGCTTCTATGCAAACCTCACAAAGAAAGCATTTTCTTATTTTAGGATTTCTCTTTACTAAAGGCAAAACACCTCTCAAATTGCTGGGATAATATTCTTCCATATATTGAAAAAGTAAAAACTGCTGGCAGAGAGAAATCAATATCTCATTCTTTACTATCACACTTTTAAAACTTTGGATGTTCCCACATTTCTTGTGATTGACTTAAGTACACGAAATGTTCTTAGCATTTCTACACAAATGCAAGGTATCTGTGAAAGCTTCAGCAGAATCCTTATGGAAGAGAAGTCTCTTTAAGGCAGAGCTGGTATGATTTCAAATAGCTTGTAGATGTTGTTTGGGAAGGAAGGAAGGAAGAAAGGAAGGAAGGAAGCAAGGAAGGAAGGAAGGAAGATTTCCCAAAAGATATTTTGACATTTTCCAAAGTGTTGTTTGCAAAAATATGGCAATGATACCAAAATAAAGTCAATTGCTATGTCAAGCATATGTTTGGACTATGTCCTTTGCACCAAATATCTATGTATGTGAAAATGAAATATGACATTTGATGGCCTTTTATCTATTTACACATGTGTTTATGATGCAACTAAATTTAAATTTACAAGGGTATAAGTCCTCTTGAATTCAGGAAGCCATTGTTTCTGAATAAATCAATTTCAGGCTGTGCTATTACGCATTTATTCTGCTAATTATCAATTTAATATCTCATTGTAGAGTATTCAGATTTCTGTTTAATATTTATGTGTTTGTTTATTTAATGCTGCCTTTATCATTTTTTTATAAATAACAAAAGACCATGAACATGTCTAATACTCCTTCCTCTTCCTATGCTCCCAACCAACAACAACAACAACCCTGTGAGGTGAGGTGAATTGAATGAAAGTGACTGGCCCAAATTCATCCAGTGAGCTTTCATGTCTAAGGCAAGACTAGAACTCATAGTCTTCCAGATTCTAGCCTGGTGCCTTAACCTTTAGAGTAGACTTCGACCAAGACTTCTTCACAGCTCCTTTCTCAAACTTCAAAATTTTCATCACTCTCAAAACAAAAACCGAAATTTGTATTTCCCTTGCTGGCTTGTTGGCAATCATATCCCTACCCCGACCTTGCTTTCTTTTGCAGTTTAGATTTTATAGTACATTACTGGAACTATTATTAATTTGTAAATAACCTAGAAAAGTCAGTGTCCTGTAAAATGCTACATTCTGGAAGGAAAGTTCTTTATAAGATGCCCTCTTTTTAAATACATATCCATCGGACAGACAGAAGAAATCTTTGTTCAGTTTTGCTTCTAAACAATTTAATATAATATAGTAATATAGTATTGGGAGTTGCACTTGACCATATCCATTATAATTTTGGTGAAGCATTCAAATGTCTTTTTTTTCAATCTGCCCTTTTAACCATGCATAGAGGGTGCTAATATCTTCATACACACTTTTGTTCTGCTTTAGATTGTGTTATTTTAATTTTATCTCTATATTTTAATTAGATTATTTTTATTGCATAATTTATGTTGTTATGACCTTTAACATATTTTATGAACAGAAATATGGTATGTTGTTGTTGATTTTTTATTTATATATTACATTTTTTCTAAGAGGAACCCAAACCAACGTACTAAAAATGCAGTTGAAAACAATAAATAATGAAGCTGTCAATTTTGAACAAATAAAAAATGTCAGAAATATGGCTTCAACATCCTTTGAATGGGGAAGGTTATAAAGATATCCTATTTCAAGTAAGGTGGGTTAATGTTTAAATATTCCTTGAAGAATTAGGCCAATGTAGATAGATTATGCCATCCATAACATCATATCACTGCAAAATGTTTAGCAAAGACAGATTTAATGACTGAAGGTGAATATACATGTCCCACAATTATGTTGCAGGATCCAATCAATCTGGGTCGGTTGCTGGGATCAGAGATTTAGTCTTCTGAACATTTATTTATTTAATTTATATTGCCACCTATTCATCCATGGCGACTCAAAGCAGCTTACAGAATATAAAACCACATTTAAAACAATAAAACTAATAAAAAGAATCAAATAAATTAATATAATAAAATCATAATAAAATCACCCCCGCTCCAGTGACAGCAGATCACACAAGCCATTTAATGGGCTCCATCCCACACTGGGTTCCCAGGCCTTCTGGCAGAACCAGGTCTTCAGAGCTTTCTGGAAGAATATTAGATTGGGGGCCGTTCTAATCTCTGGGGGAATGATGTTCCAGAGAGAGGGAGCCACCATGGAGAAGGCCCCTCTGGCTCCTACCAGATGTATCTCCTTGGGGATGGGTCCCACAGCATTCCCTGCCTCCCTGCTCTGATGGGTTGGATAGATATGACCAGCAAGAGATGGTGCCTTAGATAACCTGGTCCCAAGAACTTTAAAGGTGACAACCAGTACATTGAAAGCAAATCAGCAGCCAATGCAGCTCCCACAGGAGAGGTGATACATATACACACTGGGAACTGCACAAAACCATGCAGGTCACTGCATTTTGCACCAACTGGAGCTTCCAGATGCTCTTGAAGGGCAGACCCATGTAGAGCATGTTGCAATGGTCAAGACGGGAAGTGACTAGAGCATGAGTGGCTATGAGTAGGGATTTGGAGTCATGCTGGAGCCCATCCTCAAGGAACAGATTTAATATTGGCAATATATTTGCAGGTGTGTTCCACCCATGGTTTGTCATTACTCAGATCCAAAGCTGCTTTATTGCTCAGAAAGGAACAAGACTGATTCTAGCCAAACTGTACTTCAATGAAATCAGTTTGATACCCCCTTTTATTAACAGCCTGTGAAATCACCAGTGAAAGTGTGCTCCTACTTTCCATCTGACTAGGGAAAAACAATAGATCACTCACCACCTTTCCCTTTCCATTAAGGTACCTTCCTTCTTTAAGGAATATCTATGAAAGATAGCACATACCCAACCAAATGAACTGAAATCACACTGAATTCTAAGGGAGATGTTGAAGCCTACAGTTAACCCTCCTATTTCAGCCCCTTGAACACTGCTATGCTTCCCCCCCGCCCCATTATTGAATTATGCCTTCCACTCTCCCACTCCCCTCCCTCCCTGAGGACTACGTGGCAGTGAATCAGTTGTAAAGCTGCATCATAAAATTTTCACTTCTATCCGCACATGGGAAAAAAGGGCACATCTGTTTAGCAGAAACATTTTTTCCCTTATTTCTGTCTATGATCTATTAAATCCCACCTTCTGTGTAAACCCTTTCACTTCCTCAGAAATACCAAATCTGGGATTGATTCATTTGAAAGCCACATTTTTTTTTTTAGCCCCATCATTTCTTTTACTGTCAATATCTACATTTGTTGATGGAAATACTGATATTTCCCTCAGTGCCTGAATTCTGGCAAACACTCCGGCTTTTGTCTCTAAGCCCTTGCAAACTTGAACTTGGCAGGTCCGAAGGGCTGTGTATCAAAATATGTAAGTTTTCTGGCAAGTGTAGAAGGGAGGACATGATGAAGTGAAAGCCAAGTTTTGAGGTTTAACTGCAGGAAGTCTTCAAAAATGCAGACAAAGAATCCCTAAGGATTCCTTTGTTTGTAAATACCCTTCAGGGTTCTGGAATGAAATAAAGATGTATATATCAGATTGACTATTAGATATTGTAAAGATGGGAACATGAGAGCTGTTTCAGTTTGAATCTCTGACCATTTGAGATTGTACGTTTAATCTGACCTTTTTGAAAAACCTGCCTTTGATTCATTTCCTGGCAGATTTTTCGGACAACATGAGCTACCTGAAAGTTCAGCCAAAGTATCATCATATCTCTGTATCATTTGTGTAGAATATTTTCTTTCTCGAGTGTCTGAACCAGAAATGGACTTGTCTATCTGCTTGCTTTGGATAACGATTGCATTTTATTAAACACATATTCATCCTATCCTGCTTGCAGGTAAAGTTCACACAACATTTCCCCTCAAATATATGTCTTCTTTATGAATTTTTTCTTCAATGAGTTATTTTTGATCGGAAAATTGAATCACAATATTTAGAGAGTTGACTATCAAGAGATTATTAAGAAATGACAATTACGGCAAATGGCAATTAAATTTTGGATCCATTAAATTTCTCCCCCTTTTTAACAGAAGCCTTTGATATACGTTTCCCCCCTGCCTCCCATCAGTAGCATCTGGGGAAGATGGGAAATAGACATCATTACACCAGCTGATTGGTAAGCTGCCCCAGATGTTGCTGATAGGGAAGAAGTTGCAAATCATGTGGGTGCTGTTTTCTGTGACAGCCATACACAAGCAGAATGTTGAATTAGAGTTTCCTGAATGGTTTGTTATTAAGGTTATGCAAATACTAACCCTAAGACAGAGCTTGAACTCAAGTTAGAGTTGAAAAATAACCACTGACTGGGACCATTTCAGAAGCTGCCTGAAATTTGTATTGCCCATTGACTAGCATAATAAAATTATAAATGCCTACTAAAGGGTAATTTTCCAATGAAACAATGAGATTTGCAGGAATGTTACATAATTATAAGGGAACTGGGACTCCTTGTCCTTAAAACAAGTACTGTATTGCTGCTTTCCCCCATTATGGATCAATGCATGATGAAGCCCAAACACTATGCACCATGCATAATCCACACTTTGAAAGAATGCAAAACTTTTATAGGAATGACACATAAGAATGGAAGTACCCTCAAGAACTGTTCAATGAATTGAAGCATGTTCAGTGGGAACAAAATGCTTAGTGAAAGAGGGATAAAACAGAATACACTGATAGAAGCCTGACTGGCTGAGGAAGTCAGAGCATGAACAATCTTCACTGCAACATAGGATTGCAAATCCATTTGTGACATCTAACTCAAGTCCATTGTTTCTGGGATACACTAGGAACACATTCATTGCACACAAACAGGCTGCTTTGATTCAGTTTTAACAGATAGGGATTTAGACTAAAAGCGTAATCAATGGCTTAATAACAGCATGGGAAGAGGGAAGAGGAGAACCCTAGAATCACAATGCTGGTCCTTCTCAAACACATGTCAGTGGTGGGATTCAATTTTTTTTACTACTGGTTCTGTGGGTGTGGCTTGGTGGGCGTGGCAGGGGAAGGATACTGTAAAAACTCCAGTCAGAGGTGGTATTTGCCGGTTCTCTGAACTACTCAAAATTTCCGCTACTGGTTCTCCAGAACTGGTCAGAACCTGCTGAATACCACCTCAAAATGCTTGGCATTGTAGCTTCACAAAATGCCTAACTCTGAACTGGCTGCTGATTAGGGTGTCTGAGTTATTAAAGACTTGTTATATAAAAAACACTTCCATGCAATAAACACACTGGAAGGTTGTTTCTTTGAAAAAAATCTTTGAGAATGTTTGATGTGATTCTATCTCAGGATCCCAGCAAAACAAATTCCCTGTGAAATTTCAAATCTATTCCTAAAGCTAAAACTGTCAACTGGTAAAGCAGGACAAGCATCTGCTGCAGGCAAGCTTCTCTGCAATGATATTGGTTGACATGGTACACAGATATCAGACCCTATAGACAAAATGATCTAGCATATGGGGCCCTGCGGGAGGGGGGTGGAATGGGGCAAAATATATATATATATATAACATATATATATATATAAAATCAAGATGGAGTCTGCAACTATGTAGTCATCTTCCATGAGTTTCTCTCTATAGATGGTGTTGCTAGCATCATAGGTTTTTCAGGACTGGTCTCTCAAAGGTGAACTGCCTTGGGAATTCTCCAGCATCTGAACCAAAGCAGGCTGAAGACTGAAATATTTGACAGGTGTCCCAATGCTGCCTGGCGTGGATTGCTTTTTTTCTAGGCAGATTATTGATCAGCCCTTCTTCATATGCAACAAGACAAGAAGGTAAAAAGATTTGCTGCATCTGTTATGGCAGGAACTGTCCCTGACACATTTTAAACAGATTAGAAGAATATCAAATTGATGGTACCTTTGGAGAATAAAAAGAAACTTCATAATATCACTGTTTGCTAAAATACCAGGACTATTAGAATGTCCCACCTGTAGCCACCCCTTAGGGATTTTATTGAAGAGAACTCTGCAAATAAACTCTATAAATCTTCCAGGGCTAGTATCTTCTGTTTATATTCAGAAAGGAAGTCTGCCCAGAAGTTTCAGATTCTTTACTTATCCCTAAGATTATTCTACCACACGGGTGACCAAAGTGCAAAAGCAGACCATCGTGATTGGAAAATAAAATTCCAAGGGTCTTTCATGCTTACAAAGCCATCCAAAGTACTCTGATCTTGTTTGCCTGGCGTCCTTTCCTCCCATCATCTCTAGACGCTGCTATTGTCTGTTCCTTGCAAGTCTCAACTTCAACGTCTAGAAAATCTTGGGATCAAGTTAAAAACAAATAAAGCTCACAGTTTTATAGTGGCTTTGCTTGGAGGTTCCCTTTTACTAGCTCTCATCAAATTACAAGTCTATTCACCTCAATATGTATAAGAATATGTACAAGAATATAATCTAAAACATGGAAAATCAGTCCCTATGATTTCACTGACATAACAGCAGGTATAAGAAATTCTAACCATATGCACACTAGACTAAATGTTCATTTTGTGAGGTCTGGAGGAATAGGCTATGATTTCAAAATAATAAGGATTGTAGGGTAAGAACTCTAAGGCCAAAATTAGCAAGAGTCATACAACTTAAAAAACATCTGCAAGAAGCCTGCATTTCTTAGCCATAACTGTATAATGTTTAATTTGTAACTAACTGTTCTTTAGCAAAGTTTAAAAAAGCCTTGACTAAACCTGTGTGGGCAACCTAACATATAAGATTGAGTAAATGTCCTATTTCTTTATCTTGTATTGCCGCTGGATGGAATATATAGAAGGTGCAAAGTTAGACTTGCATGCAGTTATCTAATAATATTTTTATTAGTAATTTGAGACATGCCATAAGAAGAGTCTTAGGTTCCAATAAGTCCATGGGAAGACAAGAGGAAGACTTGAGACAGTTTTCTATCTTCCATGTACAGGAACTGTCTGTGACATTGTAATAAGAATTCCAACATATTAGCTTCCCTCCCGAAACCATAACATTTGTTTTCTGAAGGTTGTACATATTTTCTAAGCACCATATCGGGCCCTTCAGGAATCCATGGACATTAGGAGACTGCAAAATTGAAAAAAAAAAAATGCTAATTCAAATTGTCCCCTATTTTGTTTCTTCACTGAGAATCAGAAAATAGGTTAAAAAATTTAAAATGACTGTGATCCATTTTTCCAATCCAATAATGGTTTGTTTTGCACAAATATGAGGGGGGGGGGGAAGAGATATTGTTATATGTTCTTTGCATGATAACTTTTGTCCTGCAGTTACTTAGAAAATTAGATGACTATAGCTCTTCTCGTTCTTTTTTTACTCAGTTGTGAAACTTTTTGCTGCTAAATAGGGAAATGTTAAATAAAGGAGGAAGAGATTTTAAAATCTAGCAAAACTCAGAGGATCTAGGCTTGCCTCATTAAATTATTAGGGGGAATCCTTTGACCAGTTCTTCAACAGATGACACTGTAGATGGGAATAAATTGTCAGCATAATGACATTTCCAAAATATCAATTGCTGAAATAACAAAACGTCTTTTTTTTGGGAGGGGGGAAGCATTTTGCTTCTGTTTCTCTAAAAACAGAAACTTGCATACTCATACTATTTAAAAGTCCTTTGACCAGTTCTTCAACAGATGACACTGTAGATGGGAATAAATTGTCAGCATAATGATATTTCCAAAATATCAATTGCTGAAATGACAGAACGTCTTTTTGGGGGAAGCATTTTGCTTCTGTTTCTCTAAAAACAGAAACTTGCATACTCATACTATTTAAAAGTCTACCGAGACTTCAACATCTGATTTGACCACAACTTCTAAAATGTTGATGTTGCCAGGATGAATGCAGCTGTGAAGTACCAAGGTCTGAAACCAGCACAGGAAACAAAACAAAAAAATGCAAGCGTGTTCTTCTAGTTTCAATTTATTTGAGAGAAACCAAATTTTATTGTTCATCTTTTCACCCCAAGACTTGATCTAGGGGATCTTTCTTGGTAGACTTATAAATGTGTACAAGTTTCCTTTTTAGAGAAACAGAAGCAAAACCCTTTCATTTTTTCAAAAAAAATGTATGGTTTTAGAGCAGCCCCTGGGTTGACCCTACGTGGTAATTTCTGCCCCATGATCATTACTCAGCAGCTGGGCCAAGTGCTTCTTTGCATAAACATTCCATTCTATTTGAAGGGATCAAACTGCAGGCAGGACCAACAGACAGGGGGCAACTGACAAAATGTGTGTTGTGACATCCTAAGGCAACCTTTAGGGTTGAAAGATTGGAGCTTGCAACCTGTGTCATGTCATTGTGATTAGTAACTACCATCTACAGATTAAACTCTAGGAAAATTGTTATTACTTGTGTCCCATCCTGAGATAAGAACTAAGCCCAAATATGGCCAAAGCTGAATTGTATTGAATCCTTCAGGTCTGAATTCAAAGTGAGTGGACTTTTGGGGCAGGTATGGATGCTAGTTTTAGAGCAGTTAGAAAAAGGAAAAGGAAAAGAGACACGGCTGCCTTTTCTGCCAACTTGTTTTTAGAAAGTATAAAATTCCCTGTTACAGGGATTATTATTACATCAAAAGCAGAAGTGTTTGTTACCATTTTACTAGAATTGCATTACTTATTGGCTTTCTACTTTCTCAGCCCTGAACTTTCCTTTCCCTTGATATACATATTAGCTCCACACCTGCCCCCAAAGCACTTGCAGGGCACAAGATCACATTCTACCTACCATGAAAAAGACAGGGAAATGGTTGGTATGAATGGAAAGCCTTAAGGCCACCTGTTCATTGAACTCTTGCGATTTTGAAAAGATAATTAAAAAAGAACACCGCCGGCCAAACAGGATTGAAAAGAAATGCAATATGTTCATCTGATGCAACCTCCAGTACCTTGCCTTTATTAGGCGATACAAGAATGATTTCAAGATTTAATCAACAAAAGATTTATCGGCAAATTAATTAAAGTGTTCACCGGTTGTTACGAACCAATTTTAGTTGGTAAAAGCAAATTTAATTGAACAAGACTGTAAATTAAGGGCCTATTTTTTTGTCTTTTCAAGGACATTATGATTCTAGTATATTTCAATTTGAGATTAAATAGCAAAGTTTCTTTGTCACAGTAACTTTCCCCTATTTGGCTGAAAAACTTATAAAGTCACGTATTTTATTTGCCTTATGTACCTTATCCCAACTTCTCTTAAAATCAAATCTCTTGGTGTTTGCTCCTGTCCTAGTGTTCCTAATAAATACTATTCTTGTATACACACATCCTTCAAAGTCTAGCTCCAGGCAGTTTGTATTTGACTTCAGTGTTAAATATTTGAATTTATTGAGTATGTTCAAATATAGCATCTATTTGACACAGTGATTCTTATATAAAGCTTGGCTTCACATTTGCATATACATATAAGTGAGATTTGACCAAGCACCCTGTTTTCCTCCTGCCCATACCCACACACAGACACAAACTTCAAAGCTTCTCCATTTCTTTTAGACCACAATTACACATCTTTTGAGTGAACATAGTGATTACAAATCTTCTGAGGCAGCTATATATGCGAAAGTGGGTTATTTGAGAGAAAAAAGTGGTTTTGGCCAGAACAAAGATTAAGTCTGATCTAATGAATCAATTATACTTCATGTGATGATGTCTAGGTGCTTCTTTGTATATTTGACACATTTTTAGGTTTTTTATGTAATAATCTCCAAATTGATTTATAAGATAAAAATGATTCACATACAAAAATAAATTTACAATGAATTTTAGAAATGCATTAAAAGTCTGACGGAAAGGAAGGTAAAATTAAAAGAAATTATTTATAGCAGTGTTTCTTGGATTATATTTATTAACATTTACTTATTAAAATTAAACCTGATGAATTTCCTGCCACTTCTCGCAATTGTTCTATGGGATTTAAATATTGTATTATTGTATTATTTTGATTGTTTATTATTTTTTAATATAAGCTGAGAAGCAATTTTGAGTTTGAGGACTCTTGGGGTTCACCTAGGACCACATTTTAAGAAACAATGATTTATAACATTCATATGATAAATGCTGGGTATAGAGACAATTCTTTAACAGGATGGTGGTTGGTTGATTTGTTTTGTGCCTTCAAATTATTATTGACTTTGGGCAACTATCTGGACTAGTCCCTGTAGTTTTCTTGGCAAGATTTCAGAAGTGGTTTGCCATTGCCTGTTTCCTAGGGCTGAGATTGACTGGCCCAGCTAACCCTGTACCTAAACAGGACCAGTCTCCTGGTTTTTAACCCAGTGGCCTAACCTCTACACCAAAGCTTCTTCTTGAGGATAAATTTGATACTTGGAAACTCTATAGTCACCTGCATTTAGTTTTCTTAGCTATGTTGCACAAGTAGTTTGCATTTTTTCAGATTTTTTTCCCCAACAGCCCCATCTAGTCTACATACCTGGTGTTCCATGGAGCCTATGATCATGGTGACAGTTTGTGATCATTAGTATTGGTGATCCTCAAAAACATTAAACAGGATTGCTGCTGGTTAATACTGGACTAGGAGTTTACCAAGGAATCCAATGCTTATAGATAAGACTGAGAAGCTGAGAAAACAGCTTGGAAGAAGAAAATGCAAATCGCTGAGGTAATGTTGCCAAGAAAACTGCAAGGCTACTTCCATGTAGTATAACTTAATTTGAGGACACTTTATCTTTACCTTCATAGTTATAGAAGTACACCATAAGTTCATTTAATTATGGAGCAGCTGTTGGTAAAGCTAAATTAAGGAAAAACATGCCTTTGGTAAAGCTTCATCCTCCAAAACAGTATTTTGCCTATGCAAGTTTAAACCAGATGGATTAGGCATTTGTATAGAAAATACCTCTGAAGTTTAGATTACCTTTTGTGTTCTGGTGGGAACAGCCGAGTACTAAATAAGTGTTAAGCTTATCTCCTCAGGTGTTGCAATCAAAACTAATTCAGATTACTCATACAAATAATAGAGAAGTTTGTGTGGCTGTTTCATATGTGCTTTCAAACAGAACACCTATTTTTTAAGAAATGCTTACAATTAGGGTCAGTTCTAGGCCTGACATTTTAGAAAGGATTAATTAGACAAAAAGTCAATTGTGGAAGTGAATGAAAGAAAAGGCCCTTGAAATTTCAGGATATCTGGATTAAATCCATTGAAAAAGGAAGTAAGTTAAGATGGGAACATTTTGAAATGTTGTCTCAATGGCAATTAGTAATAGTAAAGAAGACTGAAAAGGTATGGTAAGCTAGATTGCCTACAAAGTTATTTGTGTATAAAACTTAAGATTAAGGTCATTGTCACCACGGCCATCATGATCAGCAACAACAAAAAGGAAATCAGTTCCTGAACTAATATCTTCCTGATTGGGGCTGTCGGGACTATGATGTTCTGGGTTCCTACTAGAAAGGCTTGAGAATTCTAGGAATTGTAGTCCCAGGTCACCTAGAAAGTATTCATTCAACGTTAACTGCATTTTGACCTTCTAATATGGTGCAATAAAGGAAACTTCGGAAAACATAGATCAATAAAAATCTGCTTTGCTCTTCTCAACAATCACGCTCAATCACAGATATGCACTCAAACCCATACACTCTCTCACACATGTAAATTTATGAGCCATAATGTCACTTTTGCAGTAATAAGTGAATATTAGTTAGTAATAGGCCACCTTGAACATTCTTCCCTGGTTAAAAAAACAAAAACCACCAAGTTCTGTCCTTATTCATTGAGAAAGGAAAAGTGGCTTTGATGTAGTTTTCTCCTTTGACAATTAACATCAATCCTAATTCCATTTGTGCTTCAAGTTTTCGCTGTTTGAAATTTGACCATGTTAAAATAACTAGACCATTGGTTGTTTAGGAAAATTTTGGTATTTTGACCATAAGTGATGTTTAACTGTTTAGAATAGAATACAGAATACCAGAGTTGGAAGGGACCCTGGAGGTCTTCTAGACCAGGGGTCTCCAACCTTGGCCACTTTAAGACTTGGGGACTTCAACTCCCAGAATTCCTCAGCCAACAAAGTGGCCAAGGTTGGAGACCCCTCTTGTAGCCCAACATGCAAGAAACCCTATATCAACCCTATATCATTTCAGACAAATGGTTGTTCAATATCTTAATTGAAACTTCCAGTGTTGGAGCATTCACAACTTCTGGAGGCAAGTTGTTCCACTGATTAATGGTTCTAACTGTCAGGAAATTTCTCCTTAGTTCTAGGTTACTTCTCTCTTTGATTAGTTCCACCCAATGCTTCCTGTCTTGCCCTCAGATGCTTTGGAGAATAACTTGACTCCCCCTTCTTTGTGGCAGCCCCTGAGATATTGGAACATTGCTATCGTGTCTCCCTAGTCCTTCTTTTCATTAAACTAGACATACCCAGTTCCAGCAACCGTTCTTTATATATTTTAGCCTCTAGTCCCTAATCATCTTTGTTGCTCTTCTCTGTGCTCTTTACAGGGTCTCAACATCTTTTTTTTTAATATGGTGACCAAAACTGGATGCTGAATTCCAAGTTTACTAACAGTTTATTCTGAAGAAAGATTCTCAGCAGCACCTACTGAAGTAGGTGTCTTTGGTGATCTCAACATGCAGGTGTGTGTGAGAGAGCAGGTGAGGTGAGGGTATATTTCTCATCCCAGGGAAAAGAAGGTTTGGTCACGTAGCACTTCTAGCATGTCCAGGCAATTGTGTGCATTGAACCACTGGAATTCCTACTCACAATGGCCAGCATTGAATTGTTTCAGGTTTCCTATCAAGAACTTGTTTTCCACTTTCATTCTCTGAAGTGATTAAATTCACAAAAAGTGGTGCTTTCATTTGTGTCTTGATAAAATTACAGGATTTTCCATCTGTTTAGCTCTTTTATGTTTTCTTTAAACTGTAATTTCACAAGTTTTGTTCCTCTGGGAGAATTATGAATTTTTAAAAAGATCTCTCCCCCCCCTCTCTCTCTCTGTGTGTGTGTATACACATGTATGGGTTTTAAACTGAAATAATTCTTGGGTAGAAAGGAAATTTTATATCATAGAAGAGACTTAGAGGAAATATTCATCTTATTGTTTACCTTAGTACAATGGATCTAAAACAATTGTATGAGAATATAATTAATTTCATCATGGGTGAATGTAACCTTTATATATACTATTTGCAATTGTCTAGAATTTTAGTTCTGGCAATCTAGCCTGAAGCATATCCAATAGGCTTATGTCTCATAATGGAAGTGTAATAACAACACAAAACAAATATTTCAGTCATGTCAGGTTGTATACAGCAGTTCCTGCCTGCAATTTTAGCAGTGACACAATTCTGTCCTTGAAATAGAAAACATTCTATAATAATGTGTAAGGATCTGTCTTTCATGAACATATTTAAATTTTCATAGGGCATGATCCACATATAAAAATAAAAGAGTGTATGTATCTACAGAGACAATGATACCAATGAAACAATAACTTAATAGCCTGCCTTCCCATTCATCATGCTTGCTGTAGATCATGTTCTATGCCTTCTTATTAGAAGAATATTTTTTTAATTTTCTGCCATATAGCAAACTTGCATAAAGGAGACTTTTTCCATGAACAGAAAAACAAGCGACAGCAAGCTTTAACTGAAAGTCACAGATTCTATTTGTCCTACATAGTAAGTTTATTGGTTGGTTAGCTTTCCATTCCCAGACTGCAAATCCTTTCTAACCCAATGACTCTCAGTGAAAGCAGATTTAGGATCTAGATCAGATAATCCATTTGCATTTGTCCACCTTTTTAACTTTATTGAATATGTTTATATTTAGTATGAGATGGTTTAACACTGCTTTGATTGGATTATGGATTGAAGAAGAGCATGAATAATTTTAAATGGTCCCACATCACTGATATTATAGAAGATGGAAATAAAACTTTTGCTCATTTTTATTGAGGATTATTGAGACACTTTGACTGCACTTTATTTTTGTTTATTAAGTTAGTTTTGAATGTTCCCAAAATAATATAAATTTGAGCAAGTTGTTCATGAATTGGGATATTTGGAAATTCCCACAAACCTGAATTAATGACAAATGTGCATAGGTTGGTACTCAGATGGTTGATTCAGTATATATTCATACGTTTTAATTCTGATTTCATTTTGAAAATCATTTGGCACAGATGCTTCCTGCCTTAGAAAGAACTTCTCCATTCTGGAAAAAAAATTGCAAATGAAATCTTCTCTATCTCTGTACATAAAGAACTCCCCAACTGAAGAAGCTGCCATTCCAGATGTGATCTATCAACCCTGAAGTGAACCAGGCTGAGGCCATCTTTGAGGTTTCAGGGTTGCCACACAGTGGTGGCAGGGGGGAAATAGTTAGATGTGGTTTTTTGTAGCAAAAACAATAAAGATTTCATGTGGGAACCAAGGACATTCTTGCAGTGGCTGGCCAGAGGAGGAGCAAAGTAACCAAGCAACAAGCCAGCACCTGGATTGGACAGCGTGACCAGTGACTTGAGGGGAAAGGGAAAACTTTTACTTTTAATCAGGTGAAAGCCACAGGAATGTTCAGAGTTAGCTTTCACTAGTTGTATCGATATGAAGTATCCAATCAAATGTTTTTTGAGGAACCTGCCTGCCTCAGAGTTCTGTGGGTGCATTACTTGGAACCCTGACACGATCCTTAGCATCCTTTGTCACTTCTTTGGCATCTGTTGTCTGTAGCTGAACTAGCTGATAAAGCCTGAAGAAGATGAACAAACAGGAGTGTCCCTTCTGACTGTATTCTCCCCCACCTATCCTCATGATGGGCTCTGGGAAGGAAGGGTCACGGGAATAATAATTCTGCACCTGCAGCCAGAAGGACTGGGCATCCACTTCCCAGCAAACTCCATCCGTAATTGATGCTAATTGCTACTAAACCAAAGCTGGCCCACATAGAATAGCAGCTTGGAAGGCTATATGCTGCTGTCAGTATCATTATACTAATAACAAGGTTAGGATTCGCCACACAGACCTTCAGACAAAGAGCTACCCTTTTCTTTTTCTTTCTTTTTCTTGGGGGGGGGGGGGGATGGGAAAGATGCCTTTTTTAAATGACTTAGATGAAGCATCATAGTCTGTTTGAAGCTAAGAGCCCAAAGCAGAAGAAAATCATATTATGAGCTGTACCACCTTGGAATCCATTAAGTTCAAAAGAAGCCCTGGGAGTTTCAGTCTAGTAATCAGATATTTCGCACCCCCTCTGTCCCTTGCCATCTGTGCCGGGAGTTAGGTTTAAGCAGTTACTTTGGGGACCTTGAGACCTCATGGAGGGTTTTTTTTCTTTCTTTCTTTCTTTTCTTTTTTCTTTTTTTCAATGATGCCCCATCTGTTGATTTGCGAATTTGGTCATGGCAAGAGAGGTTGGGGAAGAAGTAGAGGGGAAAAAAAAAAAAAGAAACAGGAAATGAAGGGAGTGCAACCTGACTCTGATCTGCGCAGAGATAATCCCAGACCTACTAAAAGTCAGTTAGTGCTAAACCAGGAGCACTTCTGTGCTCACTAAACCATTAACCCTTTTAGTACTTCTCTAGGGAGAAGCAGATCATCAACAGGAAAACTGACAATTAGGCTTAAACATTGCTTTTGGCTGCAGTAAAGAAGTGGTAGCAGAAAAGTGAGGTAGCGGGAAGGATATCTTGACCAAAGCAGAAAAAGAGCAGACCGTTTGGTTAGAAATTGTAGGGGGACTCACAGTTCAGTATTATTCTAAGTCAGGATCTAAATTCAGCAAACAGCTCTTAGATTTAGACTTAGAATAATTTTATTGTCACTTTGAATGCACACTAATTGGCATATATTCAATGAAATTTTGTTGCCTTAAGGCTCTCAAAGGGTCTCCACCTCCAATATACACTACATAAACATAACTAAATAAATAATAAATATGCATACACCCACATATATTATATGACACAGAGAATCAACACAGTTCAGTTTGGATGTATATATGTACATGGCAAAAAAATAATAATGAAACTTGCGAGTTTACCAGATGGATGGCATAGGGAACAAAGCCGTTACAGAATCTGGTAGTCCTGCTAGAAATACTTCGAAACCTCCCCCCCCCCCACCAGAGGGGAGCAACCGAAACAGACCGTGAAGTGGGTCTGTGGGGTCTCTAACAATGCTTTGAGCTCTAAGCACATAGCACTTGTAAGCAGTATCCCGAATGACCCTAAGCGAGCTTCCGATAATCTTCTTGGCTGCCCTTACCACTTTCTGAATGGACTTTCTCTCTGAGGAACTGCAGCCACCAAATCAAACAGTGTTGTAGTTTGTTAAAACAAGCTCTCAGGATCACTATAGGAAGGAGTTGATGTAATGTCAGGATGATTTAATGGAACCTCTTGTGGCCTGTCACCAGGACTTTTCTTATATACAAGGAACATTTGCAGGAAAATTCTGAGAGTTGAAGCCCACACATCTTAAAATTGCCAAGTTTGAGAAAGACAAAAGAACATCTCATAAGTGACCAAGTAATAAGTAATTCTGGCTAATTCTCAACACATGTCCAACATTGCTAAGGAATGATTCTTGGAAAGAATTGGACATGCAGATGCTACAATAATATTCTGGCAGTCCTACAATAGGTTTAACTATATATTTTTTTCAAATATTTCCAATTACCCAGATGACTGGTCTTTCAGGTGGGCTGACATACACTTTTAAGCATTCCTAGCTAAAATAACTATTGATGAGAGAGTCATCAAATGTGAATTTAAGATGAACCAGAATCAAGTCTAGGAATAAAGTGATGTCACACTTTGCTATCAAAAAGAAATACTCGTATCTTTAGGAAAGAGCAAGCAAAACTTTGTAGAAAAGAAAATTCTGGGTTCATTTGCAACATGGTATTTTTATCTTTAGTTTAACAGGAGATAAAGGAATATCCAACTAAGCCTTCCTGAGTTAGGAAGGAAAATTACCAAACTTTAATCAAATAATCTCCAAACAATTCACAAGAAAAAAATAGCAGACCCTGTACTTATGGAAAAGTGTTGGGTGGGGGGGAAATTAAATAAATTATTACATATAATCTTTTTTGTCTTTGTTTCTGTCTTCTTTCTAATCCTTAACTTTTGTGATCTGTTCACTGTTTTTATAGAAAAACATTTATACGGATTGCTGCATATTTAATGAGATTCTTTATTGTTTCTATGTATTATAATTGCTGTCAGCTAAAATGTTTCAATAAAGAAAACAATAATGTAAAATTCAGTAAAGATGTCAACATTAATAATAATGCATATCTTTAAGAGGAAATAGGATCATAATGGGCAACGTCATCTGGCACTGAAGATTTCTGAGAGTGAAAAGTAGTTAAGCGCTTAATTTAATCATGGGCATCTTAGCTTTATGGCTAATGCAAAGGACACAGTGATCTATTACAAAGCTTGTTAGATCCAAAATTAAGTATTCTAGGAGGCATTTCCTTAAAAGCAGCCATGGAGAAGTGGACAAGCTATCATATCCAGACTCAAAGGTCAGCTTAGTAAAGGGTCATTGGTTACACTAGCATACTTGCTACTCTGTAAAAATCTTGAAATTTTTTTCCCTTTAATCAACTCTAGGCTTATACAATAGATACTTCAGCATCTTATAATCATACACATAGTTCTTGATTTACAACTAGAACTGGGACCAGAATTCCTGTTGCTAAGCAAGGTGGTTGTTAAGTGAATTTGGCCCAATTTTACAACCTTATTTGTCACCATTGTCAAGTGAATGAGTAGACATGTTAAGTGAATCATGCAGTCATTAAGCGAATCAGGTTTACCTTGTTGGCTTTGCTTATCAGAAAGTGGCTGGAAAGAGGAGGAGGAGGAGATTGAGGGGTGTTAGCCTGTTTACCCTGATTAAACATCTCTTACTTATACTCTGTTTAGCAAATCAGCAAGTCTTGCATTTGCTTTTGCTGTAAAAATGATCCAAATGTCTGTTGATATACAAACTTGGACACGTTTTCTCTGACACAAGTGATTAAATCCCAAATGCAGGATTATTGTAGTTTAGTCATAAATTCCTTTGTTTCTCATTTTTATTGCTTGTCATTTTCAAGATCTTTGTGACAACTCATAATGGAATAATCTATCACTCGCCAATTTCAAAGAGAGCCAGAGAAATTAAGACACACCACCCAAAAGTGAAATGTATGAGAAGTTGCTGAATTTGAAATTCATGAAGCATGACTATTGTCTTTAAGTGAATGAATCTGAAAGTCAGACTCTTACAATTGACACCTGATTGCTAATCCTAGGATAAAGCCTTTGAACACAAGAAGAGAGCTTTATACTTTTTGACTCTGACTTCAGCAAAATGAACCCTTAAACTGGTGCTCTAGAATAAAATTGCTTCTATCTCATTCCTAAATATGTGGTCAGAGTCTTTTCTGGCAGTCCAATCCTACGCATTGTTTCTTGTCCTGTGATTTTCAGTAGGATTTCCTGTTAGGTAAATGTGCAGTTAATTGCTTTGTATAACAAAAATGTTGTGGAAGAAGTACAGGCTATCACCTCAGTCTGGCAGTTCAGCAAATAGTCAGAAAAAAAGTGTATATCTGAAAGGCTGTGTAGAGATCTCCACCTCAGCAGAGGCTCTAATTAGAGCTTTGGTGGTTCAGTGGTTAGAATGCAGTACTGCAAGGCTAACTCATTCCATTCAACTGCTCATTCCAGCAGTTCAATCCTGACTGGCTCAAGGTTGACTTAGCCTTCTATCCTTCTGAGGTGGGTAAAATTGAAGAGCCAGATTGTTGGGGGCAATAGGCTGATTGTGTAAACTGCTTAGAGAGGGCTGTAAAGCACTGTGAAGCAGTATATAAGTTTAAGTGCTATTGCTATTTTGTTCATCTCACAACTCACAACAGCCTTTGGCAGGAAATACAAGGTTCATCAACAAAGCAAGAGAACACTTTATTCAGAAAGCCTTCCTTTATTAAACTGAACTGAGATGATCTTTAGACATCTCCACAAATTATCCTTTTCTAATCAAAGGTAGGCTCATGGTCCATAAAGGAAACTCTTGCAATTATGAACTTTCACTACCCTTAGAAGAAGCACATCAAACAGAAATGCATCTAGGCAGTTTTCGGGGGGAGGGGGGGATGTAGCTTCTCTTCTCCTTTTTCCTCCCTCAGAGTATTCAGCAAATGTTGGTGGTTTAGGATAAATAAATAACTTTATACAAAAACCTTAGAATTTTCCAAATATCACATGTGAGGGTCCAAGCAAAGCTGTTTTTTGTAAGCTGAATGACATGAGATCAAATGATTCCATTCTCCCCCAGATGTTTTGACTATTGTACTGTTAGAGCTCTTAATGATCCAATAACTATGGGAAAAACTTTTGTTGGTTTATTCCATAATCTCTCTAGTTCAGGCTTTTCCCATTCATTTTTGAACTACTTTACTGTTATTTCATATTGATACATCTACTAAAGGTAAAATTAAAGGTTCCCCCTTTCCAGTCATATACGAATTTAGGGTGCTTATCTCCGTTTCCTAACCAGGAAGGAAGCCAGCACCGTTTGAAGACTCTTCTGTGGTCCTGTGGCCAGCATGACTATAGGCTGAGCCATATGAAACTCTGTTACTTTCCCACCAAAGTGGTACCTATTTATCTCCTCACATTTGCATGCTTTCAAACTGCTAGGTGGGCAGGAGCTGGGGCAAGTAACAGGAGCTCACCCTATTATGCAATGCTCAGGTCTTGAACCTGGGCTGTCAGCTTTCCAGCTGACAAGCTCGGCATCTTTAATCACTGAGTCATTGCACCCTCTGACACATCTATTAGTAAAATCCTATTGGATAATTTTGATGTAACTCTTTATTAGAAGATGAACAAATTTTTTCATAAGCTTCATTTGCTATTGTTTTCAGGTCCCCCCCCAGCTTTTATGGCAAACTCATTCTTATTCTACAAGATTAACAGATTGGTGGAGTTGGAAAGAACCTTTTAGGTCATCAAGTCCAACCAACACCCCACCCAAGCAGGAGATCCTATACCATTTCTGACAAATGGCAGTCCAATCTCTTCTTGAAAGCCTCCAGTGATGAAACTCTCAGATTAATCCTTCTTTTTCTTCTTCATGGATCTAGTCTGAAGCCAATGCCATGTTTCACTACTGTTCACCACACACACACCAGTGGTGGGATTCAAATTGTTTTACCGCCAGTTCAGTGGGCATGGCCTGAGGGGTGTGGCTTGGTGGGCGTGCTTTGCCTAATGCCAGCGACCAATCAGCTGAGAGGATAAAGAAGAGAAAAGCACAGGGGTAATCCTGTGCTTTTCTCTTCTCTTTCCTCTCAGCTGATGGACAGCCTTTTTTTACTATCAGTTCGGCCAAACTGGTCCGAACTGGTAGCATACCACCACACACACACACTATTAGTAACTTTGATTGTTTTAGATTAATGCCATTCAATTTCAAATTTAAAACTTTTCTAACTTGTTTTACATACTATTTCTTTTGATTTCCCTCTCATTATCAAAAAGTTAGCTTGTAATGAGCCAACGATTTGTCACTCCTTGCTACATTATTTCATGGAAATGATGATCATATAAAGGTAAAATTTATAGATGTTTGACCAAACCATGGTTCTGAATTTTATAATTTCTTTATTCTCTCTCTCTCTCTCATATATATACACACACACATTCTCTCTCTCTCTCTCTCTCTCTCTCTCTCTCTCTCTGTGTGTGTGTGTGTGTGTGTGTGTGTGTGATTTTCTTCCAGTCATTTTGCAATTCTTTGTCCTGGATACCTAGCAGAAGAAAACTGAACCCAGATGTCATCTAATGCTCTGGAGTTACAGCATCATAAACAGTCCTTGTTGCTCCCAGGGAATGGCCAATTCAGGGAATCTTGTTTTCCAGGTTTCACCATTCAGAATGGTAATGGGGATACTCTTTGTTAGGCTTCTTTGGCTAAGACTTGTCTGGGAAACCATGTCAGTATCTGCAGTACCAGCAGCATGCCCTTTAGCATGACTGAGAGCAATAAACCCCATCATCACAACAAGGAGGCATCCCATAGTGGATTGGCTGTTGCTGTTGTTTTTGTTACTTTAAAGATTACAAATTGACATTTCAGATGCCCCCAAACAGCTGGTAAGCAGCTTGTATTTTCCATTATTTAGACGTGATGCCTTTATAGTATGGTACTCCAAGTGGTACCATAGACGCCTCATTTTGTATCAATTAAAACTTCTAGACACCAAAGTCTCTCTATGTCAAACAGGCCATCTGGGGCTCTTATGTCAAAATAGATCTAAGACAATAGTTGAATTGTTCTGTCAAACAGATCTTGGGCCTGGGAATCATCAGTCTACAGTTCCTGTATCCTTCCATTATTCAGCTTGACTTCATTAGCCTTCTCAAGCCTGCAACTGCTTGGTACATGATTTTCACTTTCTGTGATCAAAGAGTTTATCATGAAGTGCAATCTCAGCACCTGTGTGTGGATTTTTAAAAAGGAAAATAAGATGAAGCTGGAGCCCAATGGAAGCTTGAAGCACATCTGCTGGGGCTTTCACATCAATCCCTCAATAGGACTAAAGGTGACTTTGGGTCACTCACACTGTCTCAACCCTTCTACTTCACAAACCTGTTGAAATTATAAATAGGAGAAGGGAATGACTGCCCTTAGCTCATGAATGAAAGATGGAATATAAATCTAAACAACATTTCCTGCTGTTTCTGAATGTAAACAAATCTACTCATGTGATATCAAGTTTCTTATTCAATCCACAGAATAAGCCTAAAAATAAATTATAATTAACCATATTAAAGAATGATTTGATCAGAAGAGGATTAATATTGTTCTTTCCTGATCTCATAAGTGTCAAGATAATGCAAAATATGGTTTGCATTAACCCTATTATTTTGTCAATTTATTTTGTGAAATTTCTTTCCTTATTTTAATTTCACCTGTAGATTTGTGATATTTGCATAGTAATGTGGCAAAACAATATAAAATAAATACATTATTTGCTGTCCAAAATGGCATAAAAGTAGGCATGGCAAAAGCCTTTTATAGTAATAGAATAAATTAACTGAAGGTTAATCTGAGCTGCTAAGCTCCAGACAGCCACTAGTTGATGGGATATTAAAAAAAACCAACTTTGTGCTCCAATCTCATACAATTCTTGTCCTAACTCCTGAGTACTACAGCCCATATCTCTTATATTAATTCATGGTATTATATCATGCAGAGTCCTATGTATTCTCTAAATTTCCTTAACTTCAGGAAACTCTGATGAATATTTTGTATTTTTCTATTTTATTTGAAGAGATCAGTGGTGGGATTCAATTTTTTTTACTACCAGTTCTGTGAGTGTAGCTTGGTGGGCGTGGCATGGGAAGGATACTATAAAATCTCCAGTCAGAGGTGGTATTTGCTGGTTCTCTGAACTATTCAACATTTCTGCTACTGGTTCTCCAGAACTGGTCAGAACCTGCTGAATACCACCTCTGGAAGAGATATATGAACAACCACACAAAAAAAGAGAAGGAAAATATCTAAAAGGAAAAAGAAATTTCTTGTGATTTGCAAGCTGTATAAAATTGAGTAACAATTTTGAAATAACCTTGAGTTAGCTGAATAGCTGAGGATCTGGGGATCATCATATATCCTGAATAGATACTAGAAGCAAGAGTGTAGGATATTCAGATGAAAAATCTACATTTGAAAATTCTTCCATAGTGTGAAATATACAGTAATGATGCTGTTAATTTTTAGAGAGAATGCAAAATCAGTACAGATATGGGAATAAGAGCATTTCTACAACATAGCTCCAAAAAGCACTATGTTGTATAGATAATCTTCCAGAACTTCTTGGACCAAACATAAGGAGACATTATGCATCTGACTTGGTTGACAAAGTGGACTTCTTTTGCATTCATTAGGGGTTAACTTGCTGAGCTTGATGGCTGGAAAGCCAGCAGCGCAGGTTCAAGATCCGAGTGCCACTTGACGAGGTGAGCTCCTATCCTCACCTCAGCATCGTAGCAGTTTGAAAGCATGCAAATGCAAGTAGATAAATAGGTATCACTTTGATGGCAAGGTAACTGCTCCATGATGTCATGCTGGCCACACGACCACAGAAACATCTTTAGACAGTGCTGACTCAATGGCCTTGTATTAGAGATGACCCCTATAAGTAGTGGAGTAAAGTCAACAGGAACTCTTTTACTTATCTATCAGTTAGAACATTTTAGCTTTACTTTCCTTTTTTTATCTAAAATCAGTTTCCTGGTTCCTTTTGCAGATATAGTACTAAATAACTGGGTAGTGGATGGGGAGGATTGCTTTGAAAAAGGGATTTCTCCACTTAGTTTGCAAGGCAGATATCTAATACCTATGCCCAAATGTCTCCAGTGCATGGAATATAAAATTGTGTATCTGATCCCCAAAGAATCCCAGTATCTGCCCACTTCTATTAACTATACATTATAGTGCGATTGGTTGAATTACAATTTAAATTAATTTTAGCTGATACTATTGAACTGACTGCATTATGTACACTGACCCTTTCATGACTACTGCACTTTGAGCAGAATATTGTACTCTGAAACTACAATTGCACTTTCAGCAGCACAAATGGTGGTATGTTTGTTTGAATTTTCAGGGCTCCCACTGTGGTAGGACTTCAGTATTCACAGGTCTTTCACCTCAAGACATGCTTCTTTCCCATTTGCAGTGTTGTACGAAGAATATGAAAGGGACGTTGGAGAAAAACCTAATTCCAAAGGGTTATTGTGTTAAATTTCCTGAAGAATAGATGTAAATGAAAGCTTGCCAAAGTTCCAAGGATAGAGTAAATTTTACTTCACTGAAGTAACAAAGAACTTTAAGAGAGTCTTTAAAGCAATCTGTGAAAGTGATGATTTGCTGAAACTTGTCAACCCAATTGCTTTGACAGAGTCACTGTGAGAAATTCAATGAATGTGATTTGAGGAATTTTGCCAGCTCCAAATGAAGCTTGAATAAATCTGATTGAATAGGGTCATTTCTACTTCAGAAAGTGGAGCAAAGAGTTAAGTATATTCCTCTTGCATATTGTTTCCCCATTGTAAAATCATTTCCATCCCATCTCTGCAACTGTGACTTGATTTTCCACAAGACTTAAAATTCTGGCTTAATAAATCTACTGCACTTAGCTATGCTGGATCAGGATATTCTTTTCCAGATTTTGGTTTTCAGATTGCATAATGCCAAATGTTTATTTTTAAAAAAATGCAATGACCTGAGTTGCTGGTTGTTACTTCCTCCCCCAAAATAATTATTGCTGGCTATAGTGATTTGATCACATGGTGCTTAGTGGTGAAATAGAAACTAGTAAACTAGTAAAGACAGGATAGATCCTTCAGGATATTCAGTTATAACTTGCAGAGTTACATTTTAAAACACATCTGGACTTTGGAGAAAGCCTCCAGCATTTTAATGAGCTGCAGACAAACCCGACATGCAGTGAAAGGCAAATGTGAACCAAGGCATTTATTATGCTTGGAGATCACAGCTGACTTGAGAAGCTGCCAGGAATCAGGGGCATTTATACAAACTGCCTACAATTTTTTAAGAATTAAATTACAGCTGTAGTGGATTTGTATGTATTGTATTGAATTTGTATGAGACAGAGATATGGAAGTGTTGTCCCATTACTCTGTATCCAGTTTGTGCTCTAAATCAAGCTTTTGGATATTGGTACAATTAGTACAAAGTGGCTTTTTAAAGGGAAGGACAATAGATATGCAATCATATAAGTCTGTGGCAACACTATCAAAATATAACTATGCTCAGAAAAAAGTCTATGAAGCTTATTTCCAAATAAATTCATATATGATTATTATTTATTAACAATGTGGTGAATAAAGATATTATCCATTAGCCAAACGTCATTTGAACTTTGATCAGAGTCAAAGTCGTAGCTGGTGGCAACAACTAGCTTACTTTGGTTGATTTCCAAAATGCCAAACAAGACTGGATCTGATTAGTAGTTGGATGAGAAACTGTTAGAGAATCCTTGGGAAATTAAAAAAAGATTCCAAAAGAAGACAATAATCAATTTTCTTTCACATTATTGGCAAGAAAGCATTCAATAGTTGTATTCAGCTCTTGGGAGATCCTTACTATATAGAGTCATGAGAACATTGTGCAATTCCAAGAAAGCTATCAAACCTCAAACACTAGACCAGGTCCCCAAACTTGGCAACTTTAAGACTTATGGACTTCAACTCCCAGAATTCTCCAGCCAGCTATGTCGTAGTCACCAAACCGTAGTAACACCAGTTGAATCCCACCCCTGACATGGATGTAATATTATGTCACATATAGGTAAATTAAATCTCTCTAAGAAATATCCTCCTGTTTCACAGAAAAGCAGTCTAAAAGCCAGGACTGCATATGGCCTGGCAAAATCTTCTCTGCACCCTTCCAGAACCATCTTCAGCCAACCACAGTTCCCAAAATTGGAGACATGTTTTCTACCATTTTATGGAAGAAAACAAAAACTGTAGCATCAACCCTAAATAGAATCAGATTAAAAACAAGGAGACCTCCTACAAGGACCCAATAAATCCTCAAGCACAACACAGGCCTTTCCCATTAGCATCCTTTCCATGCCCACCTCTCCCATACTCCTGCAGCCATTTTTAAGGTCCTCTGAACCACATCTATTATTTCTGCCAACGCAGAGTCTTCAAATTCATCTGCCAATTCCATTCCATTCCATTGTATTCTAAGTGAAGCAGACAAGGAAGACCTAAATAAGTAGTGTCCATGACACACAAAGAATCTCTAAATAAATAGATAAGTGGTAGATTTGGTTTCCACAGTCCTGCTTCTCCATCTTCATTAGATCAACTTGAACATCTGTAAGGGATTCAGTTGCACAGCTGTTCCAAGTGTATGATGCATGAGATGGCATTTAAATAATCTCAATGTTCAGAGATTAAGCATCTACTAACAGCTAAAACACTACACACTAATGCTGTAATGTATAAAGAAACCAAGATTGTTTCAACTTGGTTTAAAAGTGTACTAGAGTTAAACTTTGAGTTTGTTTCACTAGAGCCCATTCATGAAGATTGGGAACATGGGAAGCTCTTTTATTGTCAAAGTACTTGACTGTTTAAAATAATATCCATTTTAGTTGAATTCTGACATCTTTTGGGTCTTGTGTGTCCAAGCACACATGACAATTGTTTGGTTTGCTTTCAACACATCATTTGTTAAAATTGGATATGTATACCTGTCCATTCTAGGAAAAAAACTAAAGTTCTTCATACAAATTAAGGCTTCCTAAGGCAAACACTAAATTGGGTTTTAGATGATACATTAAGTATTTTTCTCTTGGCTGTCTTCTGCTATTACTTCTCTGGGCCAGTTCTCATGCTCTTTGGGTAGATGGCCAAGATTCTTTTAGCATGAATGCAAAATGTGGTTCATTATACAAAACAATTTTTGAGAAGGGAATATATGCAGTTCTCTCCCACCTCCCCATTTTTACTTCTTCATTTACACACACACACACACAGCTTAAATAAAATGTTAGACTTAAAGTGGGAGATAATGAAGGACAACAAAAAATGTTGTTAGTTGACATCCTTTCTTTCTTTCTGAAATACGTGGATCAAACTGCACATTTTTCTGAATTTTATGATGCAGTCTTCAGTCCAGAGGTGGTATTCAGCAGGTTCTGACCAGTTCTGGAGAACTGGTAGCAGAAATTTTGTAGTTCGGAGAAGCGGCAAATACTACCTCTGACTGGAGGTTTTACAGTATCCTTCCCCTGGCACGCCCACCAAGCCATGCCCACAGAACCGGTAGTAAAAAAAATTTGAATCCCACCACTGCTTCAGTCCCAAACCTGCATATCATTAAGCACATGTCTGAGGGAAACTGCATGCAAAGCAGTTAATGGAAAGTTTAACAAGTTAAGCTTGTTAATGGAAAAGAAATGCTAAAATTAATTGGAAAATTAATGGGAAAGTTAGGTGCATAATGGCTGCATTCCTACAATGTTTTTAATCCACTGAGCTACTATCTTAAAACAAAGATTCAGGCTGACCGGTCAAGGAACACCTCCATGTCTCTTCCTTTCAGCACTGATTGGTATCCCATCAGACTTTGGGTCAGGAGTGCCCCAGGAAAACTCCATTACATCATGGCCTTTTTGACTTTGGCCAAACTTACAGCAGCAGCTTGAGTGCTGCACATGGGGTAGGGAGGTGTGTGGCATGTTTCCTTATCAATGATTTGTGCTCCTGTGGGTTTATAACCTCCAGCTTATTTTCTTGGAGAACTGATTGTACAGGGTTTGGTCATGCTCCATAGATACATCATTCGTAAGTTGCTGCTTTGAACATGAACTATGGAGGAGGGATCATCTGATATCCTAATTTTCATATTTAATCTGCTGCTGCAGTATGTATGTCAAGGGTTAAAGCTAGATATGGTTTCCAGGGGTTCTGGAAAGTTTTGTACCTTTTAGATAATACAGGTTTCCAGAGATGTGATTCAATTTTTTTAACAACCGGTTCTGTGGGCATGGCTTAGTTGGTGGGCAGGGCTTGGTGGTCATGTGACTGGCTGGGCGTGGCCAACTCAACATCATTCACATTGAGGCATGCATCTCCTCGCCTGGCCTCTCGTGACTGTGGGGATGCTGCAACAATCGTAAGTGTGAAAAATGGTCATAAGTCACTTTTTTCAGTGCCATTGTGACTTTGAATGGTCACTCCACACAAGCAAAGTACTAGCAAAGGAGGGGGAAAAAACTCCAGAGAAGTTCCTGAGACAGGAAGTCTAGTCCTGCCAATAATGTAATAAGGGTTAACAGAGAGGCAGTTTCTGTAAGCAACACCAGAATGTTTCCTTCCTGCCTTCCTTACAGGATTAGGCCAGTAATTTCTTCTAACAACTGGTTCTCCGAACTGCTTAGAATGTTAACAACCTGTTCTAGCGAATAGGTGCGAACCTGTAGAATCCCACCCCTGCAGGTTTCTATTATTAAATAATTAAATAACCTCTTTTAGCTCTTGCTTGCTGTTCAAGTCTTATTCTGCCCCTGTTTTGCCAGACTTTTATCCCAGTTTGACAACTGACTGGTTTTCTTGCATAGTAGTGTTTAATGAATAAACATAATTTTTCATGATTAATGAATAAACATTTTTCTGTTAGCTGTGTGTTTGCTCTGAGCTGACTATATGGTGGCTGACTATACAGGATTTGGGATGCAAAGTAAACTGGAAATTTATCCATGGTAATTTTCTAATGCTAGGTTTTGGAAATGTACTAGATGCCTCACCAGAGGAGATACTTTGACTTAACAATTGCTCTAGTATAATTTGGGAATAAAGTTATCCTGCTTTTGCCCCAGGGCCGAGGTTCTGAGGTGAATTGGTTCATACAACATTCTAGATCCTTAACCACAACTGGTTAAATTGTGGGAACCCAGTTACTATGTATATTAAGGGAAAATGCATAGAAATGTTCCTGTGATTTTCCTTACCATTTTTAAAAATCACAGAATGATACTGGCATTTGAGAATCACAAATTGGAAATAGACTGATTTGTATATCCCTAGCAATTACTTAAAGGTAAAGGTAAGCCCTGTGGCACAGTGGTTAGAATGCAGTATTGCAGGCTAGTTCTGCTGACTGCTGGCTGCCAGCAGTTTGGCAGTTCGAGTCTTTCACCTGCTCAAGGTTGACTCGGACTTCCATCCTTCCAAGGTCAGTAAAATGAGGGCCCAGATTGTTCGGGGTAATATGCTGACTCTGTAAACTGCTTAGTGAGGGCTGTAAAGCACTGTGAAACAGTATATAAATCTACTGTAAGTGCCATTGTTATTGTTAAGGTTTCTCCTGTCCAGTCATCTTCAAACTTGGCAACTTTGAGACTTGTGGACTTCAACTCCCAGAGGGGTGGTACTCATCTCTGTTTCTTAGCCAAGGGAGCCAATGTTGTCCAAAGACATTTCCATGCTCATATGGCCATCTTGACTATATGCACGGAATGATGTTACTACTTTACTATTTAGCAGCTACTTAAGCACTCAGCATTCATCTGTAACACTGCCAGGAAAGCCTCATGGAACAGCACTGTGACTAGTTTGAAGTGTATCATTATCACTATAGAGTTTTGGTCCCTTTAAGAAGTCTATTATAAAGCAATGTGGCAATCTTTTCTTATTGCAAAGACGTTTACTAGAGGATTTGTTCAGCCCCCTTGGCTGCCCCTTGCAAACCATCAAACAAAGCAGCATATTCAACATCTAAATCTGAATATATAACACCTGAAGTCAGTACATGTATATGCATGCTGGTCCTAATATTACAATTACATTTTTCCTTGGAAAAATGCTTTCATAAAGTCAGTCAGTCAATTTTTTTCATTTAAAAAAAAAAACCAGAGCACAGGAAAAAAAGATATACATAAGTTTTCTCTGTCTCTAAACTCACACAGTATTATAATTGGGGTTTTTAAAAGCTTAATCACTAGCACTTACCTCTATTAAAGATAGCACAGGAATTATTTGGCATTGATTTTTGATAACTTTCCCAGTTAACAGTATCTAATAATGCGAACATTGGAAAGAGTTTGAATACCAAATGGCTGCTTTTCAGAATTTCAAAATGCATTTCACAATTCAAAAAGTGTGCACAAAATGTATAAATTAAAAATGTGTAGATAAAAATTATATCTTGGGGAAAGTATAGATCAAAATACCTTAAATCATAACAATTTTTGTATAATTTTGTGCATGTTTTAGGCAAGTAAAGGGATAATTCCTTACAAAAGTTGTCATAATGGGAAAATATGTACAATATGTCCAAAATGCATTTTGTCTACATTTATGCAGACTTTTTTTTAATCTTAATGTAAAAATGGGACTGAAACCAATTTGTGGTGAGGGATAAGAGCAATGTATAAAAGTTAAAATCAATATATTTGCTTGCACCTATCAGATTTCTAAGGTTCAGCTTGTTTTGTTTTATTGTAAACTTTATAATGTTCTACAAGGAAGACTTTGAATGGAGCCTTCAACTATATTACCATGTGAGAAAGGAATAAACCAAATTAATTCAAAAGAAAACATATTTTTCAACGGAGTCCAGTTGGATTAGAGAGGAATACAAATTCCAGAAAACAAAACAATACAAAACAGAATAGTTACGTCCTTTAATAGGATATGTATATCTTCCTTTCTCACTGTTGATCTATTTTTTTTTTTAAATGAAGACAGCCAGTGAATCAGAAATAGAAAAAAGTATTTTTGAGATGTCAAAATCATCTGGCATCTGCATGTCTGGTTTTATTTATTGTTATTATTTTGAGTTAATCCCATTTTCCTGGTTTTTCTTTACAGAGTGGCTGTAATGTAATTTCCAGATGTTAATGTATTTATCTTTATTATCTTAGTCAACTTTTGACATACTTACACTGCAGATCTGAAAAGAAGCAGAGGATACATTTAAACCACTAAAAACAATACAAGATTCTTCTACTCATTCTTACATCTAGTCCAGAAATTCAAATAATGTAATGAAAAATTTGAAAATAGATCAAAAAGAAAATGTTTCAGGAATGTCCAGTCTTCATAGATATATTTTTTTTTACCATGCTATTGTAAACTGTGAAGGAATATTTTCCTGGCTTGTGTAAGAGATGATAATGCACTACAAAGCACCGAATATCACTATCAAAATATCATCGGTTAGACTTTTGTAATGAGTCAATGCAATTTATTTTTAAGCCTCATTTGTGGAAGAGCCTATCACAAATATGCTTCAGTATTTGAAATGGTTTTATTATACAGATTTCATTTATTGATCTGTGACAAGTTTATTTGATCATTTCAAACACTGAACCAAATTTTGAATGGCCACCTTCCACTTAAAATATAGTCCAACTGATAATTTCAGCATTTGGGTTATTTTAACCACACTCCCATGCATTGGGCCATTGATTTCAATAGAGGAATATATTTTTTGATGTAGGCTCGTGGAGAAGAAAGTATATGCTTCCTGGAAGCTCAAATAAACATTTTGTGCCCCCTGGAGATTTTTCAGAATCTTTTAAAATGTCCTGGCTGCCATATGTCAGTAAAAGTGATCAGCCAGTAAAAGAGGTCATCTGTCAACACTGTTAAACACAAATGAAATACTAACTTCTTAGCACAAGTTTTCTTTCGGGTTCTTCTAAGCTTTAGATCTATTTTTACCTCTTCGTTGGCTTTAACTTACACTTCCCTAATCTGAGCAAAAAGATTTGAAAGAGGAATTGCCACACACATGACTGAGAATTAGTGCTCAAAAATTCTGCTCTTTTGTTCCAACCTTGGTAAACACTTCTTTCGACAGAAAGGGGAATTTCAGTGACATTTTCAAGGGTGATGGGTGGAGTGCTTGCATATGCTGAGTTCTGAAATGGCCAATCTC